>NC_090252.1:12985822-13050503 GCF_037325665.1 Littorina saxatilis | reverse complement strand
TCCATCGTCAAAACCAGCTCACAAAATGCACAAGACCTTACTTCCATCAGTTTACACGTGTACAAAGCTACAGTCCTCCATCGTCAAAACCAGCTCACAACAACACCAACACCAACAACAACACCAACACTCCAGTTAACTCCTCTTCTACTTATCTCGTTCACTCCGGCAGTGGCACTCCGTCGCTGCACTCTTTTCAATGGATAGCAGGCCGAATTCTAAAAAGGAGTTTCCCCCAAGAACAATAACGTTGATCAAAGTACCAGAAGCTTCTCGTATTGATACGTTTCGCCCGCTGCACTGCACTGAATGTAATAAACCAGACCTGGCACTCTGAAAGTCAAACCTCCGTTATTAACAGCTATTGTGTTTTCAGCGTAGCAATAGGGCCCGATATTTAGACGAGACAAGTATAATGCCGACGAGTCGAAGACGAGTCGCATTATACTTGTTCGAGTCTAAATATCGGACCCTATTGCTACGATGAAAACACAATAGCGTTTATATAGCTATTCTGACATTAAATTCTGTGTTAGAATCATGTTTTTGTCAGCGACAAGTACCAGAATGGTCCATGTCGTTGATTGCAGACGACGGTTCCCTTTCCGCATGAAGCCACGGAAATAACCGAACATTGAAAAACCCACGGACATGTATTACGGAGAAAACTCGAGATAACCGGATGCTTAGCATTACGTCAATATGTTAGGAATCATATGACGTCATGACGTATCATGCTTGCCTACGTAGATTGTATGTTCGAAAGTCTGACTTCTGTTGGGAATTCGCGTGGTGAAGACAGCGGTAAATCTGTAGATGATAAGAGAACAAGGATTGTCTCAGAAGAAACGACGAAATGTTTCAGACCGGTAACTTCATTTCAACATTGCACATAGATCTATACAATGGACGTTCTATGTGACAGGAGAGTTTGCTGATTTTGTGTTAAACATTGGAGAGATCGTCTGCTAGAATCCGAGATAGGTCGCTTCAGATTGCAGCTTCTGGAAATTTGCAAGGTTTGTTGCCTGTTAAAGAACTGGATTTTACACGTAATGTATGTCATGTACAGTAAGCAACAACAAAAACACACACAAAGCAAATGGCATCGTCTGTCGACTAGTCACAGAGTGACAGAAACAAACCTGGCGAGGTATGCGTGTACTTTATACACGTGGAAGAAACCGGAACCATGCGTCTTTGTTATTGCCGATATCGTTTGGATATCGGCAAAAATGGCCAACTTTCGTAGCGTTATGCTTTGATGATCGGAAAAGGGATGTGTGAGACCATCCAATCACAGCCCCCGAATTCCCCCACGTGTCCATCAGAATAGCTATATACTGAAATGTACCAATTATTCATAGCAGTATTGGCTAGCAAAGCTGTGGTGTGCACCTATTGTGTGTGTGTATGTGTGTGTGTGAGTGTGTGTGTGTGTGTGTGTGTGAGTGTGTGTGTTACGTGTGTGTGTGAGTGTGAGTGTGACACTGCAGGCTGTGTGTGTGGTGTGTGGTGTGTGTGTGTGTACTACGGTGCGTGCAAGCGCTTGCTTGCTTATGGTGAGTTGACAGTTGCCACACAATACTTTCTTTCATCTTCGAGTACACAAGACAACATGGCCAAGTACATCACTTTCCATTCCACTCATAAACAACGTTTTCCTTACACACCAGGTAGTGCTGAGTTTGACAAACTACATCACTTCCGTTGGAGCTTTACAAATGACAGAAATGGTAAGTTTGGCAGGAAATCTCATGTCTTATGAAGAGTCACGGAAGTTGATAGTTCCCTGCTGCAGCACCCACTGTTTCCCAGCAACAAACTCAAGGCAGGAGAACGCCAACATTCTGTCATAATTCGTCTTTCTATGTTGAAATGGTGTTAATAAGAGACTTGAGGTGGTACGTGGACAGAGGAATGGCATGGTAACCACTAGAAGTGACGGTCAACTTTCTTCACAATTAGCGCACTTCGGTGTTTCATGCTTGTAAGACGTAGGAGATGGAGAAGGAGAGTTGTTATAGCTTTGCTTCACACAGTACAGTGAAAACCATGTGATTGTGACATAATCGTATCGTCCCACAGTGCAACTGTCACCCATTCTCTGCGACTACTACTTAGTAATACTGAGTCCTAACTGTACAACTTCAAACACACATTTCTTCGCCGTACCTAACCAGTCCGACCGAGCCCAGTCTAAACACACCATCTTACTGGCAAACCCCTACTTACTATTCCGTCTGAACACACTACGATTCCACAAACAAACAACTGTTTGCCCCTCGTCACAACTGTTTGCCCCTCGTCACTTCACGCTATCTGGGCACACACGTCCAACAGGTGGTATGCGCTAACCACACATAAAACACAACTCCGAGCCTTCATTCATAGCTTGTTCTTCAATTAACCCCGCACAGTTTCACAGTTTAAACACAGCTTGTCTAACAATTCACACTGCACACTTTCACTGTTTAAACCCAACTCTGATCCGACAATTAGCAAGCACATAGTAAACCCAGACCAAACAGTAGCATGTACCGTCCAACATTGTGGGACAAACTGAGCCCAGAAAACCACTGCACAGAGGAGGCAGAAAGAAAGCGACTTGTCAGGGCCCAGTGACAGGGAGGGGGGAGAAGAATCAATGTTTTGTCAAAGCACCTGCGTTGCGCTCGACCCTGTAAGCTGACAGTGTGTGGGGCCGTAAGCTGAGTCGTGCGAATAGACTTCCCTGCAAGTCATTACGATTCATAAGGGCTGGAGCGTAACTTAGTGGAGACTTCCCACACATAATCATTACAAAAGATGTGTGGATGGAAAGGGGTGTGTGTGGGTGGGGGGTGGGGGAAGCAAAAAAAGGAATGTGTGTGTGTGTGGGGGGGGGGATTCTCCTTCTTCTTCTTCCCCTGCGTTCCCGTCGCCATGCTAGACTGTCAAGGTCGTTGCTGTGGTGAAGTCTGCAGTTCTAGACTGTCAAGGTCGTTGCTGTGGTGAAGTCTGCAGTTCTAGACTGTCAAGGTCGTTGTTGTGGTGAAGTCTGCAGTTCTAGACTGTCAAGGTCGTTGCTGTGGTGAAGTCTGCAGTTCTAGACTGTCAAGGTCGTTGCTGTGGTGAAGTCTGCAGTTCTAGACTGTCAAGGTCGTTGCTGTGGTGAAGTCTGCAGTTCTAGACTGTCAAGGTCGTTGCTGTGGTGAAGTCCGCAGTTCTAGACTGTCAAGGTCGTTGCTGTGGTGAAGTCTGCAGTTCTAGACTGTCAAGGTCGTTGTTGTGGTGAAGTCTGCAGTTCTAGACTGTCAAGGTCGTTGCTGTGGTGAAGTCTGCAGTTTTAGACTGTCAAGGTCGTTGATGTGATGAAGTCTGCAGTTCTAGACTGTCAAGGTCGTTGATGTGATGAAGTCTGCAGTTCTAGACTGTCAAGGTCGTTGCTGTGGTGAAGTCTGCAGTTCTAGACTGTCAAGGTCGTTGATGTGGTGAAGTCTGCAGTTCTAGACTGTCAAGGTCGTTGATGTGGTGAAGTCTGCAGTTCGTCGCAGGTACTCCGCAGTTTGCCCTTCAGGTCTACCATCACTGGGTTTGGGTTTCAATAAATTGCAAACGTACACGAAAGTCGGGTAAAAACATCACGGCGGTTCCTATCTCAGAAAGAAGACACGCATACCTATTCGTCTTGCACCCCCTGCAATCCTTTCTCTGAAAATCGGGCACCCCTTTGACGGCGGGGGCTTCAAATCCGCGCAATGACATGATCACCGTCAACCTTCCACGTCAAAAATGAAACGCACTTCCTCAGCATCTCAGCATAAACCGCCCGGTGTATCACTGACCTGGCAAGGCTGTGTGTATGCGTGTTTACAAAACTCATTCACGTATCTCCTCTTTCGCCACATGTAGGAACCAGTCCCAGTCGTGTGTGCCCCAATTCCAAGCGACACGCCAAATTTTAGCTCAATCGACTGATAAACACACGAGATCTAAGTGCGGAAAAACCAACAGACAAAGTGAAGCCTGTACACCCCCGAATATTACGATGCAAGCACGAACGTGTCAAGTCGATGGATTAATGGTAGACGATCCCGACAAAAGGACCAGACGACCACACAGTGATGGCGTTAGTATTTTGTTCAAACCGGTACGCAGACTTTTATGATGCAAATAGTCCAGAAAAAAACCGGTAGGCTGGTCATTGGAACCAGGAAGAGTCCAACTCAGAGTACTGCTTTTGTTGTTTTACCAGCAAACAAAAACCCTGGTAGTTCTAAAATCAACCGGTAGGTCATACCGACTGCCATTTTTGTTACGATATTTTCTCATTAACGCCAATACTGCCACAGACACCAATAGTGTCAGGTCAAGTCAATCGTGGAACATCGTCTCTACACAAGATTCGTCATAGACAACAGCGAGCACCAATCGTGATAGCGTCAGGTCAAGTCAATCGTGGAACATCGTCTCTACACAGGATTCGTCATGGACAATAGCGTGCACCAATCGTGATAGTGTCAGGTCAAGTCAATCGTGGAACATCGTCTCTACACAAGATCCGTCACACACTAAAACATGTAAGCACTGTGTTCCGTATACATACAAACACACACACACACCGTACCGTCACACGAGAGAAACCAAGAAAATAAGGAAGACAAGAATGTTTCTGCGATAACTGAAAAGTTAAGCCTGCTCTGAAATGTCAAAATGTCAACCCTGTTTTACCAAGTATCCGACAAAGAAACGAAGCTACAAAGAAACGATACGAGCGTGACTGGTCTGGGAACTAATCATAAAGTGTGGCTGGGAGTCTTCAAGAGTGAACATGAAATTGTTGCATCAGGACCTCAACAGTCACCATTGCGCATGTCACACTTGATAATTATATAGCTTGGAAAAACCTAACCGACATGTACATCCCTGCAACAAAATGGTCGGTGACGCTGGCAGTTGACATGCACGAACACGATGATGGGACATTTAGCACGACACTGGGCCCTGTCCAAAGAGGGGCGAGAGCACTTCAAGAGCTCCAAAACACAAAAGTCGGAATGGAGCAATTGATGCAATGGAGAAAGGCGATACACTCGTATACTGACTTCACAGGGCCGTTAACCTTCTTATCCTTATCTGTAAGTGCCAGCTGGACAAGACAACGTATTACTTCACAGTCCACCCATAGTGCCAGCTAGACAAGACAACGTATTACTTCACAGTCCACCCATAGTGCCAGCTAGACAAGACAACGTATTACTTCACAGTCCACCCACAGTGCCAGCTAGACAAGACAACGTATTACTTCACAGTCCACCCATAGTGCCAGCTAGACAAGACAACGTATTACTTCACAGTCCACCCATAGTGCCAGCTAGACAAGACAACGTATTACTTCACAGTCCACCCATAGTGCCAGCTAGACAAGACAACGTATTACTTCACAGTCCACCCATAGTGCCAGCTAGACAAGACAACGTATTACTTCACAGTTCACCCATAGTGCCAGCTAGACAAGACAACGTATTACTTCACAGTCCACCCATAGTGCCAGCTAGACAAGACAACGTATTACTTCACAGTTCACCCATAGTGCCAGCTAGACAAGACAACGTATTACTTCACAGTCCACCCATAGTGCCAGCTAGACAAGACAACGTATTACTTCACAGTCCACCCATAGTGCCAGCTAGACAAGACAACGTATTACTTCACAGTTCACCCATAGTGCCAGCTAGACAAGACAACGTATTACTTCACAGTCCACCCATAGTGCCAGCTAGACAAGACAACTTATTACTTCACAGTTCACCCATAGTGCCAGCTAGACAAGACAACGTATTTCTTCACAGTCCACATATAGTGCCAGCTAGACAAGACAACGTATTACTTCACAGTCCACCCATAGTGCCAGCTAGACACGACAACTTATTACTTCACAGTCCACCCATAGTGCCAGCTAGACAAGACAACGTACGTATTACTTCACAGTCCACCCATAGTGCCAGCTAGACAAGACAACGTATTACTTCACAGTCCACCCATAGTGCCAGCTAGACAAGACAACGTATTACTTCACAGTTCACCCATAGTGCCAGCTAGACAAGACAACGTATTACTTCACAGTCCACCCATAGTGCCAGCTAGACAAGACAACGTATTACTTCACAGTCCACCCATAGTGCCAGCTAGACAAGACAACGTATTACTTCACAGTTCACCCATAGTGCCAGCTAGACAAGACAACGTATTACTTCACAGTCCACCCATAGTGCCAGCTAGACAAGACAACGTATTACTTCACAGTTCACCCATAGTGCCAGCTAGACAAGACAACGTATTTCTTCACAGTCCACATATAGTGCCAGCTAGACAAGACAACGTATTACTTCACAGTCCACCCATAGTGCCAGCTAGACAAGACAACTTATTACTTCACAGTCCACCCATAGTGCCAGCTAGACAAGACAACGTATTACTTCACAGTCCACCCATAGTGCCAGCTAGACAAGACAACGTATTACTTCACAGTCCACCCATAGTGTGCTGCTAATAAATTGAGATTCCTCAAGTTCAGTCATGTCACCTTTGAAGAAGCAAACTCAACATGGGAAGCTAATGTACCACCCTTCCCCATTGTTCCTCTGTGCATATCTTCTTTTCGTTAACTTTAAAGATCGATACTTATACTAACGCAGATCTAAGTTCCACTTCTAGTGAATGCTTCGTTTTATAGCATGATCTATGATATAATTACCCACAGTCCACTTCATAACCAAGCCAACTTTCGTGCTTTCCATTTTGCATTGGGTACAATCACGACTTTACGAAAATGAAAATGATCTTCGACCAGTCCCAGCAAACATTGCACAGCTCAAAATTTAGAGGTTCGCGTAGAAAGTCAGTAGGCTCATGACATCATTCCTCGTCTTGATTTTAATATCCCAGCCAGACCTCTAGGCTTGAGAGGCAGGCGGCCTGAATACTTATCCATTGTGAGCTGGTGAAAAGATGAGGGGGGGGGGGGGGGGGGACTGTGACTCAGCCCCAAGTGCTTTGCACACCCCGCAGGTGAAAGCAGAAGTCTCGAGGTTTGTCTTTCCTTTCAACACCGTGGGAACTCGTGGCCCTGACTGTTTCGCCGTCACTCGGCCGACGTGCTGGATGACTGCTGGATGACTGTTTATTAGTAGCTAGCTTGTAATATTGAACTCGACGTTTTGTGCCGCTCGGAGTGTGTACGGAGACGGGAAAAGAGGGTTTAAGTCTGGGCATGGTCGTGTCATGGTCGTGTCCCTTCATTCCACCGACGTGCTTGATGACTGCTGTCAATAGTTGTTCTGCCTTTTTTTTATTTTTTTTTATTTTTATTTTTTACTTGTATGTTAATCTTTTGTAAATGTTTTACGTGATATATATAAGATTAGAGTAGCCCTCTTTGGGTGAGGGCTGGTTGAAAAGAAGCTCGTTTAAATATTGCTTATGCCACAACCCTCGTAAAATGAAATTTGATTTGATTTGATTTGGCTCACTCAGTATTAGTAATAGCTAGCTTGTCGTATTGAACTGTACGTATTTCTCCGCTAGCTTGTGATATTAAACTCTACGTATTTCTCGGCTAGCTTGTCATATTGAACTGAACGTATTTCTCGGCTAGCTTGTCGTATTGAACTGAACGTATTTCTCGGCTAGCTTGTCGTATTGAACTGAACGTATTTCTCGGCTAGCTTGTGATATTGAACTGTACGTATTTCTCGGCTAGCTTGTCATATTGAACTGTACGTATTTCTCGGCTAGCTTGTGATATTGAACTGTACGTATTTCTCGGCTAGCTTGTCGTATTGAACTGTACGTATTTCTCCGCTAGCTTGTGATATTAAACTCTACGTATTTCTCGGATAGCTTGTCATATTGAACTGTACGTATTTCTCGGCTCAGCGCGTAACGGAGAAGGACACAGAAGGATTGAACTCAGGGCAAGATCTGTTCCCGTCACGTGACTTTGAGCGACATGCTTGGTGATTCAGGGTTGGCCTACTTAGTAATAGTGCATGGTTTATATTGAAGTGAACTGTACGCTACTGTATTTAACCTCCCTCCCCCCCCCCTCCAAACCCTTCTTTTTTATGCGGCAAAGGGATACCTTCATTTATTTATACGGCGAAGGGATAAGTGAGGATTGGTTTTGGGCATTCCTTTTCCATGATTGTGCAGTCACCCTGAAAAAGTCAGCTTATAAACATGACACAATATTGGTGTAGAAACATCGCTGCGCAGGGGCTCACATCCACGTCGGACATCGGACATTTTTTCGAAATGTCCTATACATTTTTCATGCAAGAGGCCGGACATATGTCCTTTTGTTTTTGTCACAAAGGGGTTATTGTCCGATTATGCTTTCATTTGATCTGGAAACTGTCACTACTTTCCAATTTACAGTAGTTTGATTTGCTACGATGTGTCTCTCCAAGCAGACAAAACCATGCTGTTAGTGTCCGTTTTGTTGCGAGACAAAAAAGGTCCTATTAATTTTTTTCCGGGACAAATGTCCTATCGCTTTTACATTGTCCAGGACATTTGTCCTATGCCATCTCTCATGGATGTGAGCCCCTGATCGCTACACTCGTTCCTATCGGGATTTCTCTGGGGACTGTTTCTGTATCTTAGTGACCATCTCTTCTTTCCTTTGATGCATGCTTGGTCTCTTTCTTTCTTTCTTTATTTGGTGTTTAACGTCGTTTTCAACCACGAAGGTTATATCGCGACGGGGAAAGGGGGGAGATGGGATAGAGCCACTTGTCAATTGTTTCTTGTTCACAAAAGCACTAATCAAAAATTTGCTCCAGGGGCTTGCAACGTAGTACAATGTATTACCTTACTCAAGTTACTGGGAGAATGCAAGTTTCCAGTACAAAGGACTTAACATTTCTTACATACTGCTTGACTAAAATCTTTACAAAAATTGACTATATTCGAAACAAGAAACACTTAACAAGGGTAAAAAGAGAAACAGAATCCGTTAGTCGCCTCTTACGACATGCTGGGGAGCATCGGGTAAATTCTTCCCCCTAACCCGCGGGGGGTACTTGGTCTCTTGTTTGCTGGCTTCCCATATATAGAGTAGCTAACTTAGTACATTGAACTGCTTTTTGCTACCCTCAGCGTGTTACGGAGAAGCCAGGGCATCTGAATCTGAAGTGATACGTTGCTGCATCCAGATAACTGGCGTTGGTGTGACGGGTGTGGTGCGCAGCGTGCATGGTATATCGTCCTCTAGCGAATGCCAGAGCCGACCTGAAGGCCTCAGTACTGTCTGAGTGCACTGTCCTATTAATAATTATCTAGGTGGTTCCAGGCTATTGTTGTCCATGGAAAGAATGCGTGTTTGTATTGTTCTGTCTTGCAGTGCGGCACTTCGTACGCTTTGGCGTTGTTTCGGATGTATCTGTGATCTTTTCATATCATGTGGGGGACAACTGCGTGGAGATAAGGATCACTGACTGCCTGACTGCCTGACTTATGCCACAGGTAACCCCCCTCTTAGGACCTCGTCAAATCTGAGAAAATCAGGTCTTCAATAGGAGGGCGTCTTAAATTGGGGGTCACATTACAGAGGCTCAGGGTATCAACAGAATATAGATCTGAGAAAACAAGGTCTTAAAAAGGAGGGAGTCTTATATTAAGTTAAAGGCAGGGGGGGGGGGGGGGGGGGGGGGGGGTCCTCTGCTTTGTTGTAGTTTGTACGCCTATACATTATATATTAACTTGAAACTGAAAGAAGCTCTGCTACTGCTAGTGCTACCAAGCACTTATTTGCATGGATTATCTTAGTATCCAACATTTTCCATTGAAGTTTTAGCTCATTCGGCGTTTTAGATGTAACTCGTCACTGTTGCAATGCTAGAACTGATAGATAAGCAGAAATACCCAACCTTTTCCGAAAAGCATACAGCACTTCAACATAAAAGCCACTGTACCATGAGCATGCACCGTGCAATCAATACAATGGTATGTATTAATGTTATCTCTGTGGCAATCAATACAATGTTATGTTACATGTATTAATGTTATCTCTGTGGCAATCAGCTGTTCTGTGCATTTTGTGGAAGACTGGCAGAGAATGTGTGTTATGAAATCAATAATAAATGACCTCATTTCCACTGACCCAGTCAACTGAGGCTGGCAACCTTTACTGTCACTTTATTTGGTGTTTAACGTCGTTTTCAACCACGAAGGTTATATCGCGACGGGGAAAGGGGGGAGATGGGATAGAGCCACTTGTCAATTGTTTCTTGTTCACAAAAGCACTAATCAAAAACTTGCTCCAGGGGCTTGCAACGTAGTACAATATATGACCTTACTGGGAGAATGCAAGTTTCCAGTACAAAGGACTTAACATTTCTTACATACTGCTTGACTAAAATCTTTTCAAAAATTGACTATATTCTATACAAGAAACACTTAACAAGGGTAAAAGGAGAAACAGAATCCGTTAGTCGCCTCTTACGACATGCTGGGGAGCATCGGGTAAATTCTTCCCCCCAAACGTTAACCCGCGGGGGGTAGAAACAGAATCCGTTAGTCGCCTCTTACGACATGCTGGGGAGCATCGGGTAAATTCTTCCCCCTAACCCGCAGGAGGGAGTCTTAAAAAGGAGGGAGTCTTTAAATGGGGGTACATTGAGTCCTTGACAGAGGGTATGAACAGAAAATCTGGAGAGAAAAAAACACGGGTCTTAACTCAATGTCTCCCAGGTACGGAAATATCTATATATGTCGTATCCATTCTGTACAATTTGCGCATTATGTACAATGAGCAGCATATCGTGCTCATTCTATACAATGAGCAACAAGTTTTGCTCATTGTATACAATGAGCAAAACTGTTGCCCATTGTATACAATGAGCAAGACCATAAAGTTGCACATTGTATACAATGTGCACCGAGTGAGCAAGATTGTTGAATGACGTTCAAGCTACACTGATATATGAATCATAGTGAATGGTAAAGTGTTCAAATAACGATGTTTGTTATGTTTAAGCATTGTTTTAATTCTCATTTCGCTAAAACTAAACAGTGTATTAAGAATTTAATTATTGTAAATTAAAGGGGCAGAAAACAGCTAAAAACAACTTTGTTTAAAAACATTCTTTGATGCATAGGAACCACTTTAGTGAAACCGCACATCGATAGCGCTGTTAGTTTGGCTGGAAATAACATTTAACTTTGTAGTGGAAGTAGAATGACGTCATATTTTTTATTTTAAAACGGCCGTAAAAAGTTGCAGATGTGAATGATTGCGTGCGCGTACCTATACTGATGTATGACAGAGCCAAAAGTGATCAAAGAAACCTACTCGGAGTCATCACTGAAATGGACCGCGACAGAGGAATGTACACCATTGCGACAAGACACGGACGACTCGCCTCGAAATTCAGTCGAAACCAGTTCGAAATCAACGAGAGCAGGTTATTCACCCAAGATGACATTCCAGAAGAAAACCGGAACAAGACGAAATCAGTCAGAGAGACCGCCATCGCAACCAGCCGCGGACACGGCCAAGGCTACTGTAAATGTAACTGCCTCGGAGTATGCACAACAAACAAATGCAAATGCTTCAAAGCTCGGCTTCAATGTACTTCTCATTGCCACCCCCGATCTGCTAAATGCAAGAACCATCATGCTTAAAAAAAAGAAGCAGGTGACCTCTGTGGTATGTTGTCGTTGTTTCCATGTTTTAGCGTGACATGAAAACATGAGCGTTATTAGCAAAAGCGTGAAAGGCGGTGAAAACGACGCTCTCATTAGCAATGACATAACTCATACTCATACTCATAACATTTTATTGATCCAACAAAGGAAATTAATTTAGTCATCAGCACATATAGGTCATTAATTAATAACTATAAAAGAATAAAAGAAGAAAATTCATAAAACCCATGATATAAAAATACCCTTTTTTCTTGCACACCTGACACACCGACACACCAATACACATGCATACATGCCTACATACATACCTACATACATACCTACATACATACCTACATACATACCTACATACATACATACATACATACATTCCATGTTAAAGTGTAGTTAAGAACATCACAGTAATTATATCATTGTTTGGATTAACAGATAAGTTTTTATGTAAATGATGATAACAACAATCCATAATTAACGCTATTGCACTACCAAGGAAGAGACAATGTGAGCGTTATTATGAACGAATGTATATGTGTGTGTGCGTGTGTTGAAAAATTATTTGTTGTATTTGTCTTTATTGTTTAATTAATTTACAATAATTAAATTCCTAATGCACTGTATAGTTTTAGCGAAATGAGAATTAAAACAATGCTTAAACATAACAAACATCGTTATTTGAACACTTTACTCACATATTCCATTCAACCATTCACTATGATTCATATATCAGTGTAGCTTGAACGCCATTCAACAATCTTGCTCACTCGGTGCACATTGTATATAATGTGCAACTTTATGGTCTTGCTCATTGTATACAATGGGCAACAGTTTTGCTCATTGTATACAATGAGCAAAACTTGTTGCTCATTGTATACAATGTGCAAGATATGCTGCTCATTGTACATAATGCGCAAATTGTACAGAATGGATACGACATATATATATTATACAATATCCGTACCCACTCACATGGCTCTATCTGACAAGGTACGGATATATCCGCTCAGACTGATACTGATAGCTTCCTGTAACGTCCATCTAACGCCTGCATTCCAGCGTGTTGATACACAGTTACTACAATTCTCAGTAACCTGCTGCAGCACATCTGGTCTCGGGTAAAAAAAAACACTTGGTCAACATAGGTGGGAAAAACGGAGGGATTCTTAAATCAGGGGGTCTTACATCGGAGGGGGGAGGGGGATCACTGCAAGCTGTAGATCCTTTCAAACAATAGACTGCACAGCTAGGGTCAATGTTCTGGATAAAACAAATATATCAACATTCCTACCTTCTTCTTTTTCTTCGTTCATGGGCTTAGACTCCCACGTTCACTCATGTTTTTAGCATGAGTGGACTTTAACGTGTATGACCGTTTTTACCCCACCATTTAGGCAGCCATACGCCGCTTTGGGAGGAAGTATGCTGGGTATTTTCGTGTTTCTAGAACCCACCGAACTCTGGCATGGATTACAGGATCTTTTTCGTGCGCACTTGGTCTTGTGCTTGCGTGTACACATGAAGGGGGTTAAGTCACTAGCAGGTCTGCACATAAGTTGACCTGGGAGATCGGAAAAATCTCCACTCTTAACCCACCAGACGGCAGCGACCGGGATTCGAACTCACGACCTCCCGATTAGGAGGCCGACGTGTTACCACTGCGCCCGTCTAACATTCCTACCATACTCTATTGAGCTGTTCTTCACATCAAGCCTTTTTGGTTGCCCTAGTCACTTTTGTCTGTTGTCACACAATTGTGTCATGATTCACTGCAGCAGCCTGTTAACTGTTGTCTAGTGTTGTAGCTTTGTGCTGACGTCAACAATTGCTGGCTCATTGTACTCAGTCACACACCAATGACCATCATCATCAATGAGCCAGCAAATGTTGACATCAGGTGAAATATACAGCTACAGTGGGACCTGTCCCCGGCAACCACCCTAGCAACCACCCTAGGGACAGACTACACGCTGTCATTATAGACGGGTGGTTGCTATGGAAAGGGGAATTATACTGAAAGTAGAACTTTTGTCAGGGATCTTTAAAGGGGAGTCTTAATGGAAAGGAGGTTGTATTTGAGACAATGAGAGGTTGTCTCCAATGAAAGGTGGTTGTATTTGAGACAATGAGAGCTTGTCGCCAATGAAAGGTGGTTGTATTTGAGACAATGAGAGCTTGTCGCCAATGAAAGGTGCCACTGTGTTAGTACAACAGTGGAACCCCTTTTAAAACCTTGACCCTTGACGGTATGACCTACCAATTCAAGACTCCCTCCTTATTAAGACCTTGATTTTTCAGACTTTCCGTTCCTAACCTGTGTGAATATACCCCCATGTTACCACTCCCTCCTTTTTAAGACCTCATTTTTTGGATTTTTGTTTAGGTCTTAAAAAGGGGGTTCCACTGTCTCACAGTTTACACACATCAGGCAATGTGAAGGTTTGATCATGGTGTCTTCCACAATTCAAAATCACAATCACAATACAAATTACAAAACACAATGGAATCCCCTTTTGGTTGAAAGCTACAGTTACACCACACTGACATGACGTCCGGTACAGTGGAACCCCATTATAAGACCCCAAAATTTCTTTTAAGACTTTGTCATTGTCAATGTCATGATTTTGAATGTTGTGTTGATAAGGCAAAAAAAAAAAAAAGGTCTGTTTACGGTAACATAGGCCAAAAAAATAGGGTCGGTAGGTCGGGATTTTTTTGGGTTTTTTGTTTGTGTTTTTTTCCAAAAAACATATTTTTACGGTTTTTTTCTCCAAAAAACCATTACGTTTTTATTTTTTGGTTTTTCCCCCCAAATGCCAAAAAAAAGTCTAGGGTCGCGTGAAAAAAATAGAGTCGGTCGGATTACCGTAAACAGACTATTTTTTGGGGGGGCCTAACCTCTGCAAATGAACCCCCATTTTAAGACCTGATTTTCTCAGATTGTTTGACGTCTGAAAAGGGGGGGGGGGGGGGTCCACTGTTCTGTCTTTCTTTATTTGGTGTTTAACGTCGTTTTCAACCACGACGGTTATATCGCGACGGGGAAAGGGGGGGAGAGGGGATAGAGCCACTTGTCAATTGTTTCTTGTTCACAAAAGCACTAATCAAAAATTTGCTCCAGGGGCTTGCAACGTAGTACAATGTATTACCTTACTGGGAGAATGCAAGTTTCCAGTACAAAGGACTTAACATTTCTTACACACTGATTGACTAAAATCTTTACAAAAATTGACTATATTCTATACAAGAAACACTTAACAAGGGTAAAAGGAGAAACAGAATCCGTTAGTCGCCTCTTACCACATGCTGGGGAGCATCGGGTAAATTCTTCCCCCTAACCCGCGGGGTGTTCCACTGTACAATGACAAACACTTGCATGACCAGTATGAACACAACCCCATCACCCTCCTAACAGAAACTCAACTGTAACATCTTATGGTGTTTCTGCAAAGCATGCCACATGTTGGCTGACTGATATCAGAACCACTCTTCAGTTTCTAAGACTCCCCTCCCCAGACTCCCCCCCCCTCCCCAGCCCGTCAGCAAATTACACAAAATCAATACACACACAGCCAAATATTTTCCCATCCTAGTTTAAAGTACAGGTGCGGTGGCGAGCGACCTGACAAACTCTTTTGTCCCGTAAACAAAGGTGTTGGAAAGGAGAGGGTTAAGGCCGCTGTTCGGGGGCAAGGGCCCACTGGGACAACAAACAATCGCACGGAGACAAGCCACTAACTATTTGCTGCAGACAAGCCCTCCAGGGCCCAGAGATGCAGGTTCAAATCTTTGCACACAAATTTATCCTGCAGAGAGGCTCTTTATGGCAGTGATAACTCATTTCATGGGAGCAGTGCAAAATATCACACAAAATAACAATTGGATCAACATTTGATCGCAGGATTTGTCTTCTGCAATCTGTGCAGTGAGCGAGTGAGGAAAAATGTCTTACTCTTAGTTTAAGTATCCCTTATTATTTTTTTAAACAGTTTTTTTATTCAGTTGCATAAATACAAAGCCGTAATTGAAAGTTGTAATTAAGGGAGCACAACAAGATAAACTTATAAATGTGCTCTTAGAAACAAACGAGTAATGTGGCGGACAATATTGTAAATGCATGATATTTTAACAAATGAAAACAAGAACAACATTCAACAACAACGATAACTATAGCAACATATCCCTCATAACAATACATTACAGGTCTAAAACTAAAAATGTATAGAGGTATGTATTAGGCACAAAAAAAAAATAGGTGTGGTTACGGTAACATAGCCAAAAAAATAAGGTAGGTAGGTAGGCAATCACTTTTTTTTTTTTTTACTTTTTTTTCTAATGTGTACAAATTAAACCTACTTGACAGGGAAATAAGTGTGCGACTCGGGCGCTTTCGCTTTCATTGTGTTTTTTGCACTCTTTTTTTTTTTTTTGACAAATGTAATAAAAAGTTATAGGATCGGCCCCTAAAAATAGGGTAGGTCGGGTTACCGTAACCACACCTATTTTTTTTTAGGCCTTACATATATAAAACTTAACTTCAGGCATGTAACTGTTATCCAGCTAATCAATCGTTGCCCTCTTTATGTTAATCAATAGTAATTGGTATCGTTGCCACTAACTGACAAAACCTTCCTTCCTTGGAAAATTGATCTGTCATCAATGATCAAAAAGCAATATACCATTTTGTTGCTCTTTTTCCAAAGCATGCAAGTTTTCATGTTTTCCAAGCTCTGAGACTAAATTTCCTGGCTGCGAACTTGAGATTTTTTTCATAAACGAATATGTTTGAAAGCAAGGGTAATCAGATACAAGCAGACCTGTTTACCCCCATAAGTGTATTGGAGTAATGCTCAGCCCCAAAAATAGTAATCCTGGCACAAAAATAGTAATCATCCAGCATTCGTCGCCAATTACAACGCACATGACAACTGTGTCTGCGAAACGCAATCATGCACCTATATATCCATCATTCACAAACAAAACACATCAGTCAGTTTTTGTAGTCATCATAATTCAAAAGAAGATCACATCAAAAGCACATGTATGCATCACTGATTCTTTTTCTTTTGCTCGTAATAGGCCTTTTTCAGTGTGTCAAGCGCTTCTCTACTGTATTTGCGCTTGCCGCATGAGTGAGGGCGAGACTTCACCACTAGAAGGCTCTCCAGCGTCTCATCAGACAGACATGATCTCTGGTCAGTCATGTGCTTTTTCACACCATTTTACCATAGAAAAAAAACCAATGCCAAACATTTGAATTAATAAAAAAATAAAAACAATTTTTTTTTTTTTTACTTTTGTTTTTTTTAATGAAAATCGTAGTCTTGACACGGATAGCGGAATGGCGTATTTTTTGCAGAAAATCGTAATAAATTACGCCAAAATCATAAGGGTAAACAGGTCTGTACAAGTGTACAGAAAGCAGACACTAGATAATCTTCTTCTTCTTCGTTCATGGGCTTAGACTCCCACGTTCACTCATGTTTTTAGCACGAGTGGATTTTTACGTGTATGACCGTTTTTACCCCGCCATTCAGGCAGCATACGCCCATTTCGGGGGAGGCATGCTGGGTATTTTTGTGTTTCTATATATATATATAAAGGTTTGAAAGAAAATATTTCCTTTTGTGTTAGTAATGTAACTTACAATAACTGAATAAGTGTCTTTTTTTAAAAGTTCTTATTTTTTTAAACTTATTTTCAAATAAATACAGACTACAGTTGTATAGCAACGGTAATAGCATCCTAACATGCAGTTGCAACTATCACTGATACTGATGGTTCTTTCACTCAGTATCTATCACTATCATCTTCCAAGTTCCAGGCAAACTGTTGTTTTTACACCCCCGGTATAGGGGTGTGTATAGGATGCGGTCGATGTGTTTGTTTGTTTGTGTGTTTGTGTTCGCATATAGATCTCAAGAATGAACGGACCGATCGTCACCAAACTTGGTGAACAGGTTCTATACATTCCTGACACGGTCCTTACAAAAATTGGGACCAGTCAAACACACGGTTAGGGAGTTATTGGTGGATTAAGATTCTACAAGGACTTATAGAGGGACATATTAATGGTAAAAGGGAAATAACCTTCTTAGTTGGTGGCAGTGAGAATGGTAAGGACGGGGGTGTTTTTCCTACCTCGGAGGAATTTCTTGTTTGTAAAAGGTTTAAGCTGTTTAATCCAAAATATAAACTTGTACTTGTACAAGTTGTAGGCAAACCAACCAATTTCATCAAACCATAAATTTCCTCTGCTCCGCATTTAGAGCAAATAAATAAGTTTTATTTATAATCTTTTCCCGTTTTTATCGGAAAAATTAACACCAAAGTGTCACAACCAGGTAAGGGAAGGAACTCAGTGCGTTTTATGGGACAGGTACATCAAACGACAGGTGACAAACAAGCCAGCATCCGAAGAAAACATTGTCAACCAACCAGCGCTGAACTCTCCTGGAGTTGTCAGTACTGCAACAAAAAAACACGGGTATGGACTTTACTATCCAACAGCAAAGTGTTAAAAAGTGAAAGAGTTCTTACCTCCACGATCAAACAGAAGTTCCGTTAACAGGTGCGGGGCACATTCCTCAAGTGTCATGCAAAATCCCCGAAAGGCGTCAGGGTCCCTCGAAAGTTTGTCAAGCACAAGATCTGTCCTTTCAGATGCATCGGGAACACTTGCAAGCTGTCTCTCTTCCACATTCGAAAAAAATCCTCGTTTGATTAGCTTGGGAACAACCCTGTTCATATCAGGATCTTTCGTTAGCCTAGCTCGATGTCGCTCGAGCAGGCGAATCCACACACCTGTACCCGCCATCTTTAAATAGTCTACCGAAAGGATACGGATTTTAGTTTCATAAATTCTTGTAATACTATTTCGTAGAAATACAATTTTAGCTCATTTCATTTATAAAACTCGATTAACAATCTTAAAATGTATGTAGCTTTTGCTGAATATCTATTGCGTGTTCGTTATATTGCTGGATAACTACGACTTTTCTTGTTTCCAAGTATCCCCTCGTTCCCCTTGACCTCTTGACACTTCAACCCTGAGAGGGTTTCCCTGTCGAGCGTCCGGAAGATGGAAAGCACGTTGGTTTGTTTTCATCACGTGCGGAACATTTGAAGTTATGGAAATTAATTGCCTGTGAAAGAGTGAATTGACCTTTTAAAACATTTAACGCAAATTTTATCAAGTTTATAGTTTTATTTTCAATACTTGACAAAACATTTTCATGGTTTTGTAAAATGTAAAATTCTCGCCGGCTGTGTGCAACGAGACAAAGTCATCCAAAATGGCGGACATTCAGGATTTATTTGGCAGTGATGCTGAGAGTGAAGATGGTACGTAAACGCCTTGTGATATCTAGCCTTTCGATGCAAAATAAGCATCTGTAGAGAGCTAGTAGAGTTTGTTTGAAAAGGCCCGTGGGTAGTCCGTAGTTCTGTCACTCGCTGTCTTACATCGCAGATAGCTGTGTGGCTGTGGTGCTCATAACATGACTGCGTGAAACTGAAA
This sequence comes from Littorina saxatilis, assembly GCF_037325665.1. Taxonomy (NCBI): domain Eukaryota; kingdom Metazoa; phylum Mollusca; class Gastropoda; order Littorinimorpha; family Littorinidae; genus Littorina; species Littorina saxatilis. The sequence continues at coordinate 13,031,296 of NC_090252.1, read as the reverse complement.
CTTGAAAGTTGCCTTCAAGTCCAACTGTTGAGCATGGTCATGACCGCGACTTTTTGATCGGCGATGTCAAAGTTCTAGCACCGTTCCCATTTTTACCTTAGCGACAGGATAAGGGGTCTTCTAAGTTCTATTATCAGTAAAGCGAGAACTCTAATGTAGATCTCTAATGCAGAACTAGAAGTAGAAGTAAAAGTAAAACAGCTGGATCTGGATAAAAATGGATTCCCTTTAACTTGAAAAAGTGATCATCAATGGTCTTGGGATGTATCACAGGAGCCGATTTCGGCTATACCGCACGTGACTTGTGGTGTGTGCAGTGCTATTTGAAAAGGACTTCTTGGGATTTTTTTTATAAACGTACGTGTGAACACAAGGGCGATCAGACACACCTATACAAAAAGCAGACACTAGATAATCAATCAATGCCTCATTAGACCCTGGAAACCTTTTAGAGACAATTAGTTAAACATATGGTCTGTTTCTGTGTACTTCCACTTCCAGTGTGTACATGGCGCAGGGACGCACCGTGTGGGGAGCCCTTGGTAAGGCTGAAAGTGACACGGTGGTTTTGATTGGTTGTTTGTGTAGGTCGGGGGTCAAGGAGAGAGTCACAGTCCCAGGCGTCGGGTTCACCGGCTCACTCGGGGTCAGAGGCAGGAAGCGCACACTCCGGTTCACCGCCCGCTTCACCGCGCGCTCCGAGCGGCTCCCCAGGTGACACTTCTTACTTGGTTATTTATAACAACGTTGTGTTGTTGCAGGTATTGTACTTCAAGCTAACATTTTATATTTTTCCTTCAGATTTTTTTCTTTTAGAGATTTACACAATCAACACCCAAGTACACATACACAATGATGGCGCTAGTATTTTTTAAAACCGGTACCCAAACTTTTATTATGCAAACAGTCCAGAAAAAAACCCGGTAGGCTTCTCATTGGAACCAGTAAGAGTCCAACTCAGAGTACTGGTTTAATTTGTTGTTTTACAAGCGAAAAAAAACGGTTCTAAAAATCAACCGGTAGGTCATACCGGCAGCCTATATTTTATCGGTATTTTCTCTTTTCAACCGGTAAAATACCGGTAATTACCGGTTAACGCCAATACTGCATACACATGCTGAAAACGTATGCAACATGGTTTGAGTCAATTTAACTTTTAGTTTAAGCACAAGGTCCAAGCAAAAACTTTCGCTGAAGTGAAAACACAAAAGAAGTGTTGTTAAATTTGTTTGTTGAACTTGAAGTGTCATTATTACCTGTCAAGAATTCAAATCAAAAATATCATTCTTGATATTGAATCGCTTAGCAATCTGTTTCAAATTACAGTAATTGTTTAATTGAAAATTAAAGTGGTTGGAGGTGGTTGGTTTTTTACATTCTTTCAAATGATAGTTGATACAGCCCTGCAGGACTGTTGCAAAGCAAGTTGTTTATTTACTTTCTGAAAATTCCAATTAGACAGTTTGTGTTTTGTCCCTGTTTCCTTGCTGACCCGTTGCTGGACAGCTAACACGTTTGATGTTTCTCTCCAGGCAGCGGAAGAGGTAGCGAGCATGACGGGAGTACACAGGGGAGCGCAGCGGGGAGTCCTCATCACAGCGATGATGGGAATGCTCATGGGAGTCCAACAGGGAGTGCTCACGGGAGTGCAAAAGGCAGCGACAACGACAGTCCACAGGGGAGTCCTGCTGGCAGTCAGGGAGGCAGCGATCACGACAGTCCGCACGGCAGCCCAGCAGGAAGCGCTAAGGGGAGCGATAACGAGAGTCCTCACGGTAGTCCTGCTGGTAGCGCTAAGGGGAGCGATAACGAGAGTCCTCACGGTAGTCCTGCTGGTAGCGCTAAGGGGAGCGATAACGAGAGTCTTCACGGTAGTCCTGCTGGCAGCGGAGAGGGAGGGAGTCCCAAAGGCAGTCCTGTCGGGAGTCCCACCAGCCACCGAGAAAGTCCTCCTGGCAGTCCGGTAGGGAGTGCGGCCAGTGGAAGCGACATTGAGAGCCCGGTAGCCAGCCCGGTGGGTGGGAGCGACAAGGGGAGTCCCCCGGGGAGTCCTGCAGGGTCTGGCAGCGAGAGAGGGAGTGCACCCGCCAGTCCTGCGGGCAGTGCGAGGGCCAGCAGCCAGGGGAGTCCCGTGAGAGACGGGAGTCAGAAGGGGAGTCCCACCAGAGACGGGAGTCAGAAGGGGAGTGAAAAGGGGAGTCCTGCTGGGAGTCCTGTCCATGTCAGTGACAGAGGAAGTGAAGCAGGTGTGTATGTTTTCGAATTGATCTCTGTATTGGTGTGGAGGAGGGGGGGGGATGTTCATTTACTGTACAGGTGTAATATACAGGTGTAATGTACAGGTGTAATATACAGGTGTAATGTACAGGTGTAATATACAGGTGTAATATTCCTGTTTTGAATTAATGGTTAAAGGGATACTATTGTTGGGGGCAGGTTGGGACTCATTTGTTAAATCCCAAGAATCTCAGGAATTCACTGCACCTTAAAGCTGAATCTAGACAAACACGACACGATTTGGGACTCATTTGTTAAATCCCAAGAATCTCAGGAATTCACTGCACCTTAAAGCTGAATCTAGACAAACACGACACGATTTGCTCGAAAATACACCATAAGAATGCTACTTTAAAATGCGAATGCGCTTTAGGGCGCATTTTCTCTAGGGTGTGAAACAAAAAAGTAACGGAGAAGTGCCGTCTGGCGGCAAGAGGTCAAGCACCCTCTATGAGTGTGACGCATCCCTGATGTTGAGCTTGTGACTAAAAGTAACGGTGAAGGGTTGTTTCACCAGGCAGCAGAAAGAGCAGTCAGAAGTAACGATTGATCGATGCTTGTTAGACGATGTGCTTGTGACTAGAAGTAACGGTGAAGAGTTGTGACTAGAAGTAACGGTGAAGAGTTATGAGTAAAAGTAACGGTGAAGAGTTGTGACTAGACGTAACGGTGAAGAGTTGTGACTAGAAGTAACGGTGAAGAGTTATGAGTAAAAGTAATGGTGAAGAGTTGTGACTAGAAGTAACGGTGAAGAGTTATGAGTAAAAGTAATGGTGAAGAGTTGTGACTAGAAGTAACGGTGAAGAGTTATGAGTAAAAGTAACAGTGAAGAGTTGTGACTAGAAGTAACGGTGGAGAGTTATGATTAGAAGTAATGGTGAAGAGTTATGAATATGAGTAAAAGTAACGGTGGAGAGTTGTGACTAGAAGTAACGGTGAAGAGTTATGAATATGAGTAAAAGTAATGGTGAAGAGTTATGACTAGAAGTAACGGTGAAGAGTTGTTCCACCAGGAAGCAGAAAGAGCAGTCCTGCTCACAGCCCCGCCCACAGCGCCAGAAGCTCCGCCTCACGGGGCAGTCGCTCACCAACACCACCCAAAGCTGTCGGCAGCGACGACGAAGAGGTGGCAGATGGGAAACAGGGCAGCGATGAAGGTTTGTACTGAAGAATGATCAATGTTTTATTGTTTAGGCATCTGTATGAAGATTTTTTGTTTCGTTTTTTTTTTTTTTTTTTTTTAAATGAATATTATCTAAGACTAACACAATAAGTGGAGAAAAAAAATCCACCATAGTGTTCATGATGCCGGTTTTGGAGCCAGCAGGAAAAACAGAAATGTAACCTGGCTTTTTTACTTTTTTTGACTCCCCTGAGTAATCGGTGAGTCGAGTACTGAGCAGTGTCCGTCCATATTTTTTTTTTTTTATGCCATTATGAACCCCCGGGGGAGCATAGGCCATCGACGACAATTCTCCATCCGACACGGTCCTGGGGTCCGTCCATATGGATTGAAATAAATATTGACTTGACTTGATGGCCGTCCAATCGTCCATGGACGAAAAATGAAATGTTGAGGTTATCTCAGATGGTTTTGCACCTAGAGCTTTTCAACTTTGCACTCTTCTGGGGGAGGGAATCTTCTATTGGGGGGAGGGGTGGTTAAACGGGATTTCCAATTATGATGAAACATGACATAGGCCAGTCGTGGAAGCTTTTGATTTTTGACTCACATGCGAAGCAAAAGTGAGTCTATGTACTCACCCGAGTCGTCCGTCCGTCCGTCCGGCCGGCCGGCCGGACGTCCGGCCGTCCGGAAAACTTTAACGTTGGATATTTCTTGGACACTATTCAGTCTATCAGTACCAAATTTGGCAAGATGGTGTATGATGACAAGGCCCCAAAAAACATACATAGCATCTTGACCTTGCTTCAAGGTCAAGGTCGCAGGGGCCATAAATGTTGTCTAAAAAACAGCTATTTTTCCCATTTTTCCCATTTTCTCTGAAGTTTTTGAGATTGAATACCTCACCTATATATGATATATAGGGCAAAGTAAGCCCCATCTTTTGATACCAGTTTGGTTTACCTTGCTTCAAGGTCAAGGTCACAGGAGCTCTTCAAAGTTGGATTGTATACATATTTTGAAGTGACCTTGACCCTGAACTATGGAAGATAACTGTTTCAAACTTAAAAATTATGTGGGGCACATGTTATGCTTTCATCGTGAGACACATTTGGTCACATATGATCAAGGTCAAGGTCACTTTGACCCTTATGAAATGTGACCAAAATAAGGTAGTGAACCACTAAAAGTGACCATATCTCATGGTAGAAAGAGCCAATAAGCACCATTGTACTTCCTATGTCTTGAATTAACAGCTTTGTGTTGCATGACCTTGGATGACCTTGAGTCAAGGTCACATGTATTTTGGTAGGAAAAATGTGTAAAGCAGTTCTTAGTGTATGATGTCATTGCTAGGTTTAGTTATTTGACCTTGACTTTGAAGGTCAAGGTCATGTAAAGGTCAAGGTCAAGCATGTGAGTCGTATGGGCTTTGCCCTTCTTGTTTTAATTTATTTTTAGAGTGAGTGTATAGACATATATGTTTAAGGGAATTGTGCAAAGAAATGAGCCTTGTAGTGTACACAATGAAACACTGTGTGTGACCACAGGTGAGAGCAGAAAGCGGCATGCCAGCGGCAGTGGCAGTGACTCCGGGAGCGACATCGTCAAGACCAAGAAACGCCGCGTGTTCAGCGACGATGACAATGAGGATGGACAGAAGGAGGCTGCTGGGTCTGGGGATGAAAACATGGAAGGTACAGTGACAACACTGTCTCAGTGTCATCTCTCTTGTTGTTGTTGTTGTGGTGGTGGTGGTCTTGTTAGACACAAATCTGTCTCGGTTGGATTTCTCCTGTTGGGGGTGTGTGAGTTAACGGGCGCTGTGGCGGGGTGGTATAACATCGGCCTCTGAATCGGAAGGTCGAGGGTTCGAATCCCGGCCACGACCGCCTGGTGGGTTAAGTGTGGAGATTTTTCCGATCTCCCAGGTCAACATGTGCAGACCTGCTAGTGCCTTATCCCCCTTCGTGTGTACACGCAAGCACAAGACCAAGTGCGCACGGAAAAGATCCTGTAATCCATGTCAGAGTTCGGTGGGTTATAGAAACACGAAAATACCCAGCATGCTTCCTCCGAAAGCAGCGTATGGCTGCCTAAATGGCGGGGTAAAAACGGTCATACACGTAAAATTCCACTCGTGCAAAAACACGAGTGTACGTGGGAGTTTCAGCCTACGAACGCAGACGAAGAAGAAGGTGTGTGTGTTACTCTTATTCTTTAATCCTTAAAGGCACACTTCTTGCTGTGAAAACATGGAAGGTGCAGTGACAACACTGTCTCAGTGGGATTTCTCTTGTTGTTGATGTGTTAGATGGTTGTGGTGGTGTTATAACTCTTGTTGTTGTTGATGTGTAGGATGTTAGATGGTTGTGGTGGTGTTATAACTCTTGTTGATGGTGTGTGTTATTCGTTAACCTTAAATGCACACACCTTGCTACCGGCACGGTTGGCCTAGTGGTAAGGCGTCCGCCCCGTGATCGGGAGGTCGTGGGTTCGAACCCCGGCCGGGTCATACCTAAGACTTTAAAATTGGCAATCTAGTGGCTGCTCCGTCTGGCGTCTGGCATTATGGGGTTAGTGCTAGGACTGGTTGGTCCGGTGTCAGAATAATGTGACTGGGTGAGACATGAAGCCTGTGCTGCGACTTCTGTCTTCTGTGTGGCGCGCGCACGTTAAATGTCAAAGCAGCACCGCCCTGATATGGCCCTTCGTGGTCGGCAGGGCGTTAAGCAAACAAACAAACAAACAAACAAAACAAAAACACCTTGCTGTGAAAACACAGATTCATTGTCTGTAAGACTAAGAGCACCTGTGCCTTGACACTAGCAAGCTTTTGTCATCACTGGTGGTCATGGTGGATTCTGTTTACACAAAAATCAAAAAACAAGAAAGGTTAATGTTTGGAACATGTAATGAAGGACAAAGCAACATGTTGACAAGAACCTCAACCTGGCGGCTTTTAAGGGGAACAACAAAAGGCACAACAGAAAGAAATAAAGAAATGTTACTGTGACTTCCAGGATGGTGGTAACAATGTTCTGGTCACACAGCTATGTCACATGTTATACAGTTCACCATCTTTTGCACATTCAAAATGGGGTGGGGAAATAGCTCAGTCGGTAGCGGCGCTGGCTTCATATCCAGTTGTCACCATTAGCGTGGGTTCAATCCCCACTTCTGGCGAGGGATTTATTTCCCAGGGTCAACTTTGTGCAGACTCTTCTTGGTGTCTGAACCCAAGTTCACAGCAAAAGTCTCAGGGCTTGGAAACATGAATACATGCATGCAGGAAAAAGGGGAAAAAATGGGTAGTGCCGTAGTGTATCGCAGCTGGCTTTCCCCAGTGTGACAGCAGCCCCAATTTCCATGAAGCCATTGAAGGTAACCTGAGAGTCAGAGCACTATGTGAAATGTTGTCCTTATCCTAAAAATGATTGTTTTCTTCTTTGTGCAGCCACTGTGGGCGGCCTGTTTGGAGATGCCGATGACATCAGCTCTGATGAGGAAAAGAAAGATGGAGGGGAAAGAGAAGAGGACTCTGAGGTAAAACACAACATTTCCCTCCCTTTAGTTACTGTCATCTCCAGCTTGATAGGGTACTTCGTTGAGTGCTGTACTGCAAGGTGGCAGCAACATTTTCGTGGTATTCACTCACTGATATTATTAGCTAGTGCATTTTTTATGGTGAATAAGTTGATTTTAGTGTCTGCATTGTACTCTGGTAGTTGTTTTCTTTTTTGCTGGTTGCTTTCAAGGAGTGAGGGGTGGGGGGAGGGGCCATGCTAAATGGTTTGGTGACCTTGTGCCTTGTCTTATCTTTGCTATCTACACCCTAGTTCCCAGCCGTCTCCACCAGCATGGAGTGTATTGAGGGCGAGTGGTGGGGGGAGGGGCCATGCTAAATGGTTTGGTGACCTTGTACCTTGTCTTATCTTTGCTATTTACACCCTAGTTCCCAGCCATCTCCACTAGTGTGTAGAGTGTACTGAGGGCGAGTGGTGGGGGGAGGGGCCATGCTAAATGGTTTGGTGACCTTGTACCTTGTCTTATCTTTGCTATTTACACCCTAGTTCCCAGCCATCTCCACTAGTGTGTAGAGTGTACTGAGGGCGAGTGGTGGGGGGAGGGGCCATGCTAAATGGTTTGCTGACCTTGTACCTTGTCTTATCTTTGCTATTTACACCCTAGTTCCCAGCCATCTCCACTAGTGTGTAGAGTGTACTGAGGGCGAGTGGTGGGGGGAGGGGCCATGCTAAATGGTTTGGTGACCTTGTACCTTGTCTTATCTTTGCTATTTACACCCTAGTTCCCAGCCATCTCCACTAGTGTGTAGAGTGTACTGAGGGCGAGTGGTGGGGGGAGGGGCCATGCTAAATGGTTTGGTGACCTTGTACCTTGTCTTATCTTTGCTATTTACACCCTAGTTCCCAGCCATCTCCACTAGTGTGTAGAGTGTACTGAGGGCGAGTGGTGGGGAAAATCTTGGCTTTTACATAAAGGAAGGGAATGTTCCACAGCATCCTTTTCAGTGTTAATTGTTGGGATCTCATTCAAACCGGGTTCAGATCTTGTTTTTGCCATTGGCAATAATTGGAATGACTTTTGTTTTCTCCAGCGGCGGCCAATGATTGACGATGACGAAGACCGGGAGGAGGTGGAGGAAGCGCCGCCCGAGACCCGCATCGAGGTGGAGATTCCCCGCATGACGGCCGACCTGGGCAACAGTCTGCACTACGTCAAGCTGCCCAACTTTCTCAGTGTGGAGACAAGGTGTGTTTGTGAGTGTGGGTGTTTGTGTGTGTGTGTGTGAGTGTGTGTTTGACAGTTTGTGTGTGTTTGACAGTCTGCGTGTGTGTGTGTGTGTTCAGCATACAGGTGTAGTTCCCCAGCATGATGACCAACTTTTGCAGCCGTCTGCTTTTCTCCAGATGCATAACTTTCTGTGTGCGGTCATGCCGGTTTGGCCTTTGACAGGGGCTGTGTTTATGTGCAGGCCCACAAATTGACATTTGTCCTATAGCGACCAACGGTCACAGCTGTCTTCATTATGTCAAGCAACCCAACTTCCTAAGTATAGAGACATATTTTGTTGCTTTTGAGAGTGATGGCGGGGGGGGGGGTCTAAGTTTGTCAAGTGTGGAGTCTTCAGCTTGTCAGCTTCAAGAGGGGGGGGGGGGGTCTAAGTTTGTCAGTGTGGAGTCTTCAGCTAGTCAGCTTCAAGAGGGGGGGGGGGGATCTTGTGTGGGTGTGGAGGTGGAGGTTTCTTGTGTCTAGGCTGACCTGGGCGACAGTTGGTATCCCTCGGTTTGTGGCCTCTGAGAAAAATAATTGGGGGGGGGGGGGGGGGGGGGTTGTTGATGTGTGTGTGTGTGCGCTCAAAGGCTGAGAGTGTTGTGTTGGCACCAACCAGGGCAGGTGTGTTGATAAACCCATGTTTACATAGAAAGACTAGCTCCCACAAAAACCTGTCATATTAACCAAACCAATGCCATACAACATGGCCGTGACTTTACTTCAATACAGGAAAGTCGTCAAATGCAATGAAAGCCATTAGCCAGTACACTCTACAGTACAGCTCACAACTTCCTGATACGCTTGTGTGTTAGAACTAGAGACAATGTTTTCCAGTTGATGGCAATCCTGTCTTGAGTACACTTGTTTGTTGACATGTTGACTTCTCTGTGTTGCCACAGACCCTTCGACCCCGCCACGTATGAAGATGAGATCGAGGAGGACGAGGTGTTGGACGAGGAAGGTCGCGCGAGGACCAAGCTGCGGGTGGAGAACACCATGCGCTGGCGAACTCTCAAGGACGAGGAGGGAAACGAAGTCAAGGACGAATTTGGTGACCTCCAGCGAGAGAGCAACGCTCGGGTTGTTAAGTGGTCTGATGGCAGGTGGGTGATGAGGGTATGATGGCAGGTGGGTGATGAGGGTCTGATGGCAGGTGGGTGATGGTTCCTGACAATGTGGAGGTGGGTGGAGGGGTGGCCTGCTTTTGAGCGTGTTATCAATGTCAGAATCTCATGCCTGTAGATGGTGGGAGGCAAGTTTGGCGTGTTATCAATGTCAGAATCTCATGCCTGTAGATGGTGGGAGGCAAGTTTGGCGGGTTATCAATGTCAGAATCTCATGCCTGTAGATGGTGGGATGCAAGTTTGGCGTGTTATCAATGTCAGAATCTCATGCCTGTAGATGGTGGGAGGCAAGTTTGGCGGGTTATCAATGTCAGAATCTCATGCCTGTAGATGGTGGGAGGCAAGTTTGGCGTGTTATCAATGTCAGAATCTCATGCCTGTAGCTGGTGGGAGGCAAGTTTGGCGGGTTATCAATGTCAGAATCTCATGCCTGTAGATGATGGGAGGCAAGTTTGGCGGGTTATCAATGTCAGAATCTCATGCCTGTAGATGGTGGGAGGCAAGTTTGGCGTGTTATCAATGTCAGAATCTCATGCCTGTAGATGATGGGAGGCAAGTTTGGCGGGTTATCAATGTCAGAATCTCATGCCTGTAGATGGTGGGAGGCAAGTTTGGTGGGTTATCAATGTCAGAATCTCATGCCTGTAGATGGTGGGAGGCAAGTTTGGCGGGTTATCAATGTCAGAATCTCATGCCTGTAGATGGTGGGAGGCAAGTTTGGCGGGTTATCAATGTCAGAATCTCATGCCTGTGGATGATGGGAGGCAAGTTTGGCGGGTTATCAATGTCAGAATCTCATGCCTGTAGATGGTGGGAGGCAAATTTGGCGGGTTATTAATGTCAGAATCTCATGCCTGTAGATGGTGGGAGGCAAGTTTGGCGGGTTATCAATGTCAGAATCTCATGCCTGTAGATGGTGGGAGGCAAGTTTGGCGGGTTATCAATGTCAGAATCTCATGCCTGTAGATGGTGGGAGGCAAGTTTGGCATGTTATCAATGTCAGAATATCATGCCTGTAGATGGTGGGAGGCAAGTTTGGCGGGTTATCAATGTCAGAATCTCATGCCTGTAGATGATGGGAGGCAAGTTTGGCGGGTTATCAATGTCAGAATCTCATGCCTGTAGATGGTGGGAGGCAAGTTTGGCGGGTTATCAATGTCAGAATCTCATGCCTGTAGATGGTGGGAGGCAAGTTTGGCGGGTTATCAATGTCAGAATCTCATGCCTGTAGATGGTGGGATGCAAGTTTGGCGTGTTATCAATGTCAGAATCTCATGCCTGTAGATGGTGGGATGCAAGTTTGGCGTGTTATTAATGTCAGAATCTCATGCCTGTAGATGGTGGGAGGCAAGTTTGGCGGGTTATCAATGTCAGAATCTCATGCCTGTAGATGGTGGGAGGCAAGTTTGGCGGGTTATCAATGTCAGAATCTCATGCCTGTAGATGGTGGGAGGCAAGTTTGGCGGGTTATCAATGTCAGAATCTCATGCCTGTAGATGATGGGAGGCAAGTTTGGCGGGTTCAAATGACCCGGTACAGCAGGTGCTTGTTTTGTTGACAGGTGAGAGGGGAAGGGACGAAGAGCTTGTATTGTAATGGAACTTGCCTTCAAATTGGATTATTCAATTCAATACAACATTATCTGATTGTGTAACATATAGCGGGGAAGGGACGGAGAGCTTGTATTCAATACAACATTATCTGATTGTGTAACATATAGCAGGCCTGGCAGACCTGTTTACCCTTACTATTTTGGAGTAATTTATTAATTTTTTTTTAGGATTTGGTGGAAAAAATACTCCATTTGAGTCCAGACTACAATTTTAAAATGTGCTTCAAATTAGGTTTGTGTTACAGTGGTACCTCTATATCAATCAATCAATCAATCAATAGGAAGCTTATATAGCGCGTATTCCGTGGGTACAGTTCTAAGCGCTTGTCGACTTTGAAAATGTTACCGAAATTCGGTCGTTATATGGAGGGGTTGGTTTATGTTCATGTCCGATCCGTCACTGATCCGGATTGAATGACATGGGCGTTTTGATTAATGCCGCCCACAAAGTATGGTAACCAGTTTTCTATTCAATTAATTACCCACACAAAGTTTGCTTGCCCTGTAACTATTCAAGAGTTAAGGTTTGCAATAAACACACTGAGGTCCAACAAAAGCATGCGGTCCCAAAGCATGCATATCGTTGACGATGTCGATAACATTACCAGTTACAAATCGGTCATACGATACCCAGCAAGGATTTTGGTTAAAAACAAACACAGTGTCCCAAACGCAGGGTACTGAACGTAAAGAACGGCGGCAGTGTGTTGAAACTGATGTAAATTTGTTGCGAAAAGCGTCAGTTTTTGAGTCACTTGAGAAAAAGTGACTCTATGTAATCGGTCAGTGTTAGTCTGTCCGGCCGGCCGTCCGGCCGGCCGTCCGTAGACACCACCTTAACGTTGGACTTTTCTCGGAAACTATCAAAGCGATCGGGCTCATATTTTGTTTAGTCGTGACCTCCAATGACCTCTACACTTTAACGATGGTTTCGTTGACCTTTGACCTTTTTCAAGGTCACAGGTCAGCGTCAAAGGAAAAATTAGACATTTTATATCTTTGACAAAGTTCATCGGATGTGATTCAAACTTTGTAGGATTATTCTTTACATCAAAGTATTTACATCTGTAGCCTTTTACGAACGTTATCAGAAAAACAAGGGAGATAACTAGCCTTTTCTGTTCGGCAACACACAACTTAACGTTGGGCTTTTCTCGGAAACTATAAAAGTGACCGGGCTCAAATTTTATGTGAACGTGACTCATTGTGTTGTGAATAGCAATTTCTTCCTGTCCATCTGATGCCTCATATAATATTCAGAACTGCGAAAGTGACTCGATCGAGCGTTTGCTCTTCTTGTTATGATGAAGCGCTCGCTCCTTCAGGGGACATCATTGCACTTCAGACTGTCCAGGGAGTTGAGTAATTTAGGACACTCCACTACTCATCTTCAAACTTCACTGACGGGATTATGAGGAGAATTTATTGATTCAACCAAACGCGCGGTTGTATATCGCGTCACTCGGTCACAGATCGGGGAAAGCAAAAAAAAGTTCCACATTTCGAAACTATGTTCTGGCGTCGGCCATTTTTAGCTTGACAAAAACACTTGCACGTGCTTCGCTGACGTACATCGCAAAATTTCATGACGTCACCACAACTTTCGGTTTTGGTTCGATGTGCGGATTACTTTCATGACGTTTCTGTAGTCTGTAACTGTGCGTGTTGTCAGGTAAGAGTTACTGCACAAGTCTGTGCGAAATGAAGCAGAGATCTTGCAAACGAGCTTTATCTAGAGTCATAATAAAGTAATGACCTGAAGTAGAAACGAAAACCCGTGGCTTCAGCTGTTTGCATGCCGATGTGATGTTGTACACGGAAAGGATTTCCGCAAGTTTTGAGCGTCCGTATCGCGCACTGACTCGACTGGAGATATAATTAGAGTAAACCAAACCCCTGATAATTTTGGGAAAAGTCGTTATAAGTCCACGTATGGACGGTCGTATGTCGTATCAGAGACGGGGACATAATACGGAGGTGAGAAATACTAAGACAAAGAAGGAGAAAAAATCCGTCAGAGAAAAGTGGGTCGTATTATTGAGGGAGCCGTAGAAGAGAGGGGAAGTAAAGAGAGGTACCACTGTCCTAATGTTGGTGTTTGTAGCCAATGGATTACTATTGTGGTCATGGGATTACTATTGTGGTCATGGGATTACTATTGTGGTCATGGGATTACTATTGTGGTCATGGGATTACTATTGTGGTCATGGGATTACTATTGTGGTCATGGGATTACTATTGTGGTCATGGGATTACTATTGTTTGACTTGATCATTACTCTTGTCAAACTTTGGGGGTGAACAGGTCAGTCTGTTTTCGTCGTAAATACGACAAAGTCCTTTTCTAATTGTGTAAGAAAAGAGCCTCCGTGTGCCCTTAAAAATGCTTAAAATGCACAATTTTCCCATCAGTACGCCCAATGTTCCCGTCAGTACGCCCAACTACTTTTACTCATTCCCAGGCCTGATATAGAAACTCTTCAAATCAATTTGTTATACTAAAAAAAAAAGGGTGAACATGTTTTAAGCTTTTTTGACTCACATGCGAAGCAAAAGTGAGTCTATGTACTCACCCGAGTCGTCCGTCCGTCCGGCCGTCTGGCCGGCCGTCCGGAAAACTTTAATGTTGGATATTTCTTGGACACTATTCAGTCTATCGGTACCAAATTTGGCAAGATGGTGTATGATGACAAGGCCCCAAAAAACATACATAGCATCTTGACCTTGCTTCAAGGTCAAGGTCGCAGGGGCCATAAATGTTGTCTAAAAACAGCTATTTTTCACATTTTTCCCATTTTCTCTGAAGTTTTTGAGATTCAATACCTCACCTATATATGATATATAGGGCAAAGTAAGCCCCATCTTTTGATACCAGTTTGGTTTACCTTGCTTCAAGGTCAAGGTCACAGGAGCTCTTCAAAGTTGGATTGTATACATATTTTGAAGTGACCTTGACCCTGAACTATGGAAGATAACTGTTTCAAACTTAAAAATTATGTGGGGCACATGTTATGCTTTCATCATGAGACACATTTGGTCACATATGATCAAGGTCAAGGTCACTTTGACCCTTATGAAATGTGACCAAAATAAGGTAGTGAACCACTAAAAGTGACCATATCTCATGGTAGAAAGAGCCAATAAGCACCATTGTACTTCCTATGTCTTGAATTAACAGCTTTGTGTTGCATGACCTTGGATGACCTTGACCTTGGGTCAAGGTCACATGTATTTTGGTAGGAGAAATGTGTAAAATATTGTTTTTCTCAGTTTTATTGTAAAATTATTCTGAAAGAAAGATCAAGGTCTGTTCAGCATGTGAGTCGTGTGGGCTTTGCCCTTCTTGTGTGGAATGTGAGAGATGATATTGTTGTTACCTGTGTGTTGCAGCATGTCCATGCACCTGGGGGAGGAGGTGTTTGACATCTACTCCATGCCCATGCAGGGCAGCTTTAACCATCTCTTCATCCGCCAGGGCACCGGGCTGATGGGCCAGTCCATCTTCAAGTCCAAACTCACCTTCAGGTACGCTGCACAGTCCATTTCATTTCAAACATACTCGTTCCATTGCTGGCAAATTCCTATCTCTTTAACTGGCAGCAACGAGAGTCTGGATACCAAGGAGTCTGGATACCAAGGAGTCTGGATACCAAGGAGTCTGGATACCAAGGAGTCTGGATACCAAGGAGTCTGGATACCAAGGAGTCTGGATACCAAGGCGTCTGGATACCAAGGCGTCTGGATACCAAGGAGTCTGGATACTAAGGAGTCTGGATACCAAGGAGTCTGGATACCAAGGAGTCTGGATACCAAGGCGTCTGGATACCAAGGCGTCTGGATACCAAGGCGTCTGGATACCAAGGAGTCTGGATACTAAGGAGTCTGGATACCAAGGTGTCTGGATACCAAGGAGCTGTCGGCCAGATGTTGCCAATACCTCCGTGGCACCGAGCTGTCGGCCAGATGTTGCCAATACCTCCGTGGCACCGAGCTGTCGGCCAGATGTTGCCAATACCTCCGTGGCACCGTCATGGGAATGCCATGAAAGGGTGTCGGCGACACAAACCCCACACATGCACAAATTGCAAGTTGTAGTCTTAAGCCTGTTCTAAATATATGTAGTGCAGTGCTGTGCTGTGCTGTTTGTAGGCAAGATGTCTGTAAATTGAGCTCCAATACAGCATTTCAATCAATCAATGACGCTTATATCGCGCATATTCCGTGGGTACAGTTCTAGGCGCTCTGCAGTGATGCCGTGTGAGATGAAATTTTATACGGCCAGTAGATTGCAGCCATTTCGGCGCATATTTACCTTTCACGGCCTATTATTCCAAGTCACACGGGTATAGGTAGACAATTATTAACTGTGCCTAAGCAATTTTGCCAGGAAAGACCCTTTTGTCAATCGTGGGATCTTTAACGTGCACACCCAATGTAGTGTACACGGGGGGAGGGTTCGAACACCGAAGAGAGTCTGCACACAAAGTTGACTCTGAAATAAATTTCCGCCGAACCTGGGATTGAACTCACGCTGACAGCGGCCAACTGAATACAAATCCAGCGCGCTACCAACTGAGCTATATTTGCTGGTTGCAGGCCGCACTCGACTGACTCGTTCACCCATCGTAAGATGACCATGTCGCTGGCTGACCGCTCCACCAAGGCACAGAAGGTCAAGGTCCTTCCCATACACGGCTCCGACCCCGACGCTCACCGCTCAGAAATGATCAAGGTTAGTGTGGTGTTTTACCAGCTCCGACTTTGAGACTTGTTGCTCTAAAAATATTGAAGTCAGTATGGTGTTTATTTCTGTCTGTCTGTCTGTCTCTCTGTCTGTTTCTCTCTCTCTCTCTCTCTCTCTCTCTCTCTCTCTCTCTCTCTCTCTCTCTCTCTCTCTCTCTCTCTCTCTCTCTCTCTCTCTCTCTCTCAAACACACACACACACGAACACACACGCACACACACACGCATCTAAAACTTGCCCATTTCACAAAAGCGGCTGCCATTCCGTTACCTTTTGTGCTACCAGAACAGTGCATAAAGATTGCCTCCCCTCCTTATAATGGGGTTGATGGTCGGTTGGCCTGTGTCCAGCATGACTAACAAAGATTGCCTCCCCTCCTTATAATGGGCTTGATGGTCGGTTGGCCTGTGTCCAGCATGACTAACAAAGCACGAAAACTACACTGAGACTCTGCCATAACTCATTGAGTATTGCGGTATCTATCCATTATAGCATCTAGCTGTTTGTTTGCCCCCCGCGGGTTAGGGGGAAGAATTTACCCGATGCTCCCCAGCATGTCGTAAGAGGCGACTAACGGATTCTGTTTCTCCTTTTACCCTTGTTAAATGTTTCTTGTATAGAATATAGTCAATGTTTGTAAAGATTTTAGTCAAGCAGTATGTAAGAAATGTTAAGTCCTTTGTACTGGAAACTTGCATTCTCCCAGTAAGGTCATATATTGTACTACGTTGCAAGCCCCTGGAGCAATTTTTTGATTAGTGCTTTTGTGAACAAGAAACAATAAACAAGTGGCTCTATCCCATCTCCCCCCTTTCCGCGTTGCGATATAACCTTGAACGGTTGAAAACGACGTTAAACACCAAATAAAGAAAGAAAAAGAAAGACTGTACAGCCAAATAGATGGTCACACAATGAACCTGCCATGGCCCATACTTGACCTCATGTTCTGTCGTGTCATGTCAAGTGGGTTAGGTCTGCCGTGGCCCATACTTGACCTCATGTTCTGTCCTGTCATGTCAAGTGGGTTAGGTCTGCCATGGCCCATACTTGACCTCATGTTCTGTCCTGTCATGTAAAGTGGCTTTGTTACCAGAGTTAGAAAAGACATCAGGTGGTCTTCCGTGACAGGTTAAAGCCGTTATTTTAGACCGACATTGAGTGGTCTTTGGTCTCGACAGGCAAGGTGGTCTCAAGTGGCAGGTGGTCTTTAAGGGCAAGGTGGTCTCAAGTGGCAGGTGGTCTTTATGGACAAGGTGGTCTCAAGTGGCAGGTGGTCTTTATGGACAAGGTGGTCTCAAGTGGCAGGTGGTCTTTATGGACAAGGTGGTCTCAAGTGGCAGGTGGTCTTTATGGACAAGGTGGTCTCCAGGGCAGGTTCCACTGTCTGTTGTGTGTGTGCGTCAGAAAGAAGAGGAGCGACTGCGAGCACACATCCGGCGCGACAACCAGAAGCGGCGCCTGAAGGAGCGACTGTATATAACCTAACAATATCTATTGTGTGTGTGCGTCAGAAAGAAGAGGAGCGACTGCGAGCACACATCCGGCGCGACAACCAGAAGCGGCGCCTGAAGGAGCGACTGTATATAACCTAACAATATCTATTGTGTGTGTGCGTCAGAAAGAAGAGGAGCGACTGCGAGCACACATCCGGCGCGACAACCAGAAGCGGCGCCTGAAGGAGCGAGCACAGCACCGAGGACTGAGCACGTCCTACCTGGACGGGGGGTACGACGACGAGGAGGAGGACGAGGACGGGATGACGTCCATCTCCGCTATCAAGCGCAACTACAAGGAGAAACGCGACAGTGAGTGGGCTGGGCCAGGGCTGTTTCCTTTATCTGTCTGTCTGTCCGTCCGTCTGTCTGTCTTCCCTCTCTCTCCCTCCCTCTCTCGGTCTCTCTCTCTCTCTCTCTCGGCGATTTTGATGTTTTTGTGCTTTAGACTAAGTAAATAATTCCCCATGAGAAATATTCTCTTGAATATGATTGACAATACATGATTAAACATTCTTTTAACTTTCTACCCATAAGAGGTACAAATATAAACAGTATTTCATGATACTTTTATGGCCTTCTCCTGAAAAGCTTTCTGAAACAAGTTACGCTAAAACTCCATGACAACATTGATTTGCTATTGTCTTCCATGAGAATCGCACGTACCTCCAGTTTCCTCTCCAAGCACGTACCTCCAGTTTCCTCTCCAAGCACGTACCTCCAGTTTCCTCTCCAAGCACGTACCTCCAGTTTCCTCTCCAAGCACGTACCTCCAGTTTCCTCTCCAAGCACGTACCTCCAGTTTTCTCTCCAAGCACGTACCTCCAGTTTCCGCCTCTCCAAGCACCCCAGTGATCAGCATCACAGGAAGGAAACCATTAAGCTACAATAATAATGTAACTCCCCTATGTGGGAGTGGGATAGAGATCCCTTTTCAACCAACAATCTCTCGCATATACACTACCCCTGAAGCACAAGACAGTTTCACATTCACTCAACTTTACTGTACAATCATCCCACAAACAATACTACACATCACTAATAAGCAAATCACATACAGTAAAACCTGTCTCTAACGGACACCCTTGGGGAATGGTAATAGTGTCCCTATTAGACAGGTGCCCCTTCTTCATAGGTGGAGGGGCCGGGGCAATATTTTACAAAGAGCACGTAAAATGAACAAGACACTTTTTGTCAGTCCTGTAGTATGTATTTATTGGATTGAACATGAGACTCACTGAAAATGTGAGTAAACAAATGATACATGTAGCAAACAACAACAACAACAACAACATCCCCCCCCCCCCCCCCCCCCCCCCCCCCACCTACCCCGTTCCCTACACACACTGTGCATTCAAACTTACGCAAGTCGGACGTCACAAAGCTAAAAATAGCTGACTCTTCATCAGTCATTCAACGGGAAATTCCGCAGTGTGTCTCGACCAAATTGGGTCAGCTCTTGTTTCATTCAGTTTTTCTAGTCTCAGCATAAATGCATGGAACAAAAATTTAGCTGTGTTAACTATTGTTTCCTTCGAACGATTGCTTACAAAGAGAGAGAGATCATCACGTCTTCTTTTTCCGATTTGATCCTCGCGATCTGTGTTTTACCACATCCCATCTCCTTCGCCACATCTCGGCATGATTGGCCGCTATCTAGTTTTTTCAAGGCAGCGACACGCTGCTCTAAAGTCAACGCTTTTCTTTTTCCTGCTGGAGATTCCATTTTCAAACACAGTAGTCTACTGTTGCTTTTGGTTGTGACTGTATCCACAATGCGGAAAAGCGAAAGTGAGCGAAGCGAAAGTGAGTGAGCGAAGCGAAAGTGAGTGAGCGAAGCGAAAGTGAGTGAGCGAAAGTGGGTCTCCATCTAAACAAGCCACTGATTGGTCAGAAAAGGGACAGGACAACCAATCAACAACCATTTGTGCTACGGCTACGGCTGCCGAGCACTGACTGCATAACAGTCGAGTTTTCGAAGTTGCGTTTTTATGTACGTTGTGTCCGTTTGTGACAGTGTTTACACTTCCTACGGTCCGAAAAATCGTGTCCGCGTCCGTAAGTGGCAGGTGTCCGCCCGTTAAAGGTTAGTTATTGTTGAAATCGTGTTCGTGCCATGATAAACTGTCCGTATGTAGCAGGTGGCCGTTACAACAAGGGTCCGCTAGACTCAGGTTTTACTGTATACAACAAAACACACACACACAAAATACTGAAGTCCAGAATCAGGAGGAAAAAAAACAATTCTGGAACAACAACAAAAATATAACAATCTTGAAAACAATCCCAGAAAAATCTAAGTACCCCCCAAGTATGTCAGTAATGCAAACAAGTACAGACGCCAAGCCTCTTCCAATAGACTGCTTCGCCACCTGCAATACAAGAATAGACTAAATAGGCTCCACCTGCAACGCAAGATTAGACTGAATATGCAATCACATAAATCAACAAGTCATAAACAAGATGACTACAAGAAAAGAAACCATGAATGTTCAGTCTTTCTTGATTCGGCGTAACTTAATCAATCACACTGACTGTAATTATCGACAGTCCATAGTTCCGCACAGTTTCACACTAAGTGAAGGCGATGACGACTATTCGGTTGGTGTACACTGTTCTTGTTTAGTCTTGGCAAGATCAATTCTTGCGATTACACACACCAGGCACAAAGGTGAAGCAAACCAGCTACTAACGGAGAAGTACTGATATTGCTGGATACAAAGATAAAGTTTCAGCTAGGCAAAAGATATACCAGCCAGGACACAACACCAGACTGCGTGAAGTAAGACCGGGCAGGAAGCTTGGCGGAAGTAGTGTCGAACAACCACCACCGTGCTTCTGACCCCAACTGAACACAACACGCTGTCCCAGGCGTTACCGCACTCAGTACACCAACTCAGCGGTCGTAGCCCTGAAGCCTGGTAACCATCTCTCCCAGCAAAACTCAATAACGGGCACTGGAAATGAATGAAGGCTAAGTTAAGCTACCAGCCTGAAATTCATAACACCATAATCTAGATAGACAAGTATCTACAAGTTCACTTGGTTGACAATCCCTTTGTCAACAAAAAACAACAAAGTCAGGATTTTGAAACCCACAACAATCATCTTGCAAAAAATTACAAACACCATTATCAAAACTCCTTGTCCTGATTTTGTTCAAAACCATACTCGGTTTGATGCAAGGGAAACAACCGTGTTATTCTCAAATGGTTTAGTTTCCAAGACAGGTCAAACCATACAGGAATTTTCCTGAGTCACAGTAACAGAATTTACTCCAACTGTTAGCGTACGTTTTCATGAGAACACTACCGAAACAGAATTCGTCTTCCTTGCCAAGCAAAAGTTTTAATGAACAAAATGACAGGACTGCGAGTTTTACCTCCAAGAAAAATTCACGCAAAATCAAAATGGCGGCTCGCAACCATGTGCGGACAATTACACGTCTGGTCAAAAATCGTACGTTAAACAACATTGAAACGAGATATAATACCCCTCCTACATCATAAAATTCCAAGGAGTTAAAGTCGCGACTAATCATGTTACTCCCTTCTGGGGCAACCAACATCGCAGCACCACGTGGAACTTGTGTTTGACCGGCCCAAAAAACCGACAACAAAAACTACTCCACTCGTGGTGAGAGGATAGATAGCGTTGAAAAATATTATACAGTGCTATAGAGAAGATTACTGCACTAGCATGCATTCTCTCGCGCACGTGCTCACAAGAATATTTCTCCCCATATCCCAACGACAAAAAGTAAACACAAATGAGAAAAACAACTGAATGCAACATTCATACGCAAAACTCAACCACACCAGACAAAGACACAGGTAAAGAACAACTAACCTTACTGCCCGAGGAAAATTCGACACTCAGCCCTACGTTTCACGGAACACATCAAGCGAAACACCACGCAGTCAAACAAGACTGACAGTGGTAGGCCATCAGAGACACAATCGAGCGTCCACTGAATTGGTCGGAGGGAAAGACCCCAAACAAGCATGTGTGTCGCCTTTTTATACTAGGATCATAATACCGGAATCTACTCAAACGACCGGGAACGATCCCAATAACAGAAAACAACCCCAACAAGACTAGAATTTACGCAGTTACTTCCCCTACACCGTAAACTCGCAATGTCCAGTCAGTTCCGTTTGTGACAAATAACATTACATTTAACATACACAATAATTACAACAGACAAAATAATCACTCTGTCACATATATTTGTGGGATGACCTACAATGTAACATGTTGATGTTTCTGTGACAGAGCGGCCAATCTACTCGTCTGAGAGTGAGGAGAGCGAGGGGAGTGGACTGGACGACAGTCGTGCCAAGCGTCTCACCAAGGCCAAGCGTCTCGAGGAGAGCGATGATGACGAGGAGGAACATGACGACAATGTGAGTGTGTGTCTGTCTGTCTGTCTGTCTGTCTGTCTGTATGAGAGCGAGGGGAGTGGGCTGGCTGACAGTCGTGCCAAGCGTCTCGAGTGCTTACTTCCCTTTCATTCTCAGTCTAAAAGAACTGAATTTGACGTACGTTTCAGGTAGAAATACAAAGGAGATCCTATACTAATCACATATAATTGTTTTTTTGTAAGAAAGAAGAGAAGAAAAACAGCAGTCAATATTGGGTACTGTATTGTTTTGATGTGTTTTCAGGAGTCCGAGTCTGAAGCCCCAAAGAAAAAGAAAGTGGCGCGTGTCATGGACAGTGACGACGACAACGAAGGAGGTGGGGAGAAGGAGGGGGGCAGTGGCAGCGGCAGTGACTGACGGATTCAAATGAGAGAGTGTGTGGATGGATTGACGAGGGAGAAGGAGGGGGGCAGTGGCAGCGGCAGTGACTGACGGATTCAAATGAGAGAGTGTGTGGATGGATTGACAAGGGTGGAGGTGTGAAAAATAAAATGCCAGGTTTGGAGAGAGAGATTTTCGGAGGATGGTAGGGGTTTAGGAAAGAAAGCTCTTCTTCTTCATCAAGCTCCAAAGGGTCGATCCAATCTCTCCTCCATGAATGTTGCCGGAGGTCTTCACGATTTCTGTGCAGTTTCAGCGTCAGTGTTGTGTGTTCCGGCCTTTGTGGCTAGCCTGCTAGCAGTGTGATGCCCACAGTTTGGGAGAAGGTGTTTCAGCGGTCAGTGGGGCGGTGTGACATTGGCGCCTGTCTGTCTGGCAAACTTTCGAAGTCTTTTAAGAGCTCCAGAAATCTGAAAAAAATAAGGTCTTCAAAAGGAGGGTGTCTTATTATCTGTTCGTGAAAATTCGATTTTTATGACAACTTTAATTAAATTACATATTCTTACGCAACTCACATAGAAAGCATTAACTTCAGTTAAAGTGCTAGGACACTGAACTACGCTTCACCCCAAAGGGGAAGCAACCCCCTAAAAAAGAACGGCCTTGACCTCTAACCCAAGCTATACAAGAGTCGAGGTCATACCGTCACGTGACCTATCACGCGTGACTCAACCGCCGCCATGTTGAAACCTCACTCCCACTTCAGTCTCCAAGTAGTTCGGACGCTTTTTACACTACGCTGCAGGCTTTTAGCCTACTGTCTTCTGGACAGTGTTTCACCCCGTCTACAGGTCCCTGCTTCTCATGCACAAGTTTGGGTGAGCTCGTTCTAATTGTTTGCTTTTGCTTGCGTTTGTTTCTTTCTCCGTTGTTCGGTCTGGTTGTTGTTTATCAATATCATAACTCAGACTGCGTTTTTGTCAGCAATGGCTGACAAGGAGAAATAGAAACCACAGACTAGTCAGTAGCTGCTGAGGTTTCTCCTATTAAGTTCGCATAAAGAGAAAGGCAAAGGCACTACCATTTCTGTTCTTGACCCAGCTTCTCTTACTACTACGTCTGTTATTAAAATAGCCTTGAATGGTTGAAAACGACGTTAAAGGCATATGTACGCGCTCCCGCGTTTACAAAGTGTAGTTTGTCTATAATCGATGTCAAACGCACCATAAGAACATGTAATGACGATATGTCGCCATGCGCCGACCATATACTTGTTTTACAGCTTGTTCTAGCCTCTGAAAAAGTGAGGATGTCAACAAAGACGCGGAGGTTTTTCCCTTGCGTCAACGCTACCTCTGTGGCAAATCTAGATAAATAGGACGATCTAGATCAAAATAAAATTGCAATATCTTGCAGGGAACTTAATTTAGCTGTCTCCAGCTGTGGGTAAAGCAATTAGTGTGTATAGTCATCGAGTACATATGGCTTTAAACACTATATAAAGAAGAAAGGAAGAATGTCTGTTAAATTTCGGACCCTATGAGTCCAATCATGCCGGTGCTGAAGCAGGTTAAATTTAGGTTACTTCAGCCAAGGCAAACACAGTGGGAAAGAATACTTGTGTTAAAGATGGTTTTTCTTCCCTTTTTTGAGATGTTTTCGACCCAAATGATAACAGGTTGCCATTCGTCGATTTTGTGCTCGCTCCCGGCGGGAGTGGGCGACGCGGCTTGTTGTCACGCCTTCATGCACAGTCACTTCGGCTGACGTGCACGCAGAGGAGTGTGTTTACTTCATACGAGGAGCTTTCACGCTCTACAGGTTAGTCATGTTCACCGGTAGCCAGGTTCTCTGGTGAAAGTGTTCAAGTTGGGCCGGAACTAGTAGCCCCCCCGCCACGGCCGGGGGGTGAAAGTACGACTCCCCGGAGGCTATCGCTCTTAGCAAGCGGAACTCGGGGGGTCGACACCGGACAACAAGTTGGGCCGGAACTAGTAGCCCCCCCGCCACGGCCGGGGGGTGAAAGTACGACTCCCCGGAGGCTATCGCTCTTAGCAAGCGGAACTCGGGGCGTCGACACCGGACAACAAGTTGGGCCGGAACTAGTAGCCCTCCCGCCACGGCCGGGGGGTGAAAGTTCGACTTTCCCAGAGGCTATCGCTCTTAGCAAGCGGAACTCACGGGGGGTCGACACCGGACAACGAGACAGTTGTACTCACAGGCAGACTGGTATGTCTCCGGTGAATGTAAACAAGTCTCAACTTCCTCCCTCTGGGCAGGAAGCTGCTTTCGGGCAGGCTTTGCACGGTTCTTCCGTTTTGCAATCAGCCTCGCCTGTGGTGGATCGTTTTAGTGACGCAGCTAGTCACAGTGACTTTCACGGTCCGGCCACAGCAGATTCGGAGTTCGACGATTCTCACTCAGTTTCTGAGGAGGAAGTTGATGTCAAGTTGTCACTCAGACTTAAACCAGCTATGGTTACTGCAGCTCAGGTGTCTGCCAAGTACTTCGCTGAAGGGGTGACAGCTATGACAAGCTCTGCGGCACCACCACCCTCAGTGGTGGGTGATTTCCGCCCTGCTTTAATGGAAGTTCAGGGATATCGTTTTAACGAGTCTCCTTCTGTTGCTTACGAACTTTCCAGGGTGCTGGCTAGAACTTCGGGTTCTGAGAATAGCTTGCCTGTGGATACTGTGCCTTTACTGGCTGCACACGGTCAGGCTCCTGATGCTGCTCAGCTATGGCTTGCCTCAGACCAGTTACGGAAGTCGAGCACTTCGTTTCATTCACGCAAGTTTGCTCTCTCCCGTCGTCATCACAGTCTTATTGAGACTTACGCTTTGCCGAGTGCACCGCTTCCGGTCACTCCGGAGTCGGCTAATCTCAGAGAGGATGTCTATCGTTTGGACAAACATTGTGCTTACTCTGAAGGCGCATTACTTGATTTGGATGAAACGGGAAGATACTCGTTGGAACTTGCGTCTCTTTCAGAGACACTTCTTCGATCTCTTTCGCGGTCGATCGCGGTGTCGTCGGATCCTTTCGTATTTCGAAACGACTCTAGCGTGAAAGACGTCCCCATACTCCTGGCCTCTTTGGCTAAGGTTTCAGCCGAACAAATGTCAGTCGTGGCACGGTTGTACGCACTTGCGGTTTACACACGCAGGGACGCTTTCTTGTCTGGCTCTAGAATTTTAAAGTGGGGAAGTTTTCTCATATGATTCTCCTTTTCCACCACTTCCTTTGTGGGCAGCGATGCGGCGTTGCTTTCGCTTGCGTCACCCGCGCAAGTAACGCTTCACTCGCTGAGCGATATCCGTAGGCCTAGGTTACACCAAGCCTAGGAACTTAGTTTATTCTTTTCTTCGTACTACGGAACCGCTTCCGGTTGCACCGTACTTGTCGATCATACATCTTTAATGTTCATAGCAAGGAGAAACTGTATGTTTTCAAGAACAATGATCTCCTGGCTGTGGAAGATCGTGGCCTCACTTCTTTCTATTATCGTCTTGGTGCAAGACTTTGATTCATTCTTTCCCTTGTGCGGTTTCGTACTCACGGGATGGGATGCCTTTGTGGTCTGTCGGGACACATATTCAAAGGGCTTAGCTTTGCTGTTCTTCTGGGAAAAGGCCTCGGCCGACAGTATTGTTCTGTCGGTGAGACTTAAATCTCTTCCTTGCTCGAGGGTTTTTCTTTGCGAATCCTCCTCTTTGCACGCGGACTCTTTAACAGAGAGAATCTCACAGCAAAAGGAAAAGCCCACGGCACGCCTCGGCTTTTCTTATCAGAGAAAAGCGCTAAGCTGGCCGTTCTCAGCTTTGGTTTTTATCTTCTTCTCGGTGTGGCACGTTGCCAAATACCCACCACTTTATCTCCTCGAGGCGATTTAGCGGTAGGCTTCAGTGGGCAAACAATAGCACGCTTTCTTGCATACTCTTGGCACTTGTCAACTGGAGTCTTAGTGTTCTTCTCTCTGCCTCTGTGTTTTCCCACAGCGGCTGGAGGGGCGATTAGAACTTCCACTTTATTGAGGGAGGCACTGGGGCCCTTCCTGTTGGGTCACTTATATAGATCGTGCATATATTTAATTCAGATCTTCAGGGCTCTGGTTTCGTTTTCTAAGCAATCAAATGAAGAGCTGGAACATGTTAGTGTCTTTTCTTGACTGGTTCACAGACACAACCAATCTTTGGATTCTCACACCACTGCTCATGCAGGGCGTTCCCGTTGGTTCTCTCTCCACCAGCGAAGCAGTTCTGTCTCTTGCGGATTTCTTTCCTCTTGTCAGGGGAGAACTTGTGTTGATTCAATCAGACAACACCACAGTGGTCTTTTATCTCAATAAGCAGGGGGTGGCATCTCGCCCCTTATTACTGCCACAGCGAGCATGCGAGGTTTTGATGTGGTTTTTTCCACCACGAGATCTTTTTAGCGGTGAAGTACCTTTCTTAGAGGCTCTATGTATTTATTGGCAGACTCTAGTAAGTCGGCCAAGAATGTCCACTCGGATTGGACCCTATCTCACTACGCGCTTCTTCTCCTTCCGGTGAATTTGGAGAAGCCGCTGATAGAAGTTTTGCCTCTCGGTACTATCACCTTCTGCTAAATGTTCGTCTCCCTGTTCCCGGATAATACTCTCGATTTTACTTTGAGCGGCCTGTTGGTCGCACATTATGGGCCCATTCAATCTTGGTTGCCAGTCCTTTGGGCTGGCAAGAGGGCGCCGTTTTTACACTCGAGCCACACGGGTGTCTACTGTAAGGGAATCATTGAGACGCTCAGGGTCTTCTGCCCCATCTCTGGATTTGGTTTAGAGATTCCATAGGGGTTCAGCGTCTTCGTTTTGTGTCACTTTGACTGGCTTGGAACTAATGGCGTATATTAACGGGAAGAACTCCACTTCTCTCCGTTCAATGCGGGTGGCGAACCACCTATCCTGGCTTTCCGATTTTTCTCCCACGTCTCTGAATTAAGACTTTATGTGATTTCAGTTGCACTGACACAGCTAGGTCGCAAAATATTTTCACTTGGGTTCTTTGTAGCCAGCGTGATTAAAGGGAACCTCCCTTTGGTTGGCTGAAAGCAAATCTCCAGTCCCGACTTGGGACTTGCTCCTAGTTTTGGAGTTTTTGAGTTCGGATTGTTTAATCCTTGACAAAATTAGCCTCTTCTAGAGGCAATGATTTAGTGAAGTCAACCTTAGCTAAATGGACTGCCACATTGATTAGGCATGCCTACAGTGGTGGCAAGGAAAAGGGGGGGGGGGGGGGGCAGTCAGTCCTCCCTTTTCAGGCAGCACGGGCTCAAGAGGTCAGAGTGTAGGCCTCTTCTTTACCTGTTCTCAAGTCTGAGAGACTTACATAAGTCATGAATGCAGCTCATTGAACGTTCAGGGACGTAGTCATGAGTTTCTATCGGCGGGGTATTTTAAGTACCCGCTTTTTTAGCACACATCTACTAGACATCTTCTGCAGAAGATGTCTTTTTATGTTTTTCCTGGGGACGTATCTGGTGCTCGGCAGAACAGAAATTTCGGTTTGCCAGCTATTGTAGCTACAGGCCAGATACTTGCAAGATGTTAACTGTGAGTTCATTTGCCCACCACCTAAATTAGCAATCTGCTTTCTATGTGAGTTGCGTAAGAATATGTAATTTAATATAAAATTTCAAAAATAAATTTTGATTTAATTAATATACTTACCAACTCACATATTGAATTCCCTCCCAGCCTGCCCCGCAAATGTTTTAAAGGGGGTATATGTTTTAATACGGGATGAGTTTCACCGGTATACATCCTGCGCAGGCGCAGTACACCGGTAGTGGAAATAACCGCTAAGGACCATGCCTTATATGGCATACGGTTTTTGTTTCAGAGTTATTTCCCCATGTTGCCATGCAAGAGTGCTTCAATGTCTTATCACAAAACGAAGTTATTGCTTAGGGTTTCCCTAAAAATGAACAGATCACTTCAGTGGGAGTGAGGTTTCAACATGGCGGCGGTTGAGTCACGCGTGATAGGTCACGTGACGGTATGACCTCGACTCTTGTATAGCTTGGGTTAGAGGTCAAGGCCGTTCTTTTTTAGGGGGTTGCTTCCCCTTTGGGGTGAAGCGTAGTTCAGTGTCCTAGCACTTTAACTGAAGTTAATGCTTTCTATGTGAGTTGGTAAGTATATTAATTAAATCAAAATTTATTTTTGAAATTTTATATTAGCAAACTAATTAACACATTTTTAGGCTACGGGGCTGAAATTCAATCCCATAGTCCAGACTTTGTCGAAGATTGCTTGACCAAAATTTCAATCAATTTGATTGAAAAATGAGGGTGTGACAGTGCGGTCTTAACTTTCACAAAAAGCCGGATATGACGTCGTCAAAAACATTTTTTGAAAAAATGAAACAGGAAGTGGATGTGTGTGTAAGAGTGAGACAGAAAAAGAGAGGTACAGTGGTACCGGCAGTGTATGGACACCCTTGGGACCAGCCAGGTGTCATTTCACAACATCTCAAGTGTCCATTCACAAGTATTTGGTAGTCCAGTAGATCAACACAGGGACAGCAAAAGTTGTCCTCTATTGTGGGAGGTGTCCTCTCGTGGGAGGTGTCCTCACATCGCAGGTACCAAGGTAGATAGAATGAGGGTGAATGTACTTGCATGTCTTGATGAGATATAAAACCTGTGTAGAGAAGTATTTTCATTTGTGTGCAAAGGAGATAGTGTGTGTGGTGTGGTGTGTGTGTGGTGTGGTGTGTGTGTTGGTGTGTGGTGTGTGTGTGGTGTGGTGTGTGTGTTGGTGTGGTGTGTGTGTGATGGAAGGAAAGAAGGATGAGACTGACATAAACAATGACAGAGAGGGGCACAAAGTGTTTCATGTGTATGGTGCACAATTCACAATGTTAGCTTGTTTAAGGACACACAGTTACTGTTGCAGTTTACAAATGAAGATCTGTAGCAATTTGCCCTTATCAAAGGCTCTTTGTTCATGTTGTAAATTCTGAAATAAAGATGTGTTCACTGAGTACTTCTTGTTTTAGGCAGTGTGGGTGTGATTCATGAAAGACTGCAATGAAAATATATTATAGCCCCTAGTTCCCAGGACACACACGCACGCACGCACACACATACACACGCGCACACAAACATGCACACACACATACACGCAAACACACATACAAACACACACATTCACATAAACACGTAAACTAACACACAAATGCACGAACACGCATTCACACAAACACAGAACAAAAACGTTGGCGGTTATTCAAAAGTCAGTTGAGATTTGCCAGTGTGTATGAACCATTGTGTACAATCATGTTATTGATCATGATGTGTAACACACTGGTTTTTGGCTCACGTAAGTGTAGCCTATGCGATGATAAACTTTGTCTGTCTGTGCGTGCGTGCGTGCGTGTGTGTGTGTGTGTGTGTGTGTGATAGAAACTTTAACATTTCCGAGTCTATGGATTACGTCAGTCTCGGTCAAAAGTGTTTGACGTGTGTGATAGAAACTATTTGAAGACGTCACATTATGACGTAAGAGGGTTAGACGTCACGCAAAGGAATTACTGAAAGTCTCGGTCATTGTTATTGTGAGCGGGCCGAGACTACTTGGCAGGTCCAGGGTCTCGCTTTCTTGCACAGTTTCACCTATGCTTACTGTGTGTGTGTGTGTGTGTGTGTGTGTGTGTGTGTGTGTGTGTGTGTGTGTGTGTGTATGTGTGACGGAGTGATTGAGTTTGTGTTACTGTTTGTCGATTTCTTACGTGAGCCTTGAAGGCTTCGCCTCTTGTTCTCCTGTGTTTCGAAAAATGCAGTCCAAAGCAATAACGCGATAATAATAAGGAAATATTTTCGAGCTCCGTATCGAAGTTATAAATATAAACAGCAAGTAATTGATGTAACAGCTGGGCAGATACTCAGTCCTCATCATCATGTACAGTGGGGCCTGTCCTGGCGACCACCTCTCGGTAACCACCACCTGTCCACAGGGACGGCCCCTGGTAAGTTTTCTCTGATTCACCTGTCCACAGGAACGACCCCTGCTAAGTTTTCTCTGATTCACCTGTCCACAGGGACGACCCCAAACGACCCCTGGTAAGTTTTCTCTGATTCACCTGTCCACAGGAACGACCCCTGCTAAGTTTTCTCTGATTCACCTGTCCACAGGGACGGCCCCAAACGACCCCTGCTAAGTTTTCTCTGATTCACCTGTCCACAGGGACGGCCCCAAACGACCCCTGCTAAGTTTTCTCTGATTCACCTGTCCAAAGCGACTACCTATCTACAACGGCCACTTTTAGTCAGTGCCTTGGCTGTTCTTTATTGATAGCACAGACCTGTATTAATATAGGTCCCTGTTGATAGGTTCCACTGTAGGTGTGCTACTCTCAAAGATACCCTCCTTCCCTTTAAATGGTCGTCTTGAACTTTTGTGTTGTAAATTCCCCTTTCTCTGCTGCAATCTCAGCCTCTGTACGGACACGAGGCCTACTTGCTCTTAACGGCATAAACAATTTATTTCAGTTGCCAGTCGAGTGACGGGATGAACTGCACAGAGACGTCTTATTTACATGGGGTTTTAACCCGTTTAGAAGGGAAACATCGGCGCCGCTATTCTGAAAACGAAAGTGACAGTTTTTAAGGGAGACAAAAATGGCACACTAAAGCATGCCTGTCTTGCCACCAACGCGGATACAATGACCAAACCATGTCATTGATACAAGTCATCTATCAGGGAAAAAATCCCGCAGTAACTATGACGGCTTACTAGTGCCAAAACCTAGGGTTACCATTTTCGCGTGAAAATGAGTAATTAACAGCTAATTAACAGTGTTAATTACTAATTTTCATTTTTGCCTCGTTTTCGGTCACAGTAGTCGGACTCTAAGAGTCCGCACTGAGAGGCTACAACGTCCGGCAAACATCACTCTCACACTATTTCTGAACTTATCTTTTAATACTCGGAAGGCCTTATCGAGCAAGTTATCCGACGGGAAGATGCATGTCACAGTTTTCTGCAATAGCGCTTTCCTTAACGTTGTTTTGGGTATCTTAGAAAAGAATAATCGACCCCGAAAACTTTCGAATCGAAGCTGTTTTTAGCAGACAGACTTTTGATCAGCTGTGGTCACACACTTTCACATATATCTTTCAATATAATTCCTTATTCGACAAGTTGTCGGGCAGACAGCTATACCTCATATTTATTTCCACTACTACACCATACATCTGCTTTGTAGTGTATTAGTGAAGGACAATCGATCCGAAAATGTTCGAATCGAGAGAGGAAAAATGGCGTCTGGCCGGCCGTGTGCTAAAGGTCTAGACTCACGCACTTTCACAAACATCTTTCGATATAATTCGTTATTCAACAAGTTGTCGGACAGACAGTTGTATGTCACGGTTATCTACACATGCGCTCAGCTCTTAATGTTAATTTGCATCGGAACTATGAACCAGAAAAGCATAGAATCGAAAGATGTTTCGCTCTGGCCGGCGTAACAGTCGCGCATGCGCATGCGCATTGAACCACCACAGTCACGAGGCACATGAAAGTTAGTAATTAACGCGTGAAAATTACTATTTTTTTTTAGTTTTGGCGCTCTTAAGCCGTCAGGAAGCGAACCAAAACTGAAAATTAGACATTAACACTTGAACATTAGTAATTAACACGTGAAAATTAGAAATTAACACGTGAAAAGTTGTAATTTTCACGTCATAATTGTAATTTTCTCGTGAGAATTAGTAACTTTCACGGGTTAATTACTAAATTTTAGTTTTGGCGCTAGTAAGCCGTCATAAGTAACTGCAATCGATTGTGATCTTTGATCGAATGCCAGCACTGATTCAAGATGTGCGGGTGCAGTTTTTAAGCAACATTGCCCATGATGTTTAAATAATGTCCTCAAACGACGTATTGACTAATACTGTTTCAAGCACTCCAAAGCATAACCGACGTGTGTCGCTCATCTTTCAGTCAAAGTGTTAATGTTGAACACAACTCCTTGTTATTTTCTCTTTTTATTCCGAGTTGTTGTGTGTTTCTGGCGCCTGTGATATTGATTCCACTGCTTCATTCTGGCTGCCAAAAAATACCCGCAATGATCGGCATCAGCTGGGTTTCCACCAAGCAGTCAAGACTTGATTTAGTCTGTGGTTTTCTTACTTCAGCGGATTTGACATTGATGGCAGTCTCACCACTATCCTTAGCGGATAATGACATTATTTGGTTATTCCACAGAAAAAAAACACGCAAATGCCGCGAAATACCCCCCCAGACAGTTGTAAACGTACGTTGTTCAAAAATTGGCGCACGCCGGCTCGGCCGCCATAATTGCACTACCGTCTATGTTAATGACAACGCACTTTTTGATTGGTCCACGCGCTTCCGGAGAAGGAGAAGAACGCTTCTTTGTCAGAGGATTCGTTTTTCCGCGGAAAAACTGAAACTGTTTTACTGCGGAAAAAATCGATGCTGCGGCGGATGATGACAACACTTCGGTTATTCGACTTAAAACCCCGTTTTTCCGCGACATTTCTGTATAACCGTGGATTAACCGAATAATGTCGTCACCACGACTGACCCCTACAGCAAGAACAAGTGCAAGACAGGATAGCAAGCGCTCGATGGACTCCCCTTCACAGTCATACGGTAGATCTAAGTGCAAGACAGGATAGCAAGCGCTCGATGGACTCCCCTTCACAGTCATACGGTAGATCTAAGTGCAAGACAGGATAGCAAGCGCTCGATGGACTCCCCTTCACGGTGATACGGTAGATCTACGTGCAGGAACAGAGGGGGGAACTTCCTACAAAAGGCACTGTTGTCAGGTATTGCTTTTGTAACTATGGGGATCTTGACATTTGATGAAGTACATGAAGATCTATACGTGTGGCGAGGCTGAAAGGGTGCAACACCCACAAACAAATCTAGTCAGGAAAATATTCGCGTTTGTGTGTGTGTGTGAGTGTGTGCGTGTGTGTGTGCGTGCGTGTGTTTGCGTCCGTGCGTACCGCATGCCTGCTTGCGTGTGTGTGTTTTTCCATAAGTGTATCTTCCCTCGCGAAGCCGACACATTTAGCCCCAAGGAGTTAGTAGACTCTATTTTGGGAAATGTGCAACGAACCAAATAAGGCAATGACTGATACGCACGATCAACGAATAAATTATTTGACATGAAGGTCACGCCTCCAATTCGCACAGAAGGGGGCGGGGGTGGGGGGGGGGGGGGGGTGGCTAAATGCAAATTAGACGCAAGCTGATATAATGGAAACGACCCCAAATATGTTATTCAGTTTTCCGCAAACAGCTTTTGGACTGACAGGAGAAAGCGTGCATGTTGATGTCTATGTTTAATAATCATGCAACTTCGACCAGTATTGTCCACGAGAGCGGTACATACTGAAGAGACCTCGCACCTCAAAGCCCCATCACAAAGGAGTTGTTTGCAAAGGGTGAATGCAGCTTGAAGTTCTTCATCTCCACCAGTCGCTCTCGGTGGTCTTGCTATGGCCGGAAGAAGGCCTGATCCATTTCGGATGAAAGACGTTTGTCTTGTCGTAACGGGGTGTTCCACAAATTGGGGAGAAAAGATAGCTAAACTGTTATCCGGCATCACAGATGTTTCAGTCTTTAAAATCGACAAGATAATCACAGGAGCATCCGACGCTCAAAATGCATGGATTCTTCAGTTCAAATCCGTTGAAGGTAAGTGCTACTTTAGTTTCGTATTGTTCCTTTCCACCATGAAAAACCCATTTACCGTAAACTACACTGCAAGCGTTTACCGTAAACTACACTGCAAGCGCCCAGTATCGACAAAGCCCGACCCCTACTCCGGTTCAAACTCTGAGTAAAGAGTATAGTACCTAGCAAACGCGCACCACCAACATGAATCGGCGTTGTCAAAATGCTTTGATTTTTTTTTATTGTGTGTACAGTTTTGCACCCCGCAGAGACATTTTCATCCAAGGGAATAATGATTAGATGCTAAAAGAAAGCTATAATGTGGATTTCATACTCCCTCCATTGGAGTATCTGGATATATCTAAGTCAGTGAAAAGAGGATGAAAATTTGGAGGCTCTTCTGAAGGTGAAAAGTTTTGCTTTGCTTCATTCAATGGGGGCAAGTGAAAAGACCAGTGTTTTATTGCACTATTTCATTCTGAAACATTTTAGCTCTCTGATACCCTTTATTGGCCACGCAAAAATGAAGTCTGAAGCAACAACCCTCCAGTTTTCTGAAAAATGAATTCTCAGCAATAACGATCGAAACCAGAGAGTTGTTCTCATTCGAACGAATAAATAGAAGCACGGTATACTCGCGGTCACAGCTGTCAAGACAGAGGAGTCAGGCAACAAGGATGTGCACGGTGTTCTGAAACTTGAAAGATGCGTTCACAGTGACCTTGTTTCTTTCAGTGCACCTTAAAGCTGGGTTGTACATGCGGAAAGCTCAATGTAAGACACCCCCGCTTTCTCCGAATGTGAGACACCCCCCCCCCCCTTCCCCGACTGTAAGACACCCCCCCCCCCCTTCTCCGAATGTAAGACACACCCCCTCTTCCCCGAATGTAAGATTCCCCCCCCCCTTCCCCGAATGTAAGACACCCCCCCTTCCCCGAATGTAAGACACACACCCCCCTTCCCCGAGTGTAAGACACCCCCCCTTCCCCGAATGTAAGACACACACACCCCTTCCCCGAGTGTAAGACACCCCCCCTTCCCCGAATGTAAGACACACACACCCCTTCCCCGAGTGTAAGACACCCCCCCTTCCCCGAATGTAAGACACCCCCCCCCCACTTCTCCGAATGTGAGACATACCCCCCCCCCCCTTCCCCGAATGTAAGACTCCCCCCCCCCTTCCCCGAATGTAAGACCCCCCCCTTCCCCGAATGTAAGACCCCCCCCCCCTTCCCCGAATGTAAGACACCACCCCCCCTTCTCCGAATGTGAGACATACCCCCCCCCCCTTCCCCGAATGTAAGACTCCCCCCCCCCTTCCCCAAATGTAAGACACCCCCCCCCCTTCCCCGAATGTGAGACACCCCCCCCCCCTTCTCCGAATGTGAGACATACCCCCCCCCCCTTCCCCGAATGTAAGAACCCCCCCCCCTTCCCCGAATGTAAGGCTCCCCCCCCCCCTTCCCCGAATATTAGACATCCCCCCCCCCTTCCCCGAATATTAGACACCCTCCCCTTCCCCGAATGTAAGACTCCCTCACTTTCAAGACCTCGTTTTCTCAGACGATCTTTTCATGACCTCTGTGAATTTAACCCTATTTTATACCCCCCTCCCCTCCCCGCACGTGCCCTGCTATGGTTGTGTATTTGGTTGTAGCAATGGTGTCTATGGTTGTAGCAATGGTTGTGTCTATGGTTGTAGCAATGGTTGTGTCTATGGTTGTTGATATGGTTGTGTCTATGGTTGTTGCTATTGTTGTGTCTATGGTTGTAGCAATGGTTGTGTCTATGGTTGTTGCTATGGTTGTGTCTATGGTTGTAGCAATGGTTGTGTCTATGTTAGTAGCAATGGTTGTGTCTATGGTTGTTGCTATGTTTGTAGCAATGGTTGTGTCTATGGTTGTTGCTATAGTTGTTGCTATATTTGTTGCTATGGTTGTTGCTATGGTTGTTGCTATAATTGTTGCTATAATTGTTGCTATGGTTCTTGTTCTGGTTGTGGATATCGTTGCTGGTCAGAGGTGAAGGCGAGGAAGACCTGCTGGAGAGAAGTCTGATGCACGCTGTAGTCCTGCACGTTTAGAGCGAGCTTGGCGCTCTCCAGGGCGCGGAACACGGCCGACAAAGGGGTGTGGGGGTCCGGGATCTGGATGTATGCGTAGCCCTGCAAATGGTCAGAGTTGAAGCATTTGGCGGAGCGGAAGTGGCTCTGGACGTAGGTCACGAGAGGGTTGAAGGAAGCCAGCTGACCGTTCTTCTTCAGCCCCATCCTGACCGACAGCGTGAAGCCTTGACCAAAGCGCGACTTGAGGTGCTGCGTGGTGCCCAGACACTTCATTCTGCCGTTGACCATGATGGCCACACGTGTACACAGCGCCTCGCACTCCTCCATGCTGCAATCAACACAACACTTGTTGTAACGTGTACACAGCGCCTCGCACTCCTCCATGCTGCAATCAAGACAACACTTGTTGTAACGTGTACACAGCGCCTCGCACTCCTCCATGCTGCAATCAAGACAACACTTGTTGTAACGTGTACACAGCGCCTCGCACTCCTCCATGCTGCAATCAACACAACACTTGTTGTAACGTGTACACAGCGCCTCGCACTCCTCCATGCTGCAATCAACACAACACTTGTTGTAACGTGTACACAGCGCCTCGCACTCCTCCATGCTGCAATCAACACAACACTTGTTGTAACGTGTACACAGCGCCTCGCACTCCTCCATGCTGCAATCAACACAACACTTGTTGTAACGTGTACACAGCGCCTCGCACTCCTCCATGCTGCAATCAACACAACACTTGTTGTAACGAGTTACCCAGGCACAACAAACACAAAACCTTGACACGCGGTACCCAGGCACAACCAACGCACAAAACGTGTAACGTGTTACCCAGGCACAACCAACACACAACATTTGTAACACGTTACCCAGACACAACTAACACACAACATTTGTTGTCAAACGTACCCAATGACAATCAACACAACACTTGTTGCCACACGATACCCAATCACAATCAAAAATAACAATTGTTGTAAAACATTACCTAATCGCAATCAACACAACACAACGAAATCCAGAAAGCCGAGATGGTAGGGCCATGTAACACATGACAATCAACACAACACTGGTATGGCCATGTAACACATGGGCTCTCCAAGACCATGCGGGACTGGGTGGCCGAGTGGTAACGCACTTGCGCTCGGAAGCGAGAGGTTGCGTGTTCAGGCCTGGGTCAGGCCGCAATTTTCTCCCCCCTTTCCTAACCTAGGTGGTGGGTTCAAGTGCTAGTCTTTCGGATGAGACGAAAAACCGAGGTCCCTTCGTGTACACTGCATTGGGGTGTGCACGTTAAAGATCCCACGATTGACAAAAGGGTCTTTCCTGGCAAAATTGTATGGGCATAGATAAAAATGTCCATCAAATACCTGTGGGACTTGGAATAAAGTAAAAGAATTCCATCTCACACGGCATTAAGTCTCAGGAAACATGAATACACGCATGCAGGAAAAAAAAATATGGGTAGCGCCGTATGTATGGCAGCTCGCTTTCCCCGGGGAGAAAGCAGCCCGAATTTCCATGAGGGTAACCTCACTGGACTGTAAATCTTATCCAATCCAATCCAATCCTCCAGTGAACGGTGCGCGGGAAGAGGAGACAGGGAAGCCAACAGAAAACATGGACAGAGTAGACTGGGCAAAGCTTTGGGGTAACCCAGAATACTGCCCACAACCGACAGCGGTGGAGACAGCTGGTGCAGCGTTCATCGTTGCGGTGCCCCCAAGACCCTGGCGGCCGACAGGACCGCGCACTCGCTCGTGAAAATTAACAAACATACAGAGAGACAGACACGCACATTGACACAAGGACAAACACAGGGACACACGCACACAATACACATACTTAGACAGACACACAGACAAAGGGGGCGCAGTGGCCCAGTGGATTAGACATCGGCCTCCTAATTGGAAGGTCGGAGGGTCGTGAGATCAAACCCCAGGCCTCGGCCGCCTTGTGGGTTAAGGGTGGAGATTGTTTCGATCTCCCAGGTCAATTAATGTGCAGACCATAGCAGACCTTATCCCGCTTCGTGTGTACACGCAAGCACAAGACCAAGTACGCACGGAAAAGATCCTGTAATCCATGTCAGTATTCGGTGGGTAATAGAAACAGGAAAATACCCTTGCATGTTTTCCCGCTAAAGCGGTGTATGGCTGCATGCCTAAATGGCGGGGTAAAAACACGTAAAAAGCCGTTGGACTTTCAGCCCATGAACGAAACAAACAAACACAGACATAAAAACACAAACACACACACCCTCCAACCCCCACACACACCTGTGCGACGTGAGGATGAGAGTGCTCCCCCCTGACCGGACCGAGGACAGGACATCCCAAAGATGACGTCTCGCGCTGGGGTCAAGGCCGGTAAAGGGCTCGTCCAGCAGGATGACGGAGGGGTCTCCGATCAGCGACATCGCTGTGGTCAGCTTACGCTTCATCCCCCCGCTCAGGTTGCCCGCCTAGCGATCAGCAGTGGTCAGTGTTATAAGGATAAGGATACGATTCATATTATAGTCCTGTGAGGTTACCCTCATGGAAATTCGGGCTGCTTTCTCCCTACCCATTTTTGTGTATTTTTTCCTGCATGCGTGTATACATGTTTCCAAGCCCTGAGACTTTCGCTGTGAACTTGGGTTCTTTATCGTGCACATGCGGGCAGGCGGGGGTGCCGATTCGGACACCGAGGAGAGTCTGCACAAAGTTGACTCTGGGAAATAAATCCCTCGCCGAACGTGGGGATCAACCCCACGGCGATAGCGACAACCGGTTTTGAAGCCAGCGCCGGTACACGGAGCTATTTCCCCGCCCTCATGCGTTGGTTGTGAGTTTGACAACAGTATGACATTGGTCACAGAGCGAGACAGTCGGTGTTATACGTTAGTTGTATGTTTGATCACAGTATGACATTTGACACAGAGCGAGACAGTCGGTGTTATACGTTAGTTGTATGTTTGATCACAGTATGACATTTGTCACAGAGCGAGACAGTCGGTGTTATACGTTAGTTGTATGTTTGATCACAGTATGACATTTGTCACAGAGCGAGAC
Organism: Littorina saxatilis; assembly: GCF_037325665.1. NCBI lineage: Eukaryota > Metazoa > Mollusca > Gastropoda > Littorinimorpha > Littorinidae > Littorina > Littorina saxatilis. The sequence goes on along the minus strand of NC_090252.1, from coordinate 12,992,564 downwards.
AGTCAGTGTTCTTTCGAGATCTCGCTAGCAGGCGAGGGTGAACAATAACCATCGAGATCTTTACTGTATGTCATTTGTTCGTTTGTTGTTATCATAGACTGGTATGCGTGTGTTTGTTGTTATCATACACTAGTATGCGTGTGTTTGTTGTTATCATACACTGGTATGCGTGTGTTTGTTGTTATCATACACTGGTATGCGTGTGTTTGTTTGTTGTTATCATAGACTAGTATGCGTGTGTTTGTTGTTATCATACACTGGTATGCGTGTGTTTGTTGTTATCATAGACTGGTATGCGTGTGTTCGTTTGTTGTTATCATAGACTGGTATGCGTGTGTTTGTTTGTTCCAACCAAGTTAGAGGGGGTGCTTGGCACTAGCTAAAATTGAAGATGACGACATTGCCTCTAGTCCCCGTGACCTTCAAGAGAAGACACGTGTGTCAACTAACTGGTTGCAGACAATGCAGGTGGACCAGCTAATGAAAACGAAGACAGCTGTGCACGTTTATACGCTGACCTGTTTCCGCTCCGTTTATCCCAATGTACGTGTTTGTGTGTCTTTAAATGAAAACCAGAAGGCAAAGCCCTCACGACTCACGTTTCTAAATTGTGGATTCGTTACAATGCTGTTACCTGCGTTACAATGTTGTTACCTGCGTTACAATGCTGTTACCTGCGCTACAATACTGTTACCAGCGCTACAATGCTGTTACCTACGTTACAATGCTGTTACCTGCGCTACAATGCTGTTACCTGCGTTACAATGCTGTTACCTGCGTTACAATGCTGTTACCTGCGTTACAATGCGGTTACCTGCGTTACAATACGGTTACCTGCGTTACAATGTTGTTACCTGCGTTACAATGCTGTTACCTGCGTTACAATGCTGTTACCTGCGTTACAATGATGTTACCTGCGTTACAATGATGTTACTTGCGTTACAATGCTGTTACCTTCGTTACAATGCTGTTACCCTCGTTACAATGCTGTTACCTGCGTTACAATGCTGTTCCCTACGTTACAATTTTGTTACCGGCGTTACAATGCTGTTACCTGCGCTACAATGGTGGCACCTGCGTTACAATGCTGTTACCTGCGTTACAATGCTGTTACCTGCGCTACAATGGTGGCACCTGCGCTACAATGCTGTTACCTGCGTTACAATGCTGTTACCTGCGCTACAATGGTGGCACCTGCGCTACAATGCTGTTACCTGCGCTACAATGCTGTTACCTGCGCTACAATGGTGGCACCTGCGCCACAATGCTGTTACCTGCGTTACACTGCTGTTACGTGCGTTACAATGCTGTTACCTGCGCTACAATGGTGGCACCTGCGCTACAATGCTGTTACCTGCGCTACAATGCTGTCACCTGCGTTACAATGCTGTTATTTGCGTTACAATGCTGTTACCTGCGTTACACTGCTGCTACGTGCGTTACAATGCTGTTACCTGCGTTACAATGCTGTTACCTGCGTTACAATGCATTCTAAGTCCCTCCCTTTCAAAACCTTGTTTTCTAAGACTCCCTCCTTATTAAGACCTGGTTATCTCATTAAGACCTGGTTATCTCATTAAGACCTGGTTATCTCATTAAGACCTGGTTATCTCAGATGTTTAGAGGTCTTACAAAGAGGGAGGAGTTCCACTGTATCAGGTTCCACTGTATCAGGTTGTTTGTTTTTCACGTTGTGTGAACTCACTCGCTTGGCGCCGTGCGAGCCGAGCTCAAGGACCTCGAGGACCGACGCGACGCAGTCATTCAGGTGTGAATCGGGGATGCCGCGCAGCCTCCCAAACATGGCCAGTGTCTCGTAGCACGTCATGTGTTCGATCAGCGGGTCTGTCTGCGGGCAGTACCCTATGCTGCGCTGGACCTGAACAACACACAATTCTTTCTTTCTTTATTTGGTGTTTAACGTCGTTTTCAACCACGAAGGTTATATCGCGACGAACAACACACAATACACATGACACACAGTACATTGTACACAATACATAACACACAATAAAACAAATACATAACACACAGTACATATACAAAATGCATAACACACAATACAGAATACAAAATACACAACACACAGTACATTATACACAATACATAACACACAATACAAAATACACAACACACAGTACATTATACACAGTACATAACACACAATACAAAATACAACATACAGTACATTATACACAGTACATAACACGCAATACAAAATACACAACACACAGTACATTATACACAGTACATAACAAAATACACAACACACAGTACATTATACACAATACATAACACACAATACAGAATACAAAATACACAACACACAGTACATTATACACAATACATAACACACAATACATAACACACAATACATAACACACAATACATAACACTACAAAATACACAACACACAGTACATTATTCACAATACATAACACACAATACATAACACACAATACATAACACACAATACATAACACACAATACAGAATATACTTGTTTGGACTTATGATCAACAAATTACATTTTACACAGATCGAGACAGTCAGTGTTCCTTAGACACCGCAACAGTCGTAGAGTGTCGAGATCTGTGTCATAATTATTTTGGTAAAAAAGACAAGTTACATTAGGTTTGAGGTTTTTTAAGATTGAACGCACGCAAGCATACACTCTCGGCCAGCCGCTTAAAAATGAATTTGAGTCGGACTCTGACGTCAGATGGCTAAAAGAAGACAAATCCCATGTTCAACCGATCGGTTCTTCATTCATTATTGCCCAAGTTTGTGAAGAGTCCCCGACATTGCGTTTAAGATGAAGACACACCTGGCGGAGCTGACTCATGACGCTGTAGCCGTTGACGAAGGCTTGCCCCTTGGTCATGACGACTTCGCCCGTCAGCATCTTCAAGGTGGTGGACTTGCCCGCCCCGCTCTGACCCAGCAGCCCGAAACACTCCTTCTCCGCCACTCCCACGCACAACCGTTCCACAGCCCGCCAAGTGGTAGACTCGCAGCCGCACACCCCGTCATGATCCACCGCCACTCTTAAGTACGTCTTGCTCAGGTCCTGGGTTTACACCAGGTTTGAATTAAACAAACAAGATAATTATCATTCAAATTTAGAAGAAAAAAAAGGAAAAAACTAACCATAAATATTCACAAGCTTAATCAGATAAAGAACCACAAGAACATAACAACATTTGGGGACAGTTACAGGAGAGAGAGAAAGAGAGAGAGAGAAAGAGAGAGAAAGAGAGAGAGAGAGAGAGAGAAAGAGAGAGACAGAGAGAAAGAGAGAGAGACAGAGAGAGAGAGAAAAAGAGAGAAAGGAAGAGAGAGAGAGAGAGAGAGAAAGAGAAAGAGAGAGACAGAGAGAAAGAGAGAGAGAGAATAGGAAGAGAGAGAGAGAGAGAGAAAGAGAGAGAGAGAGAAAAAGAGAGAAAGGAAGAGAGAGAGAGAAAGAGAGAGAGACAGAGAGAGAGAGAAAAAGAGAGAAAGGAAGAGAGAAAGAGAGAGAGAGAAAGAGAGAGAGAGAGAGAGAGAAAAAGAGAGAAAGAGAGAGAGAGAGAGAGAGAGAGAAAGAGAGATGGTGACAGACAGACAGAAAGAAAGACAGAGAGTGATGTAAGAGACAGAAAGAATAAACTGAGACAAAGACAGGTAGAGACAGGGAGAATAGAGAGAAACAGAGAGAGAATAGAGTGAGAGAGAGACTGAGATAATTAGAAACAGAGATAATAGATAGAGACAGAGCCAGACAGAAAGACAGACAGAGAGAGACAGAGAGAGAGACAGAGAGAGAGACAGACAGGCAGAGACAGACAGACAGAGAGACGGAGAGACAGAGAGAGAGAGACAGAGAGAGACAGAGAAACAGAGAGACAGAGACAGACAGAGAAACAGAGAGACGGAGACATACAGAGAGACAGAGACAGACCTCTAGACACTGACAGAGACCGACAGACAGACAGAGACCTTGAGCAGCACCCGATCCTGCTTGCACAACTTTATGACGTCGCTGCGCTCAATGCGTCGCCATTCCTCCGCCAAGTCCGCGTCTCTCTCCACGCCGCTCCTTTCTGCGCCGCCCCCTTTCGCGGCGACCCCCTTGGAACAGGGCCAGGAGCAGCCACCCCACGCCAGCCACCGCCTCTCTATCTCCAGCGTCAGCAGCAGGAAGACCACGTTCTGCACCGACAAGTAAATCAGGTACTTACCCACGCCGCCCTCAATTGCCCAGTAGTTCTCCGTGAACTCGAGACACGGCTTGGGGCCACAACCCTTGCCGTAGTCCTTGCAACACGGGCTCTCCCTCGCGAGGCACGTCTGCTTGTAGTCGGCCGATTCGCACAGGGAAAGGTTCTCGTAGTTGGAGAAAAGCTTGATCAACGCCGTGATGAGGTTGTAGGCTGGCAACAACAAACTGCACACAGCGTCGAGGAGGTAGACCATGCCTTGGTCTCCTGCAATACGGTTGAACAACGAGAAGACGATTAGCGGCAGGAACACGCCGCTAGCGATGTAGAGAAAAAAAAGACTGGTCATGGCGTTGAGCGCCGTCGTGAAGCAGAAGTGCGTGAGATAGTTAAAACCCAGCATGGCCGGACCGTACAGCACGAAGAGGACGATGATGACCGCGGGTGGCAAGCCCCCACTGAGTGGGTTAAGGTCGGCCAGGCACAGTACGCCGATGACTAAGGCGAAGGTGGGCGCGCACACCACCAGGTCCCATAGCAGGTTGCCGGTCCAGAACACCACGGGGCTCATCCCGCTCACACGCTGCAAGTGCTTGGAGCCCGTCACGCGCTCACTGGTGATGGAGGAGACAAAGAGCGGGGCGTGGAACGACATGCCGAGCCCCACAAGTAAGCCCGCCAGTAGGCCCAACATCCCCTGCATCGCTATTTTCTGTTCCGGGCTGGGGCTGAGGGTTACCGGGGACTTGTCGGGAAGCGGGTAGAGAACTGGGACGATGTTGACGCTGCTGTTGATTCGCTCCTTGGCCACGGCGTTGAGGACGAGGGCGGTGGCGATGTCCATTGCGTGGAGCGGGAAGGGGTTGTAGAGGCCCATGGCCAACACCTCGGACACATTTCCCCACGTCCAGAAGGCGGCCCCCACGATAACCTTCCTGGAGAAGTCCAGCACCGAGAAGCCTGTGGTCAGTTTGCACATCTCCTTGTAGCTGCCCACCTCCTTAGCTTCGTGCTGATTGTCACCAAACTGACCGGCGTATAGCTTGCCCAGGCTGCTGCGGGCAGAGGCTTTGGGTTTGACCCCTGGCTGGGTGACGTTGGGTTCTGGGCCGAGCGAGTCGAAGACTCCGTAGAGCACCGTGGTCTCACAGAACGGGTCGAGGTTGAGCGTCAGTGGAGGGTGTTCACCTTAACACACGAGACAGACAAGATAAGACTTTATTACCACCATGTGCAGTACACTAGCAATTTAAATTGCTTGGCTTGAGTACATTCAAATATTTTAAACAAAACAAAATACAACTGCTCACCGAATTCTTGACACACACACACACACACACACACACACACACACACACACACACACACACCCACACACACACACACACACATACGCACACTCACTCACTCACACACACACATACGCACACTCACTCACTCACACATAACAGACAGACACACACACCTCCCCCCCCACACACACGTACATTGACACACACGCACACACCCACACACAACCACACACACACACACACACACACACCACATAATATTATACCACGAATACCTTTCGATCCCTGAATTCGCGTAACCAAGGTCAAGGACTGCCTGGCCACGGGATAGACCAGCACGGCGAAGACGACAGGCAGCAGGAGCTGGATGAGGCTGAGGACAGGACTGCGCCACCAGCAGATCGCTTTCTTCACCTCCATGCCCCGCAGCTGGGACAGGCTGAGCTGGAAGCCCGACAGGCGACTGTAGCCCCGGGACAGAGCCAATACGTCCACGGCTTTGGCATTTTGGTTGACGTTACTGGCCTTCTGTTTGACGTCGCTGGCCTTCATTCTGACAACACTGGTCGTCAAGATAACGCCACTGGCCTCCTGGTTGACGTCGCCGGAGTTCTGGTTGACGTCGCTTTTCTCGACGTTGTCTACGTCGCTCCCCAGTTTGTTGTCTACGTCGCTCCTCACGTCATTGTCTCCGTGGCTGGACTGCTCCTCGGGCATGCTGACCCGACTGGCCGCCTGTCTGGCACTGGGATCGACGAAGTTCTCGTCTACAGCAGCTGAGGTGGCCGAGGAAGCTTCTTCCCCATCCCCCTCCTCCGGCACGGCGATGCGGGTTGTGCTGGAGAGCTTGAGGTCGCCAGTCGCTGAGCTCTCCCCGACCTTGAGAAACACCTCCTCCAAGGTCGTGGCGGAGGCGCCAAAATCCGTGATGCCCAGCTGACCCTTGGTCTCCTCGAGGAAGGCGAAGAGATCGGGGAACTGGGCAGACTGGTTGTCGGGCAGCAGGAAAGTCACCTGGTTGGTTTAAACAGAATTGTATTCCAAATTCAGCAAATGAAACAATTGAAAATATACAACTGGGACACACATTCAAGCAAATGCTTATTTTACGTGACCAAAACAATACACAACTACACACGTTTTCATAATGATAGACACAACAAAATTAAACCAGTAGAACAAAGTCATCTGGTTCAAACAAGATTGTATTCCTTTTCAACATGTTACAATCAAACCTTTCTATATGTAAGAG
>NC_090252.1:12981118-12985622 GCF_037325665.1 Littorina saxatilis | reverse complement strand
CTCTGTAGATCTACCTCTAAATACCCCTGTAGATCTACCTCCAATTATCTCTGTAGATCTACCTCCAATTACCTCTGTAGATCTACCTCCAATTACCTCTGTAGATCTACCTCTAATTACCTCTGTAGATCTACCTCTAATTACCTCTGTAGATCTACCTCCAATTACCTCTGTAGATCTACCTCCAATTACCTCTGTAGATCTACCTCTAATTATCTCTATAGATCTACCTCCAATTACCTCTGTAGATCTACCTCCAATTACCTCTGTAGATCTACCTCCAATTACCTCTGCAGACCTACCTCCAATTACCTCTGTAGATCTACCTCCAATTACCTCTGTAGATCTACCTCCAATTTAAGTCTCCCGCCCTTTCAAGGCCTGCTTTTGTGAAAAATGTCCAGAGGTCGTAAAAGGGGGTTCCCACTATATATCCAAATGTCAAGCAGAGACTGATTGTTCACCTGCTGGCCGAACTCCTTGCGTAGGTGGACGATGTTGACCCCCACTGCCAGTCCCACGGGGTCAGACTCAAAGTACTTGCGGTCAACGTCCTCCATGCCGGGGTGCCGGGCGCCGCTCGAGTCCGCGTGACCGCACCTGTGGGCTCTGGTCAAAAAGAAGTAGAAGGGCTTTGGCAGGCTGAAGTGTCCGGGCGCGACGTTGTCCAGATACCAGGTGACCAGGAGGTGGATGCCCGTGTCGACCAACAGCATGAGCCACACGTCCAGCATGGACAGCGTGTCCACGTAGTCCAACGGTTCGTTCAGCTTGGCCCAGGTCAGGGGCACGTTGGCCGTGTCGTACTCCGATATGATCTGCATCAGCAGCAGCAGCATCATCATCATCATCATCATCATCATCATCATCATCGGCGTCATCGTCATCATCATCAGCAGCAGCATCATCATCATCGCTGCCGTCGTCGTCGTCATCATCATCATCATCATCATCATCATCATCATCATCATAAATCAATCAATCAATCAATCAATCATCAATCATCATCATCATCATCAACATCATCGCTAGCTCCACCCTTTTGCCCAAAACCTCTTCAGTAGTGTAGTGGAAGTTTGAACCGACCTGTTGTCCTTCCTATATGTAACAAACTATGCTTATAATAAAAACATTTCTACATATAATACTGTTCAAAACTTCTTACAATAAAGTGTTGTTCACAATTGGAATACGTCACTTTACACTGCAGGTGTCATCACTTCCCTTGTGTAAAGATTCCAAGGTTACGGGAAAGTCTCAGGCTTTGAAAAACACGAATACACGCATGCAGGAAAAATACAAGAAGTCCCCTTGGACAATTAGATATATCATTATACCAAATACCAAAGAATACTTCATACCTGCATGCTAAAGCCTAGCGCGTGGTTGAAGACTAGGCAGTTCGCCATCTTTTGCCATCTTGACATGCCGGGGTACCAAGAAGAGATGACCTTTTGCGTGTAGATCATGGCGTACCAGAAGCCGAGTACGGGGAAATAAACGGCGTCGCTGGTTCTTATGACGAGAGCTCCCATCATCAGCCAGAAAGACGCCAACGCCGCCGAGTAGAGCATGAGCAAGACCCAGAAGAGTGACATGGACAGGTCACGGAAGAGCGCCTTGTCCGGCGAGCTGGACGTCAGGGAGAAGCTCACAGTGGGGATGGTCATTATGATAACCAAATAGACGTAGATCGTCAAAAACCACGACATCCACAGGGCTGCGGACGACAAGCCCATCATTTCCATCTTCTCCTTTAGCTTCTTCCGCTTCTCGTCCACAATTAACACCATGTTTACACCCACTGTAACAAGAGGCGAAACCTTCACGGCTCACGTAAAAAATCGACAAACAGTAACACAAACTCAATCACTCCGTCACACATACACACACACACAGTAAGCATACCGTCGCGATATTACCTTGAACGGTTGAAAACGACGTTAAACACTAAATAAATAAAGAAAGAAACAGTAAGCATAAGTGATACGGTGCAAGAGTGCGAGACACTAGATCTAGATCTGTATGTCTGTAGCCTACTTTTTACATTTAGTCAAGTTTTGACTAAATGTTTTAACATAGAGGGGGGAATCGAGACGAGGGTCGTGGTGAATGTGTGTGTGTGTCTGTGTGTGTGTGTGTGTGTGTGTGTAGAGCGATTCAGACTAAACTACTGGGCCGATCTTTATGAAATTTGACATGAGAGTTCCTGGGTATGATATCCCCAAACGTTTTTTCTTTTTTTCGATAAATACCTTTGATGACGTCATATCCGGCTTTTTGTAAAAGTTGAGGCGGCACTGTCATACCCTCATTTTTCAATTAAATTGATTGACATTTTGGCAAATCAATCTTCGACGAAGGCCGGGGTTTGGTATTGCATTTCAGCTTGGTGGCTTAAAAAATAATGAGTGAGTTTGGTCATTAAGAATCGGAAACTTGTAATTAAAACTATTAAACGATCCAAAAACAATTTCATCTGATTCTTCGTCATTTTCTGATTCCAAAAACATATACATATGTTATATTTGCATTAAACACAATCTCTGAAAATTAAAAATATAAAAATTATGATCAAAATTAAATTTCCGAAATCGATTCAAAAACTATTTCATTTTATTCCTTGTCGGTTCCTGATTCCTTCTTCTTCTTCTGCGTTCGTGGGCTGAAACTCCCACGTACACTCGTGGTTTTTTTTTTTGCACGAGTGGAATTTTACGTGTATGACCGTTTTTTACCCCGCCATTTAGGCAGCCATACGCCGTTTTCGGAGGAGGTTCCTGATTCCAAAAACATATAGATATGATATGTTTGGATTAAAAAAACGCTCATAAAGTTAAAACGAAGAGAGGTACAGTAAAGCGTGTTATAAGCACAGCGCAACCGCTGCCGCGCCAAACAGGCTCGTCACTTTCACTGCCTTTTGCACTATCGGCGGACTACGCGTATACGTTCAGTTTCATTCTGTGAGTTCCACAGCTTGACTAAATGTGGTAATTTTGCCTTACGCGACTTGTTAGTACTTTCGGGGACACGACTGCCAGATGGCCAGATCGACACTGCGCTTTCGACAGCGCTTCCTCGCGCAGACACTGGAAACACGCTGTGCAGATTAACCTGTAGGAAATCTCCTTTGGTATCTTCTTTATCTATTTTTCTGGAGCTACGAAACCGAACAATGTGAAATCATGAGTCGTCTTCTTCGAATCGGCGAACTGCAGCTCGGTGATAACTGTATCTATACCACAATCCTTCACGCGATCTGACCTAACCTTGACCCCTGACCTGGTCTACATACCACACAGGGCACAAATCAGTCACCTGTTTTTACCCCCCCCCCCCCCCCCAAAAAAAAAAAAAAAAAAACACCACCCGTTTTCTTTGGATACACACTTTAACTACATACGTGCCGACGAAATGTTGATCATTGGTTCAATACTTTGAAGCTGTTGCTTGGATACTAACCAGGTAAAATTAGTATTTCGGTGTTCAGTCAAATGTTAAAGTTTCTATCACATACACACACACACACACACACACACACACACACACACACACACACACACACACACACACACACACATACACACGCACAGACAGACAAAGTTTAGCATCGCATAGGCTACACTTACGTAAGCCAAAAATCAGCAAATAAAAGACGCCGGTAGGGACTAATTCTCTCAGTTTCCCCATAAAATACGGATCCACACGACGAATGCTCGGGACTAGCTGCACTAAGCCAAGACTAAAGTTGCTGCTGTTTCCGCCCCATTCTTCGATGAAGGCTTTAGACATCAGGTACTGAATGTTCCCTCTCCTTTCATTCAATTTAGAACCCTCTACTGGCTGTAACAGTTCAGAAGGGAAGGTCGATTCTGTAGGCAAACTTTCGGAGTGACGAATGTGATAGTGTGCTGTGAGAGGCAGCTGTGTGGCCATCTCCAGCCCCTGAAACTCAACGGCGGCCCACATCGTCAAGTTGCCCGTTCGGTAAAAATCCAGCAATGACGTCATGTTCGGGAATCCCACCGTCAAGTCCCAGTATGTGGGGATAGGGGCTGCTTGCTTGTCAAAGCGCGACATGAGCCTTTTGGTCAGAGCAGTCTTTGGAGTAAATCCGAGGATTGTTGTATTTGTATTCGATTCCGAGGGAACGATTGAAAGCGGTTTTGGACTAGGCAGGTGAATATTGCACACATCAGTGTTTGAAGATATCCTATAAACCCCAAGCCCATCTATCACGTTGCTTGTCGAAAAATTCCCGCGAGTGCCAAGATAATAGATATACAAAGAGAATCCAAGGGGACACACAAACTCATAGATGATACATATTAAGATAAAGGTTTTCTTCAACAACAGGTTTTTATACAGGCCGAGACCTACTTGTCTTACAAACCCCATGATGGTGACACTTATTTTGTGGTCCTGGTGCACAAGAAGCAGTCCTAGCAAATACGTCGATGATTCATCGCTAGACTTGCCCCCCCCCCCTCTCTCTCTCTCG
>NC_090252.1:12926118-12976118 GCF_037325665.1 Littorina saxatilis | reverse complement strand
TAACCTCTACGTCTTGAGAGCGCACAACCACAGGCCCCGCCCACTTTGATCCCGACCCGATCGTGACGAGTGCCTGTGTCAGAAACCACATGTGGTAGACTATGACGTACATGTTCATTTTTGACGTCAGTCCTGTCAGCAACAAGTTGACAATATATTTTACTTCAGTGGAGAACTACGGACACTAGTACAGTGTTTGCTTCTTCAGTGGAGAACTACGGACACTAGTACAGTTTTTGCTTCAGTGGAGAACTACGGACACTATTACAGTTTTTGCTCGTTGTGCTGGCTAGGCTGTTGGGTGGCACTTGAAACAAAGAGAACCGTGATGGTCTTGCTTTTCACGAGAGGGGCTGCTCGCCTGGCAAGCTAAAACAAGCGTGAGAGTGAGCAAAGCTATCTCAGAGTTCCTGTGTCTGCATCGAGAGAGAGAGGGGGTGGGGGGGGGGGGGGGGGGGGGGCAAGTCTAGCGATGAATCTTCGACGTATTTGCTAGGACTGCTTCTTGTGCACCAGGACTAAAAGAAAAGTGTCGCCATCATGGGGTTTGTAAGACAAGTAGGTCTCGGCCTGTACAAAAACCTGTTGTTCAGGAAAACCTTTATCTTGATTGTTTTCTTCGCTGAGATTGTGTGTCCCCTTGGATTCTTTTTGTTTATCTATTTACTTGGCACTCGCGGGGATTTTTCGACAAGGAACGTGATAGATGGGCTTGGGGTTAATACTAGCATATCTTCAAACGCTGATGTGTGCAATATTCACCTGCCTAGTCCAAAACCGTTTTCAATCGTTCCCTCGGAATCGAATACAAATACAACAATCCTCGGATTTACTCCAAAGACTGCTCTGACCAAACGGCTCATGTCGCGCTTTGACAAGCATGCAGCCTCTATCCCCACATCCTGGGACTTGACGGTGGGATTCCCGAACATGACGTCATTGCTGGATTTTTACCGAACGGGCAACTTGACGATGTGGGCCGCCGTTGAGTTTCAAGGGCTGGAGATGGCCACACAGCTGCCTCTCACAGCACACTATCACATTCGTCACTCCGAAAGTTTGCCTACAGAATCGACCTTCCCTTCTGAACTGTTACAGCCAGTAGAGGGTTCTGAATTAAATGAAAGTAGAGGGAACATTCAGTACCTGATGTCTAAAGCCTTCATCGAAGAATGGGGCGGAAACAGCAGCAACTTTAGCCTTGGCTTGGTGCAGCTAGTCCCGCGCATTCGTCGTGTGGATCCGTATTTTATGGGGAAACTGAGACAGTTATTCCTTGTCGGCATCCTTGCATTGCTGACTTGTACAGTAATTATAAGCATGATAATAATTGTGTACGAGAAGCAGAAGAAGCTGAAGGAGAAGATGGAAATGATGGGCTTGTCGTCCGAAGCCCTGTGGATGTCGTGGTTTTTGACGATCTACGTCTATTTGGTTATCATAATGACCATCGCCACTGTGATCTTCTCTCTGACGTCCAGCTCGCCGGGCAAGGCGCTCTTCCGTGACCTGTCCATGTCACTCTTCTGGGTCTTGCTCATGCTCTACTCGGCGGCGTTGGCGTCTTTCTGGCTGATGATGGGAGCTCTCGTCATAAGAACCAGCGACGCCGTTTATTTCCTCGCACTCGGCTTCTGGGTCGCCATGATCTACACGCAAAAGGTCATCTCTTCTTGGTACCCCGGCATGTCAAGATGGCAAAAGGTGGCGAACTGCCTAGTCTTCAACCACGCGCTAGGCTTCGGCGTGCAGGTATGAAGTATTCTTTGGTATTTGGTATAATGCTATATCTAATTGTCCTAGGGGATTTCTTGTATTTTTCCTGCATGCGTGTATTCGTGTTTTTCAAAGCCTGAGACTTTCCCGTAACCTTGGAATCTTTACACAAGGAAAGTGATCTGACACCTGCAGTGTAAAGTGACGTATTCCAATTGTGAACAACACTCTATTGTAAGATGTTTTGAATAGTACTATATATATGTAGATTTTTACATTTAGTCAAGTTTCGACTAAATGTTTTAACGTAGAGGGGGGAATCGAGACGAGGGTTGTGGTGTATGTGTGTGTGTGTGTGTGTGTGTGTGTGTGTGTGTGTGTGTGTGTGTGTGTGTGTGTGTGTGTCTGTCTGTCTGTCTGTCTGTGTGTGTAGAGCGATTCAGACCAAACTACTGAACCGATCTTTATGAAATTTGACATGAGAGTTCCTGGGAATAACATCCCCGGACATTGTTTTCTTTTTTTCGATAAATACCTTTGATGACGTCATATCCGGCTTTTTGTAAAAGTTGAGGCGGCACTGTCACACCCTCATTTTTCAATCAAATTGATTGACATTTTGGCCCAGCAATCTTCGACGAAGGCCGGACTTCGGTATTGCATTTCAGCTTGGTGGCTTAAAAATTAATTAATGACTTTGGTCATTAAAAATCTGAAAATTGTAAAAAAAAAATTTTTTTATAAAACGATCCAAATTTACGTTTATCTTATTCTTCATCATTTTCTGATTCCAAAAACATATAAATATGTTATATTCGGATTAAAAACAAGCTCTGAAAATTAAAAATATAAAAATCATTATTAAAATAAAATTTCCGAAATCGATTTAAAAACAATTTCATCTTATTCCTTGTCGGTTCCTGATTCCAAAAACATATAGATGTGATATGTTTGGATTAAAAACACGCTCAGAAAGTTAAAAAGAATAGAGATAAAGAAAAGCGTGCTATCCTTCTCAGCGCAACTACTACCCCGCTCTTCTTGTCAATTTCACTGCCTTTGCATCGAGCGGTGGACTGACGATGCTACGAGTATACGCTCTTGCTGTAAAAATGCAGTGAGTTCAGTTTCATTCTGTTAGTTCGACAGCTTGACTAAATGTTATAATTTTGCCTTACGCGACTTGTTTTTGGCTCACGTAAGTGTAGCCTATGCGATCGTAACTTTGTCTGTCTGTGCGTGTGTGTGTGCGTGTGTGCGTGTGTATGTCTGTGGTAGAAACTTTAACATTTTGTCATTTGAAGACGTCACATTATGGCGTAAGAGGGTTAGACGTCACGCGAAGGAATTACTGAAAGTCTCGGTCATTTTGGCTCATTATTTTGAGCGGGCCGAGACTAGTTGGAAGGCACTATGGCGGAAAAGAGAGTTATCTTTTCATGTCTTGGCGTCTCAAATCTTATTAGTCAGAAAGCGCATGCACGTAGTCTCGACCAGCGCGTGGTGTGCTTCTTTCTGAGTACTTTACGTCACAAATTGTACTTTACGTACTTGATGATGACGTAAGTTAATTGTATGTGTTCTATTTCGTTGACTGAGCACGGCCGGGACCAGTTGGCGTGAGCGCTGGGATTTCGAGTTTCATTCGACATGTCAATGCATCGCAGTATGAAATAATACAGGTAGGAGGTTAGTCGATATCGACCAAAGTCGATAAGTGCATTCTTCACTATGGTATTGAGTCTGATTTCGTCGTCCATCTTGAATCAAAAAGCACTCTTCTTACAAAAAAAACCAAAACTTCGTTGCGAGCTACGGCGAAGCTTCGCATGTCAAAACTTGAGAAGCGATGTTGGGGTCAAAGTACCACGCCGTAGCTGCGGGTTTTTGGTATTAAGACTTTGCGAAGCTTCGTGTAGTCGACTACGGGCTCAATTAAGGACAGGCTTAAGTAGGCTAGATCTAGATCTAGTGTCTCGCTTTCTTGCACAGTGTCACCTATGCTTACTGTGTGTGTGTGTGTGTGTGTGTGTGTGTGTGTGTGTGTGTGTGTGTGTGTGTGTGTGTGTGTGTGACGGAGTGATTGAGTTTGTGTTACTGTTTGTCGATTTCTTACGTGAGCCTTGAAGGCTTCGCCTCTTGTTTATTATAAGCATTGTTATATATATATATATATAGGAAGGACAACAGGTCGGTTCAAACTTCCACTACACTACTGAAGAGGTTTTGGGCAAAAGGGTGGAGCTAGCGATGATGATGATGATGATGATGATGATGATGATGATGATGATGATGATGATGATGATGATTGATTGATTGATTGATTGATGATGATGATTGATTGGTGATGATGATGATGATGACGACGACGGCGGCAGAGGCGGCAGCGATGATGATGATGATGATGATGATGATGATGATGATGATGATGACGATGACGACGCCGCCGACGATGATGATGATGATGATGATGATGATGATGATGATGATGATGATGCAGATTATATGGGAGTACGACACGGCCAACGTGCCCCTGACCTGGGCCAAGCTGAACGAACCGCTGGACTACGTGGACACGCTGTCCATGCTGGACGTGTGGCTCATGCTGATGGTCGACACGGGCATCCACCTCCTGGTCACCTGGTATCTGGACAACGTCGCGCCCGGACACTTCGGCCTGCCAAAGCCCTTCTACTTCTTTCTGACCAGAGCCCACAGGTGCGGTCACGCGGACTCGAGCGGCGCCCGGCACCCCGGCATGGAGGATGTTGACCGCAAGTACTTTGAGTCTGACCCCGTGGGGCTGGCAGTGGGGGTCAACATCGTCCACCTACGCAAGGAGTTCGGCCAGCAGGTGAACAATCAGTCTCTGCTTGACATTTGGATATATAGTGGGAACCCCCTTTTACAACCTCTGGACATTTTTCACAAAAGCAGGCCTTGAAAGGGCGGGAGATTTAAATTGGAGGTAGATTTACAGAGGTAATTGGAGGTAGATCTACAGAGGTAATTGGAGGTAGATCTACAGAGGTAATTGGAGGTAGATCTACAGAGGTAATTGGAGGTAGATCTACAGAGGTAATTGGAGGTAGATCTACAGAGGTAATTGGAGGTAGATCTACAGAGGTAATGAACAGAAAATCTGAGCCAACGTGGTCTTTCAAGGGAGGGATTCTTTAATCCGGGTTTCTTGAAAGGGGGGTCCACTGTACAGATATTCACTTTGTCAATGGTATTGTTGATATGTAAATTAGTGTTGAACAATGTTAATAGTTGGTCATTGTGAAACAATTAAGGTTTTAATTTTAAAGTAAACAATTTACAGGCTTGTCACAAGCGATGGGGTGTGTCTGAAACACGGGGGCAAGGATTAATTTTAATTGTTTGTTATTTCTGAACTATTTAACAAAATTAAGTGTTGTTTTCACCAGGTTGCAGTGAAGGACCCGTCGCTGAAGATGTACGAATAAAGTGTTGTTTGTAACTGGTTGCAGTGAGGGACCCGTCGCTGAAGATGTACGAATAAAGTGTTGTTTGTAACTGGTTGTGGTGAGGGACCCGTCGCTGAAGATGTACGAATAAAATGTTGTTTGTACAAGGTTGTGGTGAGGGACCTGTCGCTGAAGATGTACGAATAAAGTGTTGTTTGTAACTGGTTGTGGTAAGGGACCCGTCGCTGAAGATGTACGAATAAAGGTTTGTAAATGGTTGTGGTGAGGGACCCGTCGCTGAAGATGTACGAATAAAGGTTTGTAACTGGTTGTGGTGAGGGACCCGTCGCTGAAGATGTACGAATAAAATGTTGTTTGTACAAGGTTGCAGTGAGGGACCTGTCGCTGAAGATGTACGAATAAAGTGTTGTTTGTAACTGGTTGTGGTGATGGACCTGTCGCTGAAGATGTACGAATAAAGTGTTGTTTGTAACTGGTTGTGGTGAGGGACCTGTCGTTGAAGATGTACGAATAAAGTGTTGTTTGTAACTGGTTATGGTGAGGGACCTGTCGTTGAAGATGTACGAATAAAGTGTTGTTTGTAACTGGTTGTGGTGATGGACCTGTCGCTGAAGATGTACGAATAAAGTGTTGTTTGTAACTGGTTGCAGTGAGGGACGTGTCGCTGAAGATGTACGAATAAAGTGTTGTTTGCACCAGGTCGCGGTGAGGGACCTGTCGCTGAAGATGTACGAGGGTCATATCACGGTGTTGCTAGGACACAACGGGGCGGGAAAGACATCCATCATCTCCATGCTGACCGGCTTCATCCTGCCCACCGCCGGCACGGCCTACATCCACGGGCTGGACATCCGCACGAACATGGCGGCCATCGGGCAGAGCTTGGGGGTGTGTCAGCAGCACGACGCTCTCTTCAGCGCGCTGACCGTAGAGGATAATCTCGGCTTCTTCGCCAGGCTCAAAGGTTGCCCTGGAGCCAGCGTCAAGGCAGAGGTGGACACTATGCTGGAGGAGGTGCCTTTTGTATTTTGGTTTGATCTTTTTCTTCAGCGTTCCAGAATTTCCGGTGACGTGTGAGCTCGTTTGCCCATTAGGGTTCCCCACACGAAACTCTGAGAGCATAGTCAGCTTTACTCCGGTTTCGTTGGGTAGGCATGCTGGATATTTTCGCGTTTCCCTAACACACCAAACTTCGACATGGATTACATGATCTTTTCCGTGCGCACTTGGTCTTGTGCTTGCGTGTACACACGAATGGGGGTTAAGTCACTAGCAGGTCTGCACATAAGTTGACCTGGGAGATCGGAAAAATCTCCACTCTTAACCACCACGCCACTGCGCCCGTCCTTTTGGTTTGATAAAACTAAAATAGTTTTTAGCTTTTTTCCAGTTTGGGGCAATTATAGTAAGAAAACTCAATGTCCTCTTGGCAATTACTGTTTGAGGGTAGAACTGCAAAATAATTATGTTTTGGTATATACCATGGACCCCTCCCGTATAGATCTTAAGATTCTGAGAAAAATCAGGTCTGAATAAGGAGGGAGCTTTAGAAACAAGAAATTCCTCTGATAGGAAAAACACCCCCGTTGGTCAAAGGGAAATAACCATTCTCACTGCCACCAACTGAGAAGGTTATTTCCCTTTGACCAACGGGAGTGTCCGTCTATAAGTCGTTGTATAATTTTAATCCACCAATAACTCCCTAACCGTGTGTTTGACTGGTCCCAATTTTTGTAAGGACCGTCTCAGGAATGTATAGAACCTGTTCACCAAGTTTGGTGACGATCGGTCCGTTCATTCTTGAGATCTACTTGCGAACACAAACATACAAATACCGCCACAAACACATCTAGTGAAACCTATACACACCCCTATACCGGGGGTGTAAAAAAAGGTGGGTACATTTACAGAGGTTAAGAACAAGTTTCAGAAAACAGGACCTTAAAGGCATATGTACGCGCTCCCGTGTTTACAAAGTGTAGTTTGCCCATAATCGATGTCAAACGCACCATAAGACCATGTAATGACGATATGTCGCCATGCGCAGACCATATACATGCATTACAGCTTGTTTTAGAGTCTCAAAAACTGTGGATGTAAACAAAGACGCGGAGTTATTTCCCTTGCGTCAACGCTACCTCTGTTGGCAAATCTATAAATAGGACGATCCAGATCAAAATGAAAATTAACATATCTCAACATTGAAGGGGTCCTAGACCACAATATTTTGCAGGGAACTTAATTTAGCATGTCTCCAGCTGTTGGTAAAGCAATTAGCGTGTATAGTCATCGAGTACATATGGCTTTAATAGGGTGGGAGTCTGGTATTGCCCGGGGGGGGGGGGGGGGGGGCACTGTGATGATATATATCGAAGCGTTGTCGTATAAAGCATTTGCTTTGCTTGTTATTGTCTTTTCTATTCTTCTTTAATCCAATTTTGTTGTAGCTTATAAGTTGCATGCAGGTTGCCACAACCCTTTATTTTACATGAACTGGGAGACCGGCACGGTTAGCCACGTGATCGGGAGGTCGTGGGTTCGAACCCCGGCCGGGTCATACCTAAGACTTTAAAATTGGCAATCTAGTGGCTGCTCCGCCTGGCGTCTGGCATTATGGGGTAAGTGCTAGGTGGCTTAAAATTTAATTAATGACTTTGGTCATTACAAATCTGAAAATTGTTTAAAAAAACCATTTTTTATAAAACGATCCAAATTTACGTTCATCTTATTTTCTGATTCCAAAACATATAAATATGTTATATTCGGATTAAAAACAAGCTCTGAAAATTAAAAATATAAAAATGATGATCAAAATTAATTTTTCGAAATCGATTTAAAAACAATTTAATCTTATTCCTTGTCGGTTCCTGATTCCAAAAACATATAGATATGATATGTTTGGATTAAAAACACGCTCAGAAAGTTAAAACGAAGAGAGGTACAGAAAAGCGTGCTATGCAGCACTAGGGAGATTCAAAAGACAGCACGTTTCGTTTTGCAGCTCGTTTCGTTTGGTGAATGAGTCACCCCGCGAAACGGAACGTGAAACGAGACGGCATAGGCGGCAGACAAGATTTAGATGTATTCACGTTTCGTTTCGGAATGAAGGAAGGGCGATAAATCTTCAAGTGAAATTATCACGTCTGTCCTCGATCAGAATGGAAAAAAACACCCCAGGAGGTGGTCCAGAATCGGGCATACTTTGATTATTTTCAGTCCAAATAAATCACACAGACTTTGTTTATACAAAATCACATACGAAGCCAGAATAAAAATTCGATGCGATGACCTACTTCTGCTTCGCCATTTGCTTTCTCACCATGAAGTTGGATAAATGTACCAGGATCAGCACCCTTCAAAATATTTCAGTTCACAACAGTTGTCTACCTCCAATGAACACATTCTCAGCGCTGAAAGACTGTGAAAGGGTTGATGAATCTAGCAATGCATAAAATGGCCAACAAATAAAACTGTTAGTGTGCAAAAATACTCACAAAAGTTGACGAAATATTGTTCGTTTTTTGGGGGTGGAAAACGTGACTGCGTTTTGACGTTCCACGTTCCGTTTCAGTTGACCTTCACCTTTCCAGCGAGAGACACCCGAAATGATGACGTTTACCACAACTTCAAAACGAAACGTCCCGACGTTTCGTTTATTAAATCTCCCTAGTACCGCGCTAAACAGTCTCGTCAGTTTCACTGCGTTTTGCACGAGCAGCGGACTGCGGTCACTGTGAAAAAACGCGTGCGTTCAGTTTCATTCTGTGAGTTCCACAGCTTGACTAAATGTAGTAATTTCGCCTTACGCGACTTGTTTTTTTTATATATATATATTTGTGTTTATATATAATCCAATCTAACGTTACACTTTGAATATACATACGTCCCAATCGCAATGAACAAGAAGAACAACCGATGTTTCAGAAAAAAGAAACATTGATATAAAATGTGGAGAGAAGAACATAAGAGTAGAACTATTTTTGTGTGGTGAAAAACAATGAAGCCAATTAAAAAGAATTGAGAGGCACAATAGTAAGACTTGAAGCAGCCTGTATGCAACTGGGGTAATTTAAAAATTAAAAAAACTTTTTCAGGTTGGACTAACCTCCAAGCGTAAGGACAGCGCCGACCAGCTGTCCAGGGTTCAGGAGAGGTTGCTGTCCGTGGCCATCGCCCTGGTGCATGGGTCCAAGGTGAATTGTGAGGGTGTGTAATACGTGATTGTTCTGAAAAGTGACTATTACATGATTGTTCTGAGAGTCTACTATTTATTTCTTCGTAATCATGTAAGCCCTCATAGGTGATTGTTCTGAAAAGTGACTATTACATGGTTGTTTTTTTTTTTTTTTCTTTAAGCAACTTTTCTATATAACAATTCCCTCTCAAAAATGCATAAAATATCCAGAGGGGAGCCATATCTATAAATACCAACACACATTTTGGCTATCACAATCAAATAATTCACATAACTTATTAGTGCCTTGGAACTTTGTGAATTTTCAAATACGCCCAAAAAAAACTTCCTTTACAGTAATTTTAATAATCATATTATATTTACAATTCACTTTATCCTCAACGCATTTCCAAATGGACATAATTTTCGGGCAAAAGTAAAAAAAATGTTCAATGTAATCAATTTCGTTCTCACAGTAAGTACAGCAATTGCTCACGGAAATGCCTATTTTATACAATAAAATATTTGTGGGGTAAATATGTAGAGGTTACATGCCGAGTCTCAGTGATTATTAAAAATAATGGTCGAAGTTAGCGGATCATGAAAAATGCGAGCTTTAGCGAGCTTTTTCATGACCGCGAACTGAGACCATTATTTTTTATAATCACTGAGACGAGGTGTGTAACCTCTTTATTCCTCCTTTCTTCAGTTATTCAAAGAAAAGAGGAGTTTTTTTGCGAAAGTTTGATCGAATCCTATTCTCTCAACCAGTCAACCTGCGCAGGCGATCGATTAATGCGCGGTTGTATAGTTCCGTGCAAATCATTCCATTCTGTTAACACTTCTTGTCAGTTTTCCTATTTTGGGCTAAAATCAAGTACACAGATATGCTGTTATTCTGCTGTGGCGGCAAAGGCAGATATTGTGTGTTCTGTATATGTTTTGGTATCGGTTAGGATAATGTTCTTTCGTCAAATGGGACTAGCAGACGAACTTTTGCACCCGTGTTCCAACGTTAAAAACTGTATGAAGTTAAGTTTTCTGGGGAAAATAGTGTATGAAACCGCTTTATGTTGTTTAACTTGATGAGATGTGTGCATTTGGTTGCGTGTGATCTGTTTATTAAATGAAATATTGTTGAAAACTGACCGTCGGATTGCAGTCTGTTGTCGAAGAAACTGAGTGAAAAGAAGGGGAACTACTCTTGTCGCTAGACAAAGTATGAGTTACTTGCCTTGGGAAATTGCTTGTGATGAACGTCTGATCTAGATTCAGAAAACAACCGAACTCATGGATTTTATATGGAGATTCATGTGTTCAGGCCTGTAGTTGTTAATTTAAATGCGGTATGTTTGTATTGTTTGCTCCAGAGATGTATACTTCGTACATTAGAGCGTTCGGAACTTTTCAGTCGCAAAAAGTAGTACCGAAACAGAACAGCTTCTCAACCCATTGCACTATCGAGGATTCAGGCTGTTGCTGGGTCGTTATTTGTTTGGTTGCTGGGTCATTATCGAAAAATAACTACCCCTACAAGTTTACAGAGGTAAAGAAGCAGAGGGGGGAATAATGTGCAATATTTTCCATTGCAACATTCGCAATCTTGTTTCAGTGGTTACTTTGTTTACCATTAACCATTGCTCTTTTCCCGGCCTGACATGGTTGTTCTGAAAGTCCACTATTTATTTCACTTACATGATTGTTTTGAAAGCTTACTCATTTACACGATTGTTCTGAAACTTTACTAAAGGTAAACTTGCTTCACCCGTGAAATGTTGTCAGATATGGAACAATATGTATACCCCTGCCCAACGAAGTTGGAGGGGGGTATACAGGATTCACTTTGTCGATCTGTCTGTGTGTATGTCTGTATGTATATGGAACAATATTTTGTTTAGCAAAGTCTTGCGATCGTCTTACCGGGGGTTGGGGGGTCTTAAAAGGGAGGGAGTCTTTTAAGGGGTAAGGTGGTTCAGGGAGGGGCTTGGGTAACGAAGGCGAGTCGTGTGCATGCATTTTTTTTAATTTCATTTTTTTAATCTAGGTGGTGATTCTCGACGAGCCGTCGGCCGGCATGGACCCTCAGACCAGGAGAAGTCTGTGGCAAATCCTGCAGCGCCAGCGGACAGGCCGGACCATGCTGCTGACCACTCACGACATGGACGAGGCCGAGATGCTGGGGGACCGCATCGCCATCATGGCGGAGGGAGCGGTCAAGTGTTGCGGCACCTCTCTCTTCCTCAAGAAGCGGTACGGGGCGGGCTACCACCTGGTGCTGGTCAAGGCCAAGGGCTGCAATGTCCCCGCGCTGACCACGGAGGTCCGCAACAGGGTCCCCAGTGCTACGCTGGAAAATGACGTTGGGCGTGAAGTGAGCCTTTTGTTGTTTGACTATGCTTGACAGGGCTCCCCCCGGACAATGACGTTGGGCGTGAAGTGAGCCTTTTGTTGTTTGACTATGCTTGACAGGGTTCCCCCCGGACAATGACGTTGGGCGTGAAGTGAGCCTTTTGTTGTTTGACTATGCTTGACAGGGCTCCCCCCGGACAATGACGTTGGGCGTGAAGTGAGCCTTTTGTTGTTTGACTATGCTTGACAGGGCTCCCCCCGGACAATGACGTTGGGCGTGAAGTGAGCTTTTTGTTGTTTGACTATGTTTGACAGGGCTCCCCCCGGACAATGACGTTGGGCGTGAAGTGAGCCTTTTGTTGTTTGACTATGCTTGACAGGCCTCTCCCCGGACAATGACGTTGGGCGTGAAGTGAGCTTTTTGTTGTTTGACTATGCTTGACAGGGCTCCCCCCGGACAATGACGTTGGGCGTGAAGTGAGCTTTTTGTTGTTTGACTATGCTTGACAGGGTTCTCCCCGGACAATGACGTTGGGCGTGAAGTGAGCTTTTTGTTGTTTGACTATGCTTGACAGGGCTCCCCCCGGACAGTGACGTTGGGCGTGAAGTGAGCCTTTTGTTGTTTGACTATGTTTGACAGGGCTCTCCCCGGACAATGACGTTGGGCGTGAAGTGAGCTTTTTGTTGTTTGACTATGCTTGACAGGGCTCTCCCCGGACAATGACGTTGGGCGTGAAGTGAGCTTTTTGTTGTTTGACTATGCTTGACAGGGCTCCCCCCGGACAATGACGTTGGGCGTGAAGTGAGCTTTTTGTTGTTTGACTATGTTTGACAGGGCTCCCCCCGGACAATGACGTTGGGCGTGAAGTGAGCCTTTTGTTGTTTGACTATGCTTGACAGGGTTCCCCCCGGACAATGACGTTGGGCGTGAAGTGAGCCTTTTGTTGTTTGACTATGCTTGACAGGGCTCTCCCCGGACAATGACGTTGGGCGTGAAGTGAGCCTTTTGTTGTTTGACTATGCTTGACAGGGCTCTCCCCGGACAATGACGTTGGGCGTGAAGTGAGCCTTTTGTTGTTTGACTATGCTTGACAGGGTTCCCCCCGGACAATGACGTTGGGCGTGAAGTGAGCCTTTTTTTGTTTGACTATGCTTGACAGGGTTCCCCCCGGACAATGACGTTGGGCGTAAAGTGAGCCTTTTGTTGTTTGACTATGCTTGACAGGGTTCCCCCCGGACAATGACGTTGGGCGTAAAGTGAGCCTTTTGTTGTTTGACTATGCTTGACAGGGTTTCCCCCGGACAATGACGTTGGGCGTAAAGTGAGCCTTTTGTTGTTTGACTATGCTTGACAGGGTTTCCCCCGGACAATGACGTTGGGCGTGAAGTGAGCCTTTTGTTGTTTGACTATGCTTGACAGGGCTCTCCCCGGACAATGACGTTGGGCGTAAAGTGAGCCTTTTGTTGTTTGACTATGCTTGACAGGGTTTCCCCCGGACAATGACGTTGGGCGTAAAGTGAGCCTTTTGTTGTTTGACTATGCTTGACAGGGTTTCCCCCGGACAATGACGTTGGGCGTGAAGTGAGCCTTTTGTTGTTTGACTATGCTTGACAGGGCTCCCCCCGGACAATGACGTTGGGCGTGAAGTGAGCCTTTTGTTGTTTGACTATGCTTGACAGGGCTCCCCCCGGACAATGACGTTGGGCGTGAAGTGAGCCTTTTGTTGTTTGACTATGCTTGACAGGGCTCCCCCCGGACAATGACGTTGGGCGTGAAGTGAGCCTTTTGTTGTTTGACTATGCTTGACAGGGCTCTCCCCGGACAATGACGTTGGGCGTGAAGTGAGCCTTTTGTTGTTTGACTATGCTTGACAGGGTTCCCCCCGGACAATGACGTTGGGCGTGAAGTGAGCCTTTTGTTGTTTGACTATGCTTGACAGGGTTCCCCCCGGACAATGACGTTGGGCGTGAAGTGAGCCTTTTGTTGTTTGACTATGCTTGACAGGGCTCCCCCCGGACAATGACGTTGGGCGTGAAGTGAGCCTTTTGTTGTTTGACTATGCTTGACAGGGCCCCCCCGGACAATGACGTTGGGCGTGAAGTGAGCCTTTTGTTGTTTGACTATGCTTGACAGGGTTCTCCCCGGACAATGACGTTGGGCGTGAAGTGAGCCTTTTGTTGTTTGACTATGCTTGACAGGGTTCCCCCCGGACAATGACGTTGGGCGTGAAGTGAGCCTTTTGTTGTTTGACTATGCTTGACAGGGTTCCCCCCGGACAATGACGTTGGGCGTGAAGTGAGCCTTTTGTTGTTTGACTATGCTTGACAGGGTTCCCCCCGGACAATGACGTTGGGCGTGAAGTGAGCCTTTTGTTGTTTGACTATGCTTGACAGGGTTCCCCCCGGACAATGACGTTGGGCGTGAAGTGAGCCTTTTGTTGTTTGACTATGCTTGACAGGGCTTTCCCCGGACGCCCCTCCTCGTGCGTCCCGGGACGCTCACTTTTTATTGTTAGAAAGTCCATGGACCCCCATTGCAAACTTTTTCATTTTTCATTTCATTTCATTTTCATTACTTTATTGTCCCATCGCTGGGAAATTCGGGTCGCTTCCTCCCAGTGGAAAGCTAGCAGCAACGGAGTCGCGCTACCCAGGTGTCTGCGTGTTTAGGTGTATTCAGCCACCTGCACTTATGGCAGAATGACCAAGGTCTTTTACGTGCCATTGTGATGACACGGGGGTGGGACATGGCTTCCGTCTCTGGGTCTGCACATAAAGTTGACCCGTGTCCGTCCCGGCCCGAATTCGAACCTGCGACCTTCCGATCACAAGTCCAGTGCTCTACCAACTGAGCTACCGGGCCCCAAAGAGGGTCCCAAAGGTCCAAACACCGAAAAGTCCCAGTGTACTTGTAACGGACGATTCCAGTCTGAAAATGGTATCTACGGTACGCATGATTAAGGACATTTAGTGCGTCCCAGGACCCGCTCTTTTAAAGTCTAGTGCGTCCAGGGACCCCCTCCATACATTTCTAGCACGTGTTTTCGGCTTCCAGTACGTACAGGACGCACGGACGCGCGCTATGGGGAGCCCTGCTTAGTAATCAGGACAGTCACGTTCGGTGCCCAAAAACTTTAAATTGAGGATTTATTTCATGTTTTTGAAGCTAGAGGCTCCAAATTTCACACACTCATAGGTATTGATGATTTTCAGGTATGACGCAAACGTGGCTTGTTTGCTGGTGAAGATCAATAACAACTAAAAATATTCACTGAGCTCAGCTATCAAGGAAATGCGTCTCTACCATGTCATTGTTTCTTTTGAGCTCACAACTTTAGTCTTGGCTAGACTAGTGGTGATGCCATCATGCTATGACGTCATTTTGTCACAAATGAGGTCACTCAGATCAAGTGTCATTTGTGTTGTCTTGGTCAGCCATATATCAATCCTTTCAATTTGGATGCAACTGGGTCAAAAGAATTGTCATGGTTTATTTTGTGTTGTTATTTTCTTTTTTTGTCTCTCAAAATGTGGAGGGTGTTGAGTGTGTGGTTAGTGATAGTCCACTGTAATGGGATATGACGTAAGGTTGTCGTATAAAGCATTAACCTAATACTATACGCGAGAGAGACCACTCATTGGATAACAATATCGTTCAAGCCACGTGTGTGTATATCATGTAAATGAGGTCGTGTCAAACAAGTCTGGCAGGGACCTGTGTTTCCATTGCTTATGATGCCAAAGTCACCGAGACAAACGTCATTGTGGAAACAAAAAATGTGCGCTCGCTAAATCCCCTCGATGACTTTTAAGAACTAAACTTTCCAGGGTGACGTTTCTTTGCTTTGACGTAAGAATTTGCACGAGGCTTTAGACGGAATCGAGGTTCCAAAAGAAGCGTCTTCAATTTGGGCGCCTCGACTGCCGGACGTTTTGAGTAAAATACACGTTAGTATGGTATGCAGGATAAACAGAATACTAAATGGCTTGCTGTGTCGAACTAGCTTTACACTCGTTGCTTTTTCAAATAGTGAGCAGCTCGCTTTCGCTCGCACTTCATTATTAAAAAACAAGTCGCGTAAGGCGAAAGTACTACATTTAGTCAAGCTGTGGAACTCATAGAATGAAACTGAACGCACTGCATTTTTTAACAATGACCGTAGTCAGCCGCTCGTGCAAAACGCAGTGAAACTGGCGAGCCTGTTTAGAGCGGTAGTGGTTTCGCTGTGCTGCATAGCACGCTTTACTGCATCTCTCTTCGTTTGAACTTTCTGAGCGTGTTTTTAATCCAATTCTATCATATCTATATGTTTTTGGAATCAGGAACCGACAAGGAATAAGATAAAAATTGTTTTTAAATCGATTTCGGAAATTTGATTTTAATGATAATTTTTATATTTTTAATTTTTATAGCTTGTTTTTCATCCGAATATAACATATTTATATGTTTTTAGAATCAGAAAATGATGAAGAATAAAATGAACGTAGTTTTGGATCGGTTTATAAAACAATAATTTTAATTACAATTTTCAGATTTTTAATGACCAAAGTCATTAGTTAATTTTTAAGGGCAGACACCACAGTGAAAAAAGTGATTTTTGTGTTCCCTGGTCATATCCGGTTTTTTTCTGATTCTGGATTTTGAACCTCTTCTGGTTACTCTGATGAATTTATTTTAGATCAGAATTAATCATAAACGGTCTAAACGGCTAATTGAAAAATGTATGTGTATGCAATTTTGCCTTGAAAAAACACAAAACAGCACAAAAATGCGTATGTTTGGGAGTTGACTGTGAGTCAAACACATCGTCAGCGGTGGTCACGTTTGCATGACTGGAATGAGTTGTCTTCTCTTTGCTGAGATCAGTTCATGACGCGCACAACGGGAATTTCCGTTTACGGATTTCGCGCCGTTTGTAACAGCAACCTGAAGACATTCCAATGAGCCGAAGAGAACCGATGAAGATTCCGGAAGATTCCGTATGAACAGTTTTCGCTACTGACCAATCAAATCGCGGATATTAATCTTCGTTTATGCTCGGTCTCGCTTCGGTTTCATTCGGCCTTCCCAGAATGCAATATTCTTCATTTCCGCCAGAAGTTGACAAAGGAGATGTGAAATACCTACTGCTGCAATTTTCTTTGGATATCTTTCTGGAAACTTCTGTTCGTGACATAATTTGCCCCGATTTCAGTGCTAGACACGCAACAGAGAAGATTATCGGGTAAAATCAGATCAGTTGTAAAGGCTCGCGTGACAGAAGTATAAAACGAAACTGCGAGTCGATAGTGTCGTCTGCTATTGCTACGAACGAATCTGAAGATCAAGTTTGTGCCTTCTTCTTCCAAAATGAAAACTGGCAGGGAACTATGCTGCTTCCCTTGCAACAGATGGAACGGAGCAAGATATCACCATCGGCGGTGTACGTGTGAAGCACGTTGCAATGAGTGTCTTGAACCAGGACTTATTTTAGAGTTGCGGAGCGGAATACGTACGGCACTACGGACAGCACGTCGGAGTTCGCTATTTATGGCAACGAGAAGGCAGGCCCTATATCTTTTTCTCCAGAAAAAAGCGAAACAAATAAACTCCGTAGAAAAAGAACAACCTATATCAAAATGACTTTGTTCAGCCATGGTGCAACACCATGCAACTCCTGAGAAGTCTGATGCAGTTGAATACTACTATTAGCCCAAGCAGAGCAGGGACGATTCCAAGCAGCTGATGATCTGGTAGTAGGTATGTATTTTTTTCTTCTTTCACGAAACAAAGGCACACGTTTATATATTTTGTTGGTTATTAGTGCAGTTCTGTTTTTGTGTGTTTGATAGTTATGCTGAAGTACAGAATCAAAGTAGCAACATCCTGGTGCAAAGACACTGTATAGGATGCAAAGTCTGTTAGCCTATGGGTTGCTACTGTGAAGTGTGCTAGTGTGAAGCTTGGTGGTCACCAGGTTTGTCAGTGTTGGGGCAAAACATCTGTTCTTTCCTCATTTATTTTGTCAAGCATATATACCTTCCTTCTGTGATCTCAGTTTCAGCACAAACATGCATTCACATGGCACAATGAGTGAACATGCTTGTGGTCATACTTCCCGTGCAGCCCGTATGGTTTCTGCATGCAATGTATGTGCAATAGCTGTAAATCAGACCTTTCACTAGCCGTCAACCGCCTCCGCACCATTCACATGATTATTCAATATCTATTTCTTCACTGCTTGACTGTCAGCACTTACATACGCATGCGCACACATATCATTTGATCACATAACAATACCCTTTTCAAATGTGTATATATATACATGTAGGGAGAGGGTGGTAATCATTTGGAATAATTATGTGAAAAGCAGTATTTCAGTTTGTCAGACATTAATTTTGAATTTATGTTGTCTCTACAGATGCAGAGGTGGAAGCTGGAGAGGAGCTTCCAACATTTCCAACATGGCAGTAGCCTCCCTTGCTCTTGACCGATTTCTTAGACTGGGGTTAATGGGTTCTTCTTCCGAAATGGAATGCGATAAAATCGTTATCGTTAGATTTGACTGCGATATGGGTGCGTCTCAGAATCTCGTCCTCTGTCTGTGACATTATCACCAAAAGTAAAATCTTCCCAGAAAACTTTGATAATACTATTTACACACTTCTCAGGGTGTACCTTTTCAGTTTAAACAAGAAAAAATATAACATTGCCTTTAGTTTGCCATATATTGAGCATTATTTGGACCATGTGTGCAAAATCACCCGTGTAACATGGAAAAAATAAAAGAAAAAAAAACTGCATTTATAAGGCTGAAAACGACTTTTATTCAGTTTTTATTGTTGAATCACAAGCCATTATAGAGTTCAATATGAAATGACTACATGCAAACAACAAAATAATGTTTTTTTCAAAGTTCCATGCATTCGTCAAAATTTCAATACAAAAATGAAAATTAATTAATGATATCCTGATCAGAACATGTTGATACATGGCATTCATTCAGTCTTATTGACATTTAACCTTCACAATAGCATATATACAAAGATTTGTTGCTCTAAGACAAAATGTTAGAAAGTTATCCCAAAAGAATGCAAAATGGTCACCGATGTAACATGGAAACATCACTTTTGTAACAAAGAAACGGTTATGCTTTTTCCCACAAACTTTACTAAATGAAGCTGATTTTGCAACCAGATTCTTCTTAGGTAAAATGCCAAACACTAAAACAGGAACAGAAAGAAAAAAAGCTGGACAAAATCAAGCAAACTTGGCCCCAAAAAAGAGAAACATTAATGAAAAGTTCATCACCCACGTAACTCGGAAACAAACAACCAGACATGTATTATAAGGTTTGACATGAAGAATGCAAATGTTCAAAAGTGGTTCATTCAATTGTTGAGACAATAAACCAAAGGCATTGGTTACATATAGAACAGTTGCCACTTGCAGTTAATTAATTTATTTTAAAAGAAATAATGCCCCCTGGCATTGAAGGTGGGGTCACGAATCATGGTTGCATCAGATGTAGGGACTAAGAAAATATCATCGATCCCTGGAAAGCAATAGTAGTTCCCCTCCGGTTTCCTTCGAAGGAACGTTACCACCAGTTCATCAGGTCGAATCTCTTGCACCTGAAACATGCAAGTACCTGCGATTTCAACTAAAGATTGATGCAATATGTGTACTAGTTTCACTAACATGAATTTGTTTAATGTCTATCAAGATTTTGATGCATCCACATTCACTGGCTAAAAACAAAATAAAGTAATTATTTTGTTCAGACTTACCATTCCATTGAACATACAACTTTTACAATTAAAGAAAACATTGACACTTACCGTTCCTTTAAATGGATTTCGGAAATTTAATTTTGATCATAATTTTTTATATTTTTAATTTTCAGAGCTTGTTTTTAATCCAAATATAACATATTTATATGTTTTTGGAATCAGGAAATGATGTAAAATAAGATGAACGTAAATGTGGATCGTTTTATATAAAAAAAAAAATTATTACAATTTTCAGATTTTTAATGGCCAAAGTCATTAATTAATTTTTAAGCCACCAAGCTGAAATGCAATACCGAAGTCCGGCCTTCGTCGAAGATTGCTTTACACAAATTTCAATCAATTTAATTGAAAAATGAGGGTGTGACAGTGCCGCCTCAACTTTTACAAAAAGCCGGATATGACGTCATCAAAAGTATTTGTCGAAAAAAAGAAAAAAACGTCCGGGGATATCATACCCAGGAACTCTCATGTCAAATTTCATAAAGATCGGTCAAGTAGTTTAGTCTGAATCGCTCTACACACACACACGCACAGACAAACAGACACACACACACACATACACCACGACCCTCGTTTCGATTCCCCCTCTATGTTAAAACATTTAGTCAAGTTTTGACTACGTGAAATCGAAAGAAAAACTATTATTAACAAATGTTTAGCCTAATTTTTCACTTCATAGAATATCATAGCAGCAAAAACTCACCTTTTCTTAAGAACCTTGGGTGTTGATCACTGTCGTAACAAAATCACAGACTTCGGAAACATTCTCGAAATCTTTCTTCGCTGCTGGAAGCTGAACTATTTCTCTCTGTAACTGCGCATGCGTAGTCACCCGCACCTCTAAGTCACTACGCGCAAAATAGTTCTAATCTTTCTTCAAAACTCTGAACATTATTTGCAAAACCGTTCACCATCGTAACGGAATTTTGAAGAAGCATGTCATATTGCGCAACTTTCAACTTAGTTTGCAGATGCAATTTTGAGAAAATAATACTTAAATAACATTTAGCTTAGCGATTTTCTATGCCCTTTCATGTCAAGATCGTGTTGAAAATGAATATGCAAATTCTAAAGTTCAAATTTAGGACTTGTTGCTGTTGCACGCGTGCGGAAACATATGTTACGACAGTGATGGCAAACTTTCAAGCGATTAATTTCGTTTAAAAAAACAATTCTGTGGACAAAATAACATTTCAACTGTCAAGTACACTTAAACCAAACACACATAACAAAAATAGCAGTCCTTGGACATTCTACACGATTCTTGTAGTGAGGTACAAAACTAGTTGATGGTTCATGTCACAGATCAGACCTCCATTTTTCACGCATTTAATCATTTCTTTCGCAAAACAACCTTCATAATAATCATGCAAAATACTCAGTTTTGTTTGTACTATTTCTTTATTCATTTTACTTCTCAAACATACCAATATCATGATTTAAAATTCAGTATGTTTCAATTGTGGGCTAATTTGATTATGGCACACACAAAAGGATCAGTTTCTGAGACGCACCCATATCCAGATTTATCAGTGCCAATGTCTCGAAAGGCTGAATCATATCAGATCTCGGCTCACGCCTCGATCTGATATGATTTCAGCTTTCTCGACATTGGCACTGATAAATCTGGATATCGCAGTCAAATCTAACGATAACTAATATTATTTCAGTGTTTTGTATGGTTGTATGTGCTGTAAAGATGTGTTTATCTTCCGAATTTGTCATTTTTTTCAAAAAAATGTACATATACATGTTAAAGTTTTCAAAATCAAATACAACCCAAATCTATTTTCAGTTACCTAGTATGATAGCCAAGGGTATAACCAAAAAACATGCAAACAATCACAATGATAACTCAATAAATGACTGAGTAGTACACAGTCTTGTGAACCTACCCTAAAAAGTCATATTTGGTCCTGGCAAATAGCAATACAAAAATGCAATTAATATAGCCTGGCACTGAAGGGGGCAAACAAACAAACAAACAAACAAATAAACAAACAAATTTACATGATATACACACATGGGGGTCCACTGTAATGGGGCAGGACGAAGGCGTGTGTATAAGCATAGACCTATATTCCCTGGTGTAAGGCATTTTGCTTTTCTTGTGTCTTTTTACATTTAGTCAAGTTTTGACTTAATGTTTTAACATGGGGGGGGAATCGAGACGAGGGTCGTGGTGTATATGTGTGTGTGTGAATAGAATAGAATAGAATAGAATAATGTTTATTGTCATGAACCAGTAAAGTTATTGACACAACAAACAACAAATAATGCATTATACAATGCTAAAACAATCCGTAACAAATTTGCCAAGACGAACTTGTGTGTGTGTGTGTGTGTGTGTGTGTGTGTGTGTGTGTGTGTGTGTCTGTCTGTCTGTCTGTCTGTCTGTCTGTCTGTCTGTCTGTCTGTCTGTGCGCGTGTGTGTGTAGAGCGATTCAGAGTAAACTACTGGACCGATCTTTATGAAATTTTACATGAGAGTTCCTGGGTATGATATCCCGAGATGTTTTTTTCATTTTTTCGATAAATGTCTTTGATGACGATAAATGTATTTTTTATTCGGCTGTTTCTAAAAGTTGAGGCGGGACTGTCACACCTTTATTTTTCAATTAAATTGATTGAAACTTTGGCAAAGCAATCTTCGACAAAGGCCGGACTTTGGTATTGCATTTCAGTTTGGAGGCTTAAAAATTCATTAATGACTTTGGTTATTAAAAATCTGAAAATTGTCATTAAAATTATTTTTTTTATAAAACGATCCAAATTTACGTTCATCTTATTCTTCATCATTTTCTGATTCCAAAAACGTATAAATATGTTATATTCGGATTAAAAACAAACTCTGAAAATTAAAAATATAAAAATTATCATTAAAATCAAACTTCCGAAATCGATGTAAAAACAATTTTATCTTATTCCTTGTCAGATCCTGATTCCAAATACATATAGATATAATATGTTTGGATTAAAACACGCTCAGAAAGTTCAAACGAAGAGAGATGCAGAAAAGCGTGCTATGCAGCACAGCGAAACCACTACCGCGCTAAACAGGCTCCCCAGTTTCACTGCGTTTTGCATGAGTGGCGGACTACGGTCAGTGTTAAAAAATGCAGTGCATTCAGTTTCATTCTGTGAGTTCCACAGCTTGACTAAATGTTGTATTTTCGCCTTACGCGACTTGTTCTGTGCTTGGTTTGCTTTGATTTTGAATCAGTGTATTCCATAGTAGACGTATATCAGTATTGTTACTTCCGACATCACGGTTGTGTCATTTTACCTCTCTCTAGGGCACGTATTATTAACGTTCGCTTGAGTTCGTTTCCCGATTGTTTTTCGTGTTATCATTGTATAGTCGGACATGCTCTGGCGACCACCTCTTAATAACGACCACCTCTTAATAACGACCACCTCTTGATAACGACCACCTCTAGATAACGACCACATCGATAACGACCACCTCTTGATACCGACCACCTCTTGATAACGAACACCTTTTGATAACGACCACCTCTTTATAACGACCACCTCTTGATAACGAACACCTCTTGATAGCGACCTCCTCTTTATAACGACCACCTCTAGATAACAACCACCTCTTGATAACGACCACCTCTTGATAACGACTACCTCTTGATAACGACTACCTCTAGATAACGGCCACCTCTTGATAACAACCACATATTGATAACGACCCCCTATTGATAACGACCCCCTCTTGATAACGACCCCCTCTTGATAACGACCACCTCTAGATAAACGAACACCTCTTGATAACGACCACCTCTAGATAACGACCACCTCTTGATAACGACCACCTCTTAATAACGACCACCTCGTGATAACGACCACCTCGTGATAACGACCACCTCTTGATAACGACCTTCTGCCCACCCCAACGACATTTAAAAAAAGGTCTTTTCTGTATTATGATTCACCTTTCCATAGCAATCCCCTATCAATAACGACCACTTTTTGTCAGTCCTTTGGCTGGTTGTTATAGAAAGGTTTGAGTGTAACATGTTGAAAAGGAAATACCATCTTGTTTGAACCAGGTGACTTTGTTCCACTGGTTTACTTTTGTTATGTCTACCATTATGAAAACGTGTGTAGTTGTGTATTGTTTTGGTCACGTAAAGTAAGCGTTTGCTTGAGTGTGTGTCCCAGTTGTATATTTTCAATTGTTTCATTTGCTGAATTTGGAATACAATTCTGTTAAAACCAACCAGGTGACTTTCCTGCTGCCCGACAACCAGTCTGCCCAGTTCCCCGATCTCTTCGCCTTCCTCGAGGAGACCAAGGGTCAGCTGGGCATCACGGATTTTGGCGCCTCCGCCACGACCTTGGAGGAGGTGTTTCTCAAGGTCGGGGAGAGCTCAGCGACTGGCGACCTCAAGCTCTCCAGCACAACCCGCATCGCCGTGCCGGAGGAGGGGGATGGAGAAGAAGCATCCTCGGCCACCTCAGCTGCTGTAGACGAGAACTTCGTCGGTCCCAGTGCCAGACAGGCGGCCAGTCGGGTCAGCATGCCCGAGGAGCAGTCCAGCCACGGAGACAATGACGTGAGGAGCGACGTAGACAACAAACTGGGGAGCAACGTAGACAACGTCGTGATAAGCGACGTCAACCAGAACTCCGGCGACGTCAACCAAAATGCCAAAGCCGTGGACGTATTGGCTGTGTCCCGGGGCTACAGTCGCCTGTCGGGCCTCCAGCTCAGCCTGTCCCAGCTGCGGGGCATGGTGACGAAGAAAGCGATTTGCTGGTGGCGCAGTCCTGTCCTCAGCCTCATCCAGCTCCTGCTGCCTGTCGTCTTCGCCGTGCTTGTCTATCCCGTGGCCAGGCAGTCTTTGACGTTGGTTTCGCGAATACAGGGATCGAAAGGTATTCGTGGAATAATATTATGTGGTGCTTGTGTGTGTGTGTGTGTGTGTGTGTGTGTGTATGTGTGTGTGTGTGTGTGTGTGTGTGAGTGGGTGTGTGGGTGTGTGTGGGTGTGTATGTCTGTCTGTGCCTGCCGTTGCTCACGGCCGGTTTCGTGTGTGACTGTTGTTTTGGTTTCGTCCACGTGTTATTTGCGTGACGAACGTGTGCTCGACGAAGCATCGTAGTTTGTTATGTTTTTCTGGATGCACGAAGGTCACAAGACTTGATTAACGCTCACCTTGTATTTTTGACCAACTTGGCATAGTTTTAGTTAGCACGTGTTTGAGCGGCTATGACTTGCTCTTTTCCGCTGTCATGAACAGGCGACCCTGTTTTGGCTTGTCATGATCCGTGCAGTCCATGTTTTTAGGTATCAGGCGTAGTTTGGGGTGTATTTATTTCGGTATGTTGTCTATATCTTTTTGCCATAACGTTTTCGAACCTGTTATAGCAGCGTTGTTTGGGTGTGTTCAAATGTTAGTTTTGAGTAGTTTTCGGTGTTTAGCCTCAACAATAACAATAACAATAACAGCACTTTATTGTCCATTAAAATATTACATAAAAATGGAAATTTTTCTTCGGCACACCCTGTCTGCCTGTAAACGATTATAACAACAATTGTATAGGACGACACACATAAAACATAAAACATAAAACATAGCATATCAAGTCGATGTCGAGGATAAACTGTTCTTTTTCGTTAGTACGTCTCTGAGTCTGAAGGAAGAAGGTCGCTTGTTGTTTAGTAGCGAACCCGCTGTGTTTTTATACTCGTGTTTTCCACGGATTTGTGTGTTCATGAGGAACAGTCCCTGCCTGATGGCGCAAAGGTAAAATATTGTTTTTGTTAGTTAAGACTTGTTGTGTTCTAATGTTTGTCTGTTTTGTTTGTCTGTTTTGTTTGTCTCAGTTTTCGATAGTTTAGTGAGTAGTAGTTTTGGCAGGTGTTGTTATTTTTCTCTTTTGAAGCTCAACAGTTTTAGGAAGGTATCGTTTATGTCTTTTCGATAATTGTAGTCATGTGTACGTTTTCTAAACGGGATTGTTATTGTCGCAGTTGTATGTTTCTTTATTTGACGATTTTGGAGACTGGCGTTTAGGATTAAGGGTTGTCGGCCATTTTTGTATGTTATTAAATGTTCAAGTCGTAGATTATTTCATTGTTTTCAGATGAACGTTAGTTGAATTGTGGTTTATGTATTCTATTGCAGGGTTTAATTTATTGTAAGGATTGATATTATATTCTGTGACTTATATACGTGTATTTTTTGTGTGTATTTGCAGTTTTTTACCGAATATCGAAACGAATTTAAGTTCATAGAAATGGTGGCTGGATAATTAACTAAATAAACAACCATAAATCTTCTTGTTCTTTCTTTCTTTCGTGAGTTATTCCTTTGTACCTCCTGCAAGCGAGTCTGTGACGTAGGGTCTGCCTTCTTTAAAATGCATGTGCACTCACACTGTCTGTTATGTGTGTGTGTGTGTGGGTGTGAGTGTGTGTATGTGTATGTGTGTGTGTGTATGTGTGTGTGTGTGTGTGTGTGTGTGTGTATGTGTGTGTGTGTGTGTGTGTGTCAAGAATTCGGTGAGCACTTATATTTTGTTTTGTTAAAAAGATTTTAATGTACTCAACCCAAGCAATTTACATTGCTAGTGTACTGCACATGGTTGTAATAAAGTCTTATCTCGTCTGTCTCATGTGTTAAGGTGAACACCCTCCACTGACGCTCAACCTCGACCCGTTCTTTGAGACCACCGTACTGTACGGAGTCTTCGACTCGTTCGGCCCAGAACCCAACGTCACCCAGCCAGGGGTCAAACCCAAAGCCTCTGCCCGCAGCAGCCTGGGCAAGCTATACGCCGGTCAGTTTGGCGACAATCAGCACAAAGCTAAGGAGGTGGGCAGCTACAAGGAGATGTGCAAACTGACCACAGGCTTCTCGGTGCTGGACTTCTCCAGGAAGGTCATCGTGGGGGCCGCCTTCGGGCCGTGGGGAAATGTGTCCGAGGTGTTGGCCATGGCCCTCTACAACCCCTTCCCGCTCCACGCAATGGACATCGCCACCGCCCTCGTCCTCAACGCCGTGGCCAAGGAGCGAGTCAACAGCAGCGTCAACATCGTCCCAGTTCTCTACCCGCTTCCCGACAAGTCCCCGGTAACCCCCAGCCCCACCCCGGAACAGAAAATAGCGATGAAGGGGATGTTGGGTCTACTGGCGGGCTTACTTGTGGGGCTCGGCATGTCGTTCCACGCCCCGCTCTTTGTCTCCTCCATCACCAGTGAGCGCGTGACGGGCTCCAAGCACTTGCAGCGTGTGAGCGGGATGAGCCCCGTTGTGTTCTGGACCGGCAACCTGCTGTGGGACCTGGTGGTGTGCGCGCCCACCTTCGCCCTAGTCATCGGCGTACTGTGCCTGGCCGACCTTAACCCACTCAGTGGGGGCTTGCCACCCGCGGTCATCATCGTCCTCTTCGTGCTGTACGGTCCGGCCATGCTGGCTTTCAACTATCTCACGCACTTCTGCTTCACGACGGCGCTCGACGCCATGACCAGTCTCTTTTTTCTCTACCTCGCCAGCGGCGTGTTCCTGCCGCTAATCGTCTTCACGTTGTCCAACAATATTGCAGGAGTCCAAGGCGATGTCTACTCCCTTGACGCTGTGTGCAGTTTGTTGTTGCCAGCCTACACCCTCATCACGGCGTTGATCAAGCTTTTCTCTAACTACGAGAACCTTTCCCTGTGCGAATCGGCCGACTACAAGCAGACGTGCATCGCGAGGGAGAGCCCGTGTTGCAAGGACTACGGCAAGGGTTGTGGCCCCAAGCCGTGTCTCGAGTTCACGGAGAACTACTGGGCCTTTGAGGGCGGCGTGGGCAAGTACCTGATTTACTTGTCGGTGCAGAGCGCGGTCTTCCTGCTGCTGACGCTGGAGATAGAGAGGCGGTGGCTGGCGTGGGGTGGCTGCTCCTGGCCCTGTTCCAAGGGGGTCGCCACGAAAGGGGGCGGCGCAGAAGGGGGCGGTGTGGAGATAGACGCGGACTTGGCGGAGGAATGGCGACGCATTGAGCGCAGCGACGTCATGAAGTTGTGCAAGCAGGACCGGGTGCTGCTCAAGGTCTCTGTCTGTCTGTCGGTCTCTGTCTCTCTGTCTGTCTCTGTCTCTCTGTTTCTCTGTCTGTCTCTGTCTCTCTGTTTCTCTGTCTCTCTGTCTCTCTCTGTCTCTCTCTTTCTCTGTCTTTCTGTCTCTGCCTGTCTGTCTCTGTCTCTATCTCTCTCTCTCTCTCTCTCTCTCTGTCTGTCTTTCTGTCTGGCTCTGTCTCTATCTATTCTCTCTGTTTCTAATTCTCTCAGTCTCTCTCTCACTCTATTCTCTCTCTGTTTCTCTCTATTCTCCATGTCTCTATCTGTCTTTGTCTCTGGGTTTTTTTTCTGTCTCTTACATCACTCTCTGTCTCTCTTTCTGTCTGTCTCTCTCTCTCTCTCTTTCTCTCTCTCTCTCACTCACAGTCTCACTCTCTCTCTCTCTCTTTCTCACTCACAGTCTCACTCTCTCTCTCTCTCTCTCTCTCTCCCCTCTCTGTCTCTCTCTCTTTCTCTCACATTATCTCTCTCACTCTCACTCACAGTATCACTCTCACTCTCTCTCATCCTCACTCTCTCTCTCTCCCATTCTCTCCCTCACTCTCTCTCTCTCTCTCTCTCTCTCTCTCTCCTTTCTCTCTCTACTTTCTCTCTCTCACTCTCTCTCTCTCTCTCTCTCTCTCTCTCTCTCTCTCTCTCTCTCTCTCTCTCTCTCTCTCTCTCTCTCTCTCTCTCTCTCTCTCTCTCTCTCTCTCTCTCTCTCTCTCTCTCCTCTGTAACTTTCCCCAAATGTTGTTATGTTCTTGTGGTTCTTTTTCTGATTAACCTTGTGAATATTTATGGTTAGTTTTTTCCTTCTTTTTTTCTTCTTCTAAATTTGAATGATAATTATCTTGTTTGTTTAATTCAAACCTTGTGTAAACCCAGGACGTGAGCAAGACGTACGTAACAGTGGCGGAGGGTCAGAACGGGGACATGAGCGAGTCTACCACTTTGCGGGCTGTGGAACGGTTGTGCGTGGGAGTGGTGGAGAAGGAGTGTTTCGGGCTGCTGGGTCAGAGCGGGGCTGGCAAGTCCGCCACCTTGAAGATGCTGACGGGCGAAGTCGTCATGACCAATGGGCAAGCCTTCGTCAACGGCTACAGCGTCATGAGTCAACTCCGCCAGGTGTGTGTTCATCTTAAACGCAATGTCGGGGACTGTTCACAAACTTGGGCAATAATGAATGAAGAACCTATCGATTGAACATTGGATTTGTCTTCTTTTAGACATCTGACGTCAGAGTCCGACTCAAATTCATTTTTAAGCCGCTGGCCGAGACTTCAAAAGAGTGTATGCTTGCGTGCGTTCAATCTTGAAAAACCTCAAACCTAATGTAACTTGTCTTTTTTACCAAAATATGACACAGATCTCGACACTGATTGTTCCCCACTACGACTGGTGCGGTGTCTGAGGAACACTGACTGTCTCGATCTGTGAAAAATGTAATTTGTTGATCATAAGTCCAAACAAGTATATTCTGTATTGTGTGTTATGTATTGTGAATAATGTACTGTGTGTTGTGTATGTTGTATTCTGTATTGTGTGTTATGTATTGTGAATAATGTACTGTGTGTTGTGTATGTTGTATTCTGTATTGTGTGTTATGTATTGTGTATAATGTACTGTGTGTTGTGTATTTTGTATTCTGTATTGTGTGTTATGTATTTTGTATTCTGTATTGTGTGTTATGTATTTTGTAAAATGTACTGTGTGTTGTGTATTTTGTATTCTGTGTTATACATTGTGCATGTCGTATCCATTCTGTACAATTTGCGCATTATGTACAATGAGCAGCATATCTTGCACATTGTATACAATGAGCAACAAGTTTTGCTCATTGTATACAATGAGCAAAACTGTTGCCCATTGTATACAATGAGCAAGACCATAAAGTTGCACATTGTATACAATGTGCACCGAGTGAGCAAGATTGTTGAATGGCGTTCAAGCTACACTGATATATGAATCATAGTGAATGGTTGAATGGAATATGTGAGTAAAGTGTTCAAATAACGATGTTTGTTATGTTTAAGCATTGTTTTAATTCTCATTTCGCTAAAACTATACAGTGCATTAGGAATTTAATTATTGTAAATTAATTAAACAATAAAAACAAATACAACAAATAATGTTGTTTCAACACACGCACACACACATAACATTCGTTCATAATAACGCTCACATTGTCATGTCATTGCTAATGAGAGCGTCGTTTTCACCGCCTTTCACGCTTTTGCTAATAACGCTCATGTTTTCCTGTCACGCTAAAACATGGAAACAACGACAACAACGTACCACAGAGGTCACCTGCTTCTTTTTTTAAGCATGATGGTTCTTGCATTTAGCAGATCGGGGGTGGCAATGAGAAGTACATTAAAGCCGAGCTCTGAAGCATTTGCATTTGTTTGTTGTGCATACTCCGAAGCAGTTACATTTAGCGTAGCCTTGGCCGTGTCCACGGCTGGTTGCGATGGCGGTCTCTCTGACTGATTTCGTCTTGTTCCGGTTTTCTTCTGGAATGTCATCTTGGGTGAATAACCTGCTCTCGTTGATTTCGAACTGGTTTCGACTGAATTTCGAGGCGAGTCGTCCGTGTCTTGTCGCAATGGTGTACATTCCTCTGTCGCGGTCCACTTCAGTGATGACTCCGAGTAGGTTTCTTTGATCACCTTTGGCTCTGTCATACATCGGTATAGGTACGCGCACGCAATCATTCACATCTACAACTTTTAACTTTTTCCTTGCCGATTCAAGCATGTGTTCTGCTGCCCGTTTTTGATTTCTTCTAACTTGGGTACGAACAGTCTGATGTTGCGATGTCCGCCGGCACAGTAAACACTGATTTGTCTCTTCGCTCGATCCTGCTCCTGTACACGAACTATGAACTAAACAACGACAAGAATCACACATGACAGGCGGGGTATCCAAAATGACTCCACACACCCTGCACAGATCGTCAGTAACATTCTCACCGACACGTGCTAATGCCGACAGTACGGATAATGCAGTGGCAGGGTGATCGTCATGGATACTATCCACGCTATTTCCACCACCTAAGAGAGTGTTCGGGAGAACTTCCACACCATCGCCAAAGAGAGTGTCCGCGCTGGCACCACCACTATCTGCGTGGGCTTCTTTGATGACGTTGTAGACGTCTTCCAGAGCTACGAAATATCGTGCAGGATTCGATCCCGCCACAATCAATCTTTGGAAATGTGCAACTTCGATTACGTCGTATCGCTTTACGAGTTTGTAGTCGTTGGGCGTCTTCTTTTGGCTTCCGAGTTTCAGTTGTCGAACTCTTTCCGTCATGGTGGTAAGGTCTTCCTGTGTGAACCACTTCACGTGGCCAACACTTTGACGTTGCACTTCTGCATCAAACTTAGTTCGATTTTGATCCATGGTGGTCGCGTTCTATCGCCGGGCAGACTGACACTGACACAGAAACTAAAATACCGAAAGAAAGAGAGTGGACAGACAATCAAAACAATTTCAAACACGAGTTCGGTTCAGTCCTATTTGGTCAAAATCGCACGTAGTTTGCAAGATCGTTATTTGAACCCTTTACTCACAAATAAGAAAAAGTGTGAAAGGCGGTGAAAACGACGCTCTCATTAGCTGACGTTGTTGTTTCTATCTCTTACTTTTAGCATGACATGACAATGTGAGCGTTATTATGAACGAATGTTATGTGTGTGTGCGTGTGTTGAAACAACATTAATTGTTGTATTTGTTTTTATTGTTTAATCAAAGGGGCAGTCAACAGGTTGCTGTCGTTTCATGTTTTCGGGCCAAAAAGAGATTGCTTACTCTTTACTCTTTACTCTAGGTAAATGTAACAAAAAATATATTTTAAAAAAAGAAAAGATTTTGAATATTGTTTTGAAAAAAATTGTTTTGGATTTTTTGTTCCATTCTTTTTCTTATCACATGCACGCCGAAAGCAAAAAAAAAAACGCATGCATATTGGTCAAATTTGAAACGAGTTACGGCCGTTTTAAAATAAAAAATATGACGTCATTCTACTTCCACTACAAAGTTAAATGTTATTTCCAGCCAAACTAACAGCGCTATCGATGTGCGGTTTCACTAAAGTGGTTCCTATGCATCAAAGAATTGTTTTAAACAAAGTTGTTTTTAGCTGTTTTCTGCCCCTTTAATTTACAATAATTAAATTCTTAATACACTGTTTAGTTTTAGCGAAATGGGAATTAAAACAATGCTTAAACATAACAAACATCGTTATTTGAACACTTTACCATTCACTATGATTCATATATCCGTGTAGCTTGAACGTCATTCAACAATCTTGCTCACTCGGTGCACATTGTATACAATGTGCAACTTTATGGTCTTGCTCATTGTATACAATGGGCAACAGTTTTGCTCATTGTATACAATGAGCAAAACTTGTTGCTCATTGTATACAATGAGCACGATATGCTGCTCATTGTACACAATGCGCAAATTGTACAGAATGGATACGACATGTATAATGTACTGTGTGTTGTGTATTTTGTATTCTGTATTGTGTGTTATGTATTTTGTATATGTACTGTGTGTTATGTATTTTGTATTGTGTGTTATGTACTGTGTATAATATAATGTGTATTTTGTATTGCGTGTTATGTATTATGTAAAATGTACTGTGTGTTGTGCATTTTGTATTCTGTATTGTGTGTTATGTATTGTGTAAAATGTACTGTGTGTCATGTGTATTGTGTTTGATGTATTGTGTGTTGTTCAGGTCCAGCGCAGCATAGGGTACTGCCCGCAGACAGACCCGCTGATCGAACACATGACGTGCTACGAGACACTGGCCATGTTTGGGAGGCTGCGCGGCATCCCCGATTCACACCTGAATGACTGCGTCGCGTCGATCCTCGAGGTCCTTGAGCTCGGCTCGCACGGCGCCAAGCGAGTG
This sequence comes from Littorina saxatilis, assembly GCF_037325665.1. Classification (NCBI taxonomy): domain Eukaryota; kingdom Metazoa; phylum Mollusca; class Gastropoda; order Littorinimorpha; family Littorinidae; genus Littorina; species Littorina saxatilis. The sequence goes on along the minus strand of NC_090252.1, from coordinate 12,943,671 downwards.
AGTTCACACACCTGTCTTGGTTTAAACAACATGAGAAACAAACAACAACCTGATACAGTGGAACCCCTCCCCCTTTTTAAGACCTCTAAACATCTGAGATAATCAGGTCTTAATAAGGTGGGAGTTAGAATGGGGGACATTGTACAGAGGATATGAACAGAAGGTCTTAGAAAACAGGGTTTTGAAAGGGAGGGACTTAGAATGGGGGACATTGTACAGAGGATATGAACAGAAGGTCTTAGAAAACAGGGTTTTGAAAGGGAGGGACTTAGAATGGGGGAAATTTTACAGGGGATATGAACAGACTGAAGGTCTTAAAAAAAAAAAGGGTTTTGAAAGGGAGGGACTTAGAATGGGGCACATTTTACAGAGGAGATAAACAGAAGGTCTTAGAAAAAAACAGGGTTTTGAAAGGGAGGGACTTAGAATGGGGGAAATTTTACAGAGGATATAAACAGAAGGTCTTAGAAAAAACAGGGTTTTGAAAGGGAGGGACTTAGAATGGGGGAAATTTTACAGAGGAGATAAACAGAAGGTCTTAGAAAAAAACAGGGTTTTGAAAGGGAGGGACTTAGAATGGGGGAAATTTTACAGAGGATATGAACAGAAGGTTTTAGAAAAAAACAGGGTTTTGAAAGGGAGGGACTTACAATGGGGGAAATTTTACAGAGGATTATAAACAGAAGGTCTTAGAAAAAAACAGGGTTTTGAAAGGGAGGGACTTAGAATGGGGAAAATTTTACAGAGGATATAAACAGAAGGTCTTAGAAAAAAACAGGGTTTTGAAAGGGAGGGACTTAGAATGGGGGACATTTTACAGAGGATATAAACATAAGGTCTTAGAAAAAAACAGTGTTTTGAAAGGGAGGGACTTAGAATGGGGGACATTTTACAGAGGATATGAGTGTATGATAACAACAAACAAACTCACGCATACCAGTGTATGATAACAACAAACAAACACTCGCATACCAGTGTATGATAACAACAAACAAACACACGCATACCAGTGTATAATAACAACAAACAAACACACGCATACCAGTGTATGATAACAACAAACAAACACACGCATACCAGTGTATGATAACAACAAACAAACACACGCATACCAGTGTATGATAACAACAAACACACGCATACCGGTGTATGATAACAACAAACAAACACACGCGTACCAGTGTATGATAACAACAAACAAGCACACGCATACCAGTGTATGATAACAACAAACAAACACACGCATACCAGTGTATGATAACAACAAACATACGCATACCAGTGTATGATAACAACAAACAAACACACGCATACCAGTGTATGATAACAACAAACAAACACACGCATACCAGTGTATGATAACAACAAACACACGCATACCAGTGTATGATAACAACAAACAAACACACGCATACCAGTGTATGATAACAACAAACAAACACACGCATACCAGTGTATGATAACAACAAACAAACACACGCATACCAGTGTATGATAACAACAAACAAACACACGCATACCAGTGTATGATAACAACAAACAAACACACGCATACCAGTGTATGATAACAACAAACAAACACACGCATACCAGTGTATGATAACAACAAACAAACACACGCGTACCAGTGTATGATAACAACAAACAAACACACGCGTACCAGTGTATGATAACAACAAACAAACACACGCGTACCAGTGTATGATAACAACAAACACACGCGTACCAGTGTATGATAACAACAAACAAACACACGCATACCAGTGTATGATAACAACAAACAAACACACGCATACCAGTGTATGATAACAACAAACAAACACACGCATACCAGTGTATGATAACAACAAACACACGCATACCAGTGTATGATAACAACAAACAAACACACGCATACCAGTGTATGATAACAACAAACAAACAAATGACATACAGTCAAGATCTCGATGGTTATTGTTCACCTCCGCTAGCGAGATCTCGAAAGAACACTGACTGACTCGCTCTGTGTCAAATGTCATATTGTGGTCAAACATACAACTAACGTATAACACTGACTGTCTCGCTCTGTGTCAAATATCATATTGTGGTCAAACATACAACTAACGTATAACACTCACTGTCTCGCTCTGTGACAAATGTCATACTGTGATCAAACATACAACTAACGTATAACACCGACTAGCAAAATTTAGAACAAGCAATCATAAGTTGCCAATACATCAGCACAGATTTTTTAATGTTCCTAGAAATGAAAGATTGTGTGACATGTGCGATAAAAATGAATTAGGTGATGAGTTTCACTATTTGTTCAGTTGTACCGACGAAAGTATAGTGTCTGAAAGAAGAAAATTAATTAGTCCTTATTACCGATCTCACCCAAATTGTTTAAAATATGAACAGTTAATGAATTGTAAATCTAAGATAAAACTAATGAAGCTAGCAAGATTTGTAGCCCATGTTATGATTTTAGTATGTTAGAGTTATATCTAGTTTCTTTATTGGTATGTATATATATATATGTAATACACGCTTTTGTTTTGTGTTTTTACAAAAGATGCATGGCATAATGGTATTGCCAATTTACTTCGGCTGTATATTATCGTTGTCCGCTTAATGTATACATATTATCTGCCTGGTTTCTTACCTGATTTTGTTAAACCTATTTTTCTTTTTGTTTGCATGTACGGAAGTGTATATTGCCAATTTAATTTGGTCGTATAGTATTGTTGTATTTGTCCGCTCAATTTGTATACATATATTAACTGTCTGATTTGTTACTTTTTTTTTGTTAAAGTTATATCTTTGTTTCAAAGCCCTCTGGGCCCAAAACAATAAAATACTTGACTTGACTTGACTTGTCTCGTTCTGTGACAAATTTCATACTGTGGTCAAACTCACAACCAACGCATGAGGGCGGGGAAATAGCTCCGTATGTACCGGCGCTGACTTCAAAACCGGTTGTCGCTATCAGCATGGGGTTGATGATCCCCACGTTCGGCGAGGGATTTATTTCCCAGAGTCAACTTTGTGCAGACTCTCCTCGGTGTCCGAACCGGCACCCCCGCCTGCCCGCATGCGCACGATAAAGAACCCAAGTTCACAGCGAAAGTCTCAGGGCTTGGAAACATACACATGTATACACGCATGCAGGAAAAAATACACAAAAATGGGTAGGGAGAAAGCAGCCCGAATTTCCATGAGGGTAACCTCACAGGACTATATGAATCGTATCCTTATCCTTATAACTCTGACCACTGCTGATCGCCAGGCGGGCAACCTGAGCGGGGGGATGAAGCGTAAGCTGACCACAGCGATGTCGCTGATCGGAGACCCCTCCGTCATCCTGCTGGACGAGCCCTCTACCGGCCTTGACCCCGGCGCGAGACGTCATCTTTGGGATGTCCTGTCCTCGGTCCGGTCAGGGGGGAGCACTCTCATCCTCACGTCGCACAGGTGTGTGTGTGGGGGTTGGAGGGTGTGTGTGTTTGTGTGTTTATGTCTGTGTTTGTTTGTTTCGTTCATGGGCTGAAAGTCCAACGGCTTTTTACGTGATTTTACCCCGCCATTTAGGCATGCAACCATACGCCGCTTTAGCGGGAAAACAAGCAAGGTATTTTCCTGTTTCTATTACCCACCGAATTCTGACATGGATTACATGATCTTTTCCGTGCGTACTTGGTCTTGTGCTTGCTATGGTCTGCACATTAATTGACCTGGGAGATCGAAACAATCTCCACCCTTAACCCACAAGGCGGCCGAGGCCTGGGGTTTGATCTCACGACCCTCCGACCTTCCGATTAGGAGGCCGATGTCTAATCCACTGGGCCACTGCGCCCCCTTTGTCTGTGTGTCTGTCTAAGTCTGTGTATTGTGTGCGTGTGTCCCTGTGTTTGTCCTTGTGTCAATGTGCGTGTCTGTCTCTCTGTATGTTTGTTAATGTTCACGAGCGAGTGCGCGGTCCGTCGGCCGCCAGGGTCTTGGGGGCACCGCAACGATGAACGCTGCTCCAGCTGTCTCCACCGCGGTCGGTTGTGGGCAGTATTCTGGGTTACCGCAAAGATTTTCCCAGTCTACTCTGTCCATGTTTTCTGTTGGCTTCCCTGTCTCCTCTTCCCGCGCACCGTTCCCTAGAGGATGGTCTTGGAGAGCCCATGTGTTACATGGCCATACCATCTCGGCTTTCTGGGTTTCGTTGTGTTGTGTTGATTGCGATTGGGTAATGTTTTACAACAATTATTATTTTTGATTGTGATTGGGTAACGTGTTACAAGTGTTGTGTGTTGGTTGTGCCTGGGTACTGCGTTTCAAGTTTTTGTGTTGGTTGTGCCTGGGTACCGCGTGGTTGTGCCTGGGTAACACGTTACACGTTTTGTGTGTTGGTTGTGCCTGGGTACCGCGTTTCAAGTTTTTGTGTTGGTTGTGCCTGGGTACCGCGTGGTTGTGCCTGGGTACCGCGTTTCAAGGTTTTGTGTTGGTTGTGCCTGGGTAACGTGTTACAAGTGTTGTGTGTTGGTTGTGCCTGGGTAACGTGTTACAAGTGTTGTGTGTTGGTTGTGCCTGGGTAACGTGTTACAAGTGTTGTGTGTTAGTTGTGTCTGGGTAACGTGTTACAAGTGTTGTGTGTTAGTTGTGTCTGGGTAACGTGTTACAAGTGTTGTGTGTTAGTTGTGTCTGGGTAACGTGTTACAAGTGTTGTGTGTTAGTTGTGTCTGGGTAACATGTTACACGTTTTTTGTGTTGGTTGTGTCTGGGTAACATGTTACACGTTTTTTGTGTTGGTTGTGCCTGGGTAACGTGTTACAAGTGTTGTGTGTTGGTTGTGCCTGGGTACAGCGTTTCCAGTTTTTGTGTTGGTTGTGCCTGGGTAACGTGTTACAAGTCAGTGTTGTGTGTTGGTTGTGCCTGGGTAACGTGTTACAAGTGTAGTGTGTTGGTTGTGCCTGGGTAACTCGTTACAACAAGTGTTGTGTTGATTTCAGCATGGAGGAGTGCGAGGCGCTGTGCACACGTGTGGCCATCATGGTCAACGGCAGAATGAAGTGTCTGGGCACCACGCAGCACCTCAAGTCGCGCTTCGGTCAAGGCTTCACGCTGTCGGTCAGGATGGGGCTGAAGGAGAACGGTCAGCTGGCGTCCTTCAACCCTCTCGTGACCTACGTCCAGAGCCACTTCCGCTCCGCCAAATGCTTCAACTCTGATCATTTGCAGGGCTACGCATACATCCAGATCCCGGACCCCCACACCCCCTTGTCGGCCGTGTTCCGCGCCCTGGAGAGCGCCAAGCTCGCTCTAAACGTGCAGGACTACAGCGTGCATCAGACTTCTCTCCAGCAGGTCTTCCTCGCCTTCACCTCTGACCAGCAACGATATCGACAACCAGAACAAAAACCATAGCAACAGCCATAGCAACAACCATAGCAACAACCATAGCAACAACCATAGCAACAACCATAGCAACAATTATAGCAACAACCATAGCAACAACCATAGCAACAACCATAGCAACAATTATAGCAACAACCATAGCAACAACCATAGCAACAACCATAGCAACAACCATAGCAACAATTAAAGCAACAACCATAGCAACAACCATAGCAACAACCATAGCAACAACAAAAGCAACAACCATAGCAACAACCATAGCAACAACCATAGCAACAATCATAGCAACAACCATAGCAACAATCATAGCAACAACCATTGCTACAACCATAGACACAACCATAGCAACAACCATGGCAGGGGACGCGCGGGGAGGGGGGGGCGGTATAAAATAGGGTTACATTCACAGAGGGGATGGAAAGAACGTCTTAGAAAACAAGGTCTGGAAAGGGAGGGAGTCTTACATTCGGGGAAGGGCGGGGGGGGGGGGGGGGGGGGGGGGGGAAGGGGGGGGGGGGGGTGTCTTCAAAGGGTGTTTCCACTGCACCAGTGAAGTGTTATAATGGACCAGACGACAGTTGACGGTGAACAGCGGATGGATACAATGCAGCCTTTTATCGCGCAGTACGTGCAAGTAAATGACCTGTTATCTCCAGTTATCTCAAATATCCACCTTGTGCCAGACAGAGTTTAACTCAACGTTCAAAACGAATTGACTTTGAATGACCTGCGCCGAATTTGCGAGTTCTTAAGATCAGCAGGCCTAAAATCACGAGGGACACAGCCGTCGAACGCTGAAGAAAACGGAGATTGACAGCGATAAAATGTTACTAGTGGTACCCGTGCTACGCACTTTGTGTGCTGCGCATGCGATGTCATTTTGTTGGTTATGTGCTTGTGAAAATGTTGTTTGCACCCCTCCCCCCCCCCCCCCCCCCCCCCCCCCCCGCACATTATCCCGCATATAATGAATTATATTCTCTTGGTGAAAAATAAAATGTTAACCCTTACACCGGTGCAATTCTGTAACACATGTTACATAGCCACTGGTGAATTAACAGAGAGAAAAATAACAAAAAACAGTCATATAGGTTTTCGCATCAATGGGAGGTAATCGGAACTGACCAAAAAGACTGCGCGACCGCACGCGACTATACAAACAAACAAAATAAAATACAGCAGGTATGGCGTTTGCATGAATCCATGATTACGTCTACATGAACAACAGTGATAAAAGTGCGCATCTCTTCCCAGCCGTGCAGCGCTTTGAAAGTTGGAAGCATTAAAATTTAAACGGGTAAAAAGCCATCGTGAAGATACGAAAAAAAAGTATGACGTGTAAAATACTTAATGATTCAAACGCATAGTATAACATATGTAACTGACAACAGAAAATATATACATGGTTCACACACACAATCGAGTGCACACATCCATGCTTATTTAAAGTCATGTACACACACACACACACATACATACATGGCATCAAGCAACACACAATTAAATGACACATATGGAATATGGAAAACGTATAATGGACATGAACATGGCAAGTAATTTACACCGTTACCTACTATAAAATTGATGATATATATATACCACTCACTTGCTATTCGCCTAAAAGCTTGCAGTGTGCTGTGACACATATAAGAAACCAGAAGAAAAAAGGACTTTACTTTGGCGAAAAGAGCATATGCTGCTTATTTTTGTACATAACTGCTATAACTGTATTTTTTCCGAACACTTACATGTAAAAAACATAGAGATATATCTTACCATTTCACTAAGACAGCCAAAATAACGGTCAAATTAAGGGGAGATCATGATGACGTACATGTCTATGGTTGCACCGGGGGAAAATATTTAGTCGCTGGAACCTATAAGGTTATACGGCGACTTATCAGGTGATAATGTTTCGAACTTATCTTTTAAAAATTAAGTAAACAAATCTATGGAATATTTTGGAGTTCCATTAACAGATAAACAGATCTATCTATCTTCTTATATAGGTTTTCGCATCAATGGGAGGTAATCGGAACTGACCAAAAAGACTGCGCGACCGCACGCGACTATACAAACAAACAAAATAAAATACAGCAGGTATGACGTTTGCATGAATCCATGATTACGTCTACATGAACAACAGTGATAAAAGTGCGCATCTCTTCCCAGCCGTGCAGCGCTTTGAAAGTTGGAAGCATTAAAATTTAAACGGGTAAAAAGCCATCGTGAAGATACGAAAAAAAGTATGACGTCTAAAATACTTAATGATTCAAACGCATAGTATAACATATGTAATTGACAACATTGACAACAGAAAATATATACATGGTTCACACACACAATCGAGTGCACACATCCATCCATGCTTATTTAAAGTCATGTACACACACACACATACATACATGGCATCAAGCATCAAGCAACACACAATTAAATGACACATATGGAATATGGAAAACGTATAATGGACATGAACATGGCAAGTAATTTACACCGTTACTTACTATAAAATTGATGATATATATATACCACTCACTTGCTATTCGCCTAAAAGCTTGCGGTGTGCTGTGACACATATAAGAAACCAGAAGAAAAAAGGACTTTACTTTGGCGAAAAGAGCATATGCTGCTTATTTTTGTACATAACTGCTATAACTGTATTTTTTCCGAACACTTACATGTAAACAACATAGAGATATATCTTACCATTTCACTAAGACAGCCAAAATAACGGTCAAATTAAGGGGAGATCATGATGACGTACATGTCTATGGTTGCACCGGGGGAAAATATTTAGTCGCTGGAACCTATAAGGTTGTGAAAATGTTGTTTGCACCCCCCCCCCCCCCCCCCCCCGCACATTATCCCGCATATAATGAATTATATTCTCTTGGTGAAAAATAAAATGTTAACCCTTACACCGGTGCAATTCTGTAACACATGTTACATAGCCACTGGTGAATTAACAGAGAGAAAAATAACAAAAAACAGTCATATAGGTTTTCGCATCAATGGGAGGTAATCGGAACTGACCAAAAAGACTGCGCGACCGCACGCGACTATACAAACAAACAAAATAAAATACAGCAGGTATGACGTTTGCATAAATCCATGATTACGTCTACATGAACAACAGTGATAAAAGTGCGCATCTCTTCCCAGCCGTGCAGCGCTTTGAAAGTTGGAAGCATTAAAATTTAAACGGGTAAAAAGCCATCGTGAAGATACGAAAAAAAGTATGACGTCTAAAATACTTAATGATTCAAACGCATAGTATAACATATGTAATTGACAACAAAAAATATATACATGGTTCACACACACAATCGAGTGCACACATCCAATCCATGCTTATTTAAAGTCATGTACACACACACACACATACATACATGGCATCAAGCAACACACAATTAAATGACACATATGGAATATGGAAAACGTTAAATGGACATGAACATGGCAACTAATTTACACCGTTACCTACTATAAAATTGATGATATATATATACCACTCACTTGCTATTCGCCTAAAAGCTTGCGGTGTGCTGTGACACATATAAGAAACCAGAAGAAAAAAGGACTTTACTTTGGCGAAAAGAGCATATGCTGCTTATTTTTGTACATAACTGCTATAACTGTATTTTTTCCGAACACTTACATGTAAAAAACATAGAGATATATCTTACCATTTCACTAAGACAGCCAAAATAACGGTCAAATTAAGGGGAGATCATGATGACGTACATGTCTATGGTTGCACCGGGGGAAAATATTTAGTCGCTGGAACCTATAAGGTTATACGGCGACTTATCAGGTGATAATGTTTCGAACTATTTAGTAAACAAATCTATGGAATATTTTGGAGTTCCATTAACAGATAAACAGATCTATCTATCTTCTTATTATTTTAGGTTCGTCTGGGGTAGAGAAATAAAACACACAGCTAGGTTCGTCTGAGGTGCGGTCGCGTGTTTAGTCGAACCGAAAGTTGAAGAAGAACCAATCACAGATCTCTTTCGCCGCGATGTCAAAGTTCAGGTCAAAGTTCACTGTTGTCTGCTCAAATTTGCGAGACAAACCTCTTCAAACTTTGTTCGTGGACAAAATTGGAAGTCGGGACCTAGCGGAATCGATTTCCTGGGTCACGTTGGCATAGCAACCGAAGGAGAAGGCACAAATCCGCGCGGTTTGGTCACAGGAATCGAAAAACCACCGAAAATCCTACCAGTATTATATAGTAGATGAATCATTTTACGACGGATCACATTTTGTGTGTGCAGAATGTTTTATATTCTTTATGTATTATTATCAGCTTGTTTAACTTTCATTGGGAAATATACCCACCAGTACTGAACACGTTTACTGCTGATCATTGATGTGTCTCTTGTTCAGGTTATCAACACTACCAATGGGTGTGTGTGTGTGTGTGTGTGTGTGCTTGTTTGTGTGTGTGTGTTTGTGTGTCCGTGTGTGTGTGTGTGTGTGTGTGCGTGTGTGTGTGTGTGCGTGTGTGTGTGTGTGTGCGTGTGTGTGTGTGTATTTTATTTTGTACGGTTATTTGAAGTTGAATGCGTGCCTATTCCCTGTCTCTCTGTGCGGTTGTGTCAGTGTGCATTTGGATCATGCACACATCACTGTCAGTCAAATGCACACACACAGAGCTGTGTACACACAAACACCAACCAACCACGCACACACGCATACACGCGCGCGAACACACACACACACACACACACATACACACTCACACACACACACACACACACACATGGGTATTTTCACACACAATCACTTTCAAGCTTCACGTTTATTTATGTAACATCACACATTAGAGCCTAACAGGATACACACATCGTCAGTGTTAGATAAAAGTTACGTTATTGTTTCGTGTAACAAAAAGATTAAATCCGTGAAATATACAAAACATTTTTAATTGAAAGCAAATAGCACACACAATGCAATACAATGTAGATGACTCTGAAAATGCGAATCAGGATTAATAACGAAAAACGAAAACAGATACGGTCAGGCTTTTACACACAGTACAAACACCCTTTCATTTAAACACTCACCAATTGAGAACATCCTAGGTGCCCTCCGTTTTTTGTTTTCAGTAAAGAATCAACTCATCACCGACTTCTTTTCTTATTGAAAAACGAAACGTTTACGCAAAATACCAGTGCAACACGGTAACTGGCGATCATACTAAGGATTTCACTGACCATATTAAAAACAAGTCGCGTAAGGCGAAATTACTACATTTAGTCAAGCTGTGGAACTCACAGAATGAAACTGAACGCACTGCATTTTTTCACAATGACCGTAGTCCGCCGCTTGTGCAAAACGGAGTGAAACTGACGAGCCTGTTCAGCGCGGTAGTGGTTTCGCTGTGCTGCATAGCACGCTTTTCTGTACCTCTCTTCGTTTTAACTTTCTGAGGGTGTTTTTAATCCAAACATATGTTAGGTCCTTTGTACTGGAAACTTGCATTCTCCCAGTAAGGTAATATATTGTACTACGTTGCAAGCCCCTGGAGCAATTGTTTGATTAGTGCTTTTGTGAACAAGAAACAATTAACAAGTGGCTCTTAGCCTCTATCCCATCCTCCCCCCCCCCTTTCCCCGTCGCGATATAACCTTGAACGGTTGAAAACGACGTTAAACACCAAATAAAGAAAGAAATATCTATGTGTTTTTGGAATCAGGAACCTACAAGGAATAAGATGAAATTGTTTTTAAATCGAATGAAACTGAACGCACTGCATTTTTTCACAATGACCGTAGTCCGCCGCTTGTGCAAAACGGAGTGAAACTGACGAGCCTGTTTAGCGCGGGAGTGGTTTCGCTGTGCTGCATAGCACGCTTTTCTGTGCCTCTCTTCGTTTTAACTTTCTGAGCGTGTTTTTAATCCAAACATATAACATCTATATGTTTTTTGAATCAGGAACCAACAAGGAATAAGATGAAATTGTTTTTAAATCGATTTCGAAAATTTAATGTTGATCACGCTTCCAAAAAATAAAAACTTTTTTTACATATTTTTTTTTCTATAACTTTTCTTCCCATGGTTCATTCATCATCTGACATAACTTTTTAGCGAAATTTAACCACAAGATTATTGAAAAAAAGCAAAAATGTAGACGACCACCTTTAATATGGACGCAAAATCATCTCGTTTTCTACTGCTCATGCGTTCCACACCTGCATCAGGAGAAATGACATCACACAAGAGATACGCAAGATAGCAAAACTAAACAACCTGTTCTGGATAGATGTAGAGGTTACATGCCGAGTCTCAGTGATTATCAAAAATAATGGTCGAAGTTTGCGGATCATGAAAAATGCGAGCTTTAGCGAGCTTTTTCATGACCGCGAACTGAGACCATTATTTTTAATAATCACTGAGACGAGGTATGTAACCTCTTTATTCCTCCTTTCTTCAGTTATTCAAAGAAAAGAGGAGTTTTTGTGAGAACGTTTGATCGAATCCAAATCACTCAACCAGTCTACCTGCGCTGGCGATTGAATAATGCGCGGTTGTATAGTTCAGGGAAAATCAATCAATTCTGTTAACACTTCTTGTCAGTTTCCCTGTTTTGGACTAAAATCAAGTACACAGTTATGTTGTTATTCTGCTGTGCCGGTAAAGGCAGATAGTGTGTGTTCTGGTCATGTTTTGGTATCGCTTAGGATATGTTCTTTCTTCGAATGGGACAAGCAGACGAACTTTTGCACCCGTGTTCCAACGTTAAAAACTGTATGAAGTTCCATTTTCTGGGGCAAAATAGTGTATGAAACCGCTGTATGTTCTTTAAATTGATGCGATGTGTGCATTTGGTTGCGTGTGATCTGTTTATAAAATGAAATATTGTCGAAAACTAACCGTCGGATTGCAGTCTCTTGTCCAAGCAACTCAGTTCAGAAAATGTGGAAGGGGAACTACTCTTGTCGTACGAGAGTTACTTGCCTTGGGAGTTTGCGTGCACTCATAAGAGATCTAAAGCGAGTTTCTCTGCACTGATCGTTAGATTTGGATTTAGAAAACAACCAAACTCATAGATTTTATATGGAGATTGATGTGTTCAAGCCTGTAGTTGCCAGTTTAAATGCAGTATGTTTGTATTGTTTGGTCTAGAGATGTATATTTCGTACATTGGAGCGTTCGGAACTTTTCAATCGCTAAAGTAGTTCCCTCAAAGTCTAACTCATCAACCTGTGAGCTATCGAGGATTCAGGCCCGTTGTTGGGTAAGTGATTTTGGTTGTTGGGTAAGTTACCGAAAAATAACTAGCCCTACACCTTTACAGAGAGAAAGAAGCAGAGGGGGGGGGGGGGGGGGGATAAACATACTTTCTCTGTCTTCTCGTATGTAAAAGTTGCCAAGCTGCGCTTATCCTGAATTGTTGTCGATTTTTTAATTGTTACCTGACGTTATTGTCAGGTCGATTTTGGGGGTACCTTTACTTCGGCGGCGGTCACGTAATATTTATTACATAAATCTTTGATCCGAAAAGTGTGCAAGATTTGTGCAACTAAACTAGTGAAGGGCCTTTAATGGCATATAAAGTTTGAATAAAATAACACGGGAATAAATGTTTTAGTTGGGGTACAAAAATTGTTTTGCTCAGTTTATTATAAAACCTATTGTGCGATCAATTTTATTGGACAGCAAGGTAAACATTTTTGTTGAAACACGCATTAAAATGAAAGCGCATACAACTCAACATCCTAATCATGCTAATGTCATCTGAGGTCTATAAATCGTAAAAATAAAACTAATTTATTTTGGTAGACAGGTCTGCCCCCCCCCCCCCCCCCCCATTCCCTTCCATGCCTACTTAGCCTGTCTACATCTATTTGTGCGAAGCGGACTTCTTCTTCTGCGTTCGATGTTGGTGGCCGTGATAGATCCTCAGACCAGTGTGGCTGCCACGACGTCCGTATATTGCGAAGCGGACGAATCAGGAGAAGCGTGCGACTCGATCCTCGGACCAGTGGCTGGCAGGACGTCCTGACTTTGCGAAGCGGACGAATTAGGAGAAGCGTGCAACTTGGAGCCTTGGTCATGCGATTCATGATCTTGTGACTGATGGTCGTCGCTGTGACTGCCCTCCTTGTCCACGTGATCATCCACCTGGTCTGCTAGTTCCTGCAGGCCCGCCATGCTTTTTGATCTGTAAACATGAACCTTGTTTGTAATACGACCCAAATATTACATTTCACACAGTGTGTCTGTGGATATAATTTGTTTGCAATCTGACCCAAATATTTTTGTTAGACCAGCACTTTCATTGGTTCCAAGGGGAGCATATCGACTTCTGTTTCATCTTTATCGACCAAGGCCATAACTTGTTCGAGGTGTTTGATGTCCATGAATTTGTGAAGAAATGGTGTTTCTGCCGTGGAAAGCTTTTTAAACACTAACGAATTTAAACTGTTAAATCAACACGGCGATCCACCTAACCCCTACCTTTCCCTCCAACTCTCTTCACTTTGTCTCAGAACAAATATCTCCTTGTTCTGCCAGATCTCGCTCCAATGTGAAAGTGCAAAAGTAAACAACTACATGAAGCACAAAATGGCACAATAACAAGACCATTCAGCATCTTATTTAGAACAGAGCGACGTCACTTTTCGAACACTGATTCATGTGATTAGAACTGCCTCTACACCCGATCATGCGCAGAGCTGTGGAATTTCCTGAGCTAAAAATAGATTCATGTAATTACACGGATTAGTTATCATTTCTGTAACCTCCCCTCCTGCATCGCGTTAAAGTGCTTCTGTTACCCTCGGGATAACTAGTCTGGACTTAGCTACTAACCCTAGGTCAGATTGGCCTCAGCTCTTACATTCCTACCCTCGGGATAACTAGTCTGGACTTAGCTACTAACCCTAGGTCAGATTGGCCTCAGCTCTTACATTCCTACCCTCGGGATAACTAGTCTGGACTTAGCTACTAACCCTAGGTCAGATTGGCCTCAGCTCTTACATTCCTACCCTCGGGATAACTAGTCTGGACTTAGCTACTAACCCTAGGTCAGATTGGCCTCAGCTCTTACATTCCTACCCTCGGGATAACTAGTCTGGACTTAGCTACTAACCCTAGGTCAGATTGGCCTCAGCTCTTACATTCCTACCCTCGGGATAACTAGTCTGGACTTAGCTACTAACCCTAGGTCAGATTGGCCTCAGCTCTTACATTCCTACCCTCGGGATAACTAGTCTGGACTTAGCTACTAACCCTAGGTCAGACTGGCCTCAGCTCTTACATTCATACCCTCGGGATAACTAGTCTGGACTTTGCTACTAACCCTAGGTCAGATTGGCCTCAGCTCTTACATTCCTACCCTCGAGATAACTAGTCTGGACTAAGCTACTAACCCTAGGTCAGATTGGCCTCAGCTCTTACATTCCTACCCATGAGTCGTCGCGGTAATTATCAACATTGATTGGGTCTTTGAGAGTAGATATTTACAATCGCTGTCCTCGGAACACGAATCCAAAGCTGCGATGGTTCCACATTTCAAACAGCCTGATTGGCCTTTACTTTGACAATCAACGTTTCACCTGAAGTTCAAACCTATTCGTTACCTGGATTTGTCACATATGGACATTGGTTTTGTTACCCAGCTTGTTATGAATGCAAACAATTGAACAAGATACGTTGTTAGTAACCTGATGACCCAAATATCACATTTAACATAGTGTGTCTGTAGATATGATACATTGTTAGTAATCTGACCAAAATATTACATTTGACACGGTCATTGTTCTATGTGACCTAAATGTGACCGTTGACACTGTCTATGTTCTATGAGACATAAATATGACCTCTGACAGTACAATGAGATCTTAAAATGGTTGTAGGATAATTGCGAGAGTATATGTTTGCTGTTTGCTGCTCTGATTAAGAACATAAGTGAAAGTACTTGTATTTAGATGTTCGAATTGTGGCAGAATGTGCATGTATGTTAAAGAGAGCGAGAGAAGGTGTGTGTGTGTGTGTGTGTGTGTGTGTGTGTCTTTGTGTATGTGTGTGTGTGTGTGTGTGCTTGTGGATGCGTGTCTGTATGTCAGAGAGACAGTATGTGTGTGAGAGTGCGTGTGTGTATGTCTGCAAGAGAGATTGAGAGAGAGAGAGAGAGAGAGAGAGAGAGAGAGAGAGAGAGAGAGAGAGAGAGAGAGAGAGAGTTAGGATGTGTGTGTGTGTGTGTGTGTGTGTGTGTGTGTGTGTGTGTGTGTGTGTGTGTACCCCCGTTTCCACAGGTTTGGTTGCCTAAATCACCATAAGGCAACCATCCACACGTGGATGGCAACCTAAACTCTGGATGGCAACCTAATTGTGTGGATGGTCGCTTCATTTAACACCGTTAAATTGACTTTTTTGACGGAAAGAATGTCATAACAATGTTCAAAATGACATTCTTTCCGTCCTCTATAGGCGACGAAATAGGTCAAATTTTGTGCATTTTTTAGTGCAAAATTCTTCGATGCCGGAGCGAGTACTGCACCCAGTGCTGTTGTAGTGCAAGTGCACTAGAAAGGCACTACACCCAGTGCCGCCTCTTAGGTAACCATCCACACTTTAGGTGCGTGTGTATCTATGTGTGTGTGGCGCGGATGTACCCGTTGGGGGTTCGTCCTATAAACATATTCTGTGAAGTCAATCAAACCCACGTACCTTTGAAGCCTTAGATTCTTTTGTTCTGCAGAAATTGGAAAAAGAAAAACACACGTTTTAACACAATTCTTCTTCTTCTTCTGCGTTCGATGTTAAGTTTTAACACAATAAAGTTGAACATAAAGCGGCACGATGCAAGTAGAGAATAAAGCAACTTCTGATCAAGTTTGGCTGCATCATTCACAACCAGCACCCAAATCTTCCACGAGTTCCGCATCCAACACATTTTACTGACATGACATCGGTCACAGGAAAAGCAAACTCACCTTTTCTGGTTTATACGATATGAATCAAAAACAAGTCGCGTAAGGCGAAAATACAATATTTAGTCAAGTAGCTGTCGAACTCACAGAATGAAACTGAACGCAATGCCATTTTTCAGCAAGACCGTATACTCGTAGCATCGTCAGTCCACCGCTCATGGCAAAGGCAGTGAAATTGACAAGGAGAGCGGGGTAGTAGTTGCGCTAAGAAGGATAGCACGCGTTTCTGTACCTCTCTTTGTTTTAACTTTCTGAGCGTGTTTTTAATCCAAACATATCATATCTATATGTTTTTGGAATCAGGAACCGACAAGGAATAAGATGAAAGTGTTTTTAAATTGATTTGGACAATTTAATTTTGATAAAAAATTTTATATATCTAATTTTCAGAGCTTGTTTTAAATCCGAATATAACATATTTATATGTTTTTGGAATCAGCAAATGATGGAAAATAAGATAAACGTAAATTTGGATCGTTTTATAAAATTTTTTTTTTTTTTTACAATTTTCAGATTTTTAATGACCAAAGTCATTAATAATTTTTAAGCCACCAAGCTGAAATGCAATACCGAAGTCCGGGCTTCGTCGAAGATTACTTGACCAAAATTTCAACCAATTTGGTTGAAAAATGAGGGCGTGACAGTGCCGCCTCAACTTTCACGAAAAGCCGGATATGACGTCATCAAAGACATTTATAAAAAAAATGTAAAAACGTTCGGGGATTTCATACCCAGGAACTCTCATGTCAAATTTCATAAAGATCGGTCCAGTAGTTTAGTCTGAATCGCTCTACACACACACACACACACACACACACACGCACACACGCACATACACCACGACCCTCGTTTCGATTCCCCCTCGATGTTAAAATATTTAGTAAAAACTTGACTAAATATAACAAGAAAAGCATTTGCTTTTCGTCTCCCCTTCGTCATGTCCCATTACAGTGGAACCCCTTTTAAGACCCCCCCCCCCCCTCCCTACCGATAGAAAATCCTTTAAATCCAATACAACCTGATAGACGAGTAACAAACAGGGCTCTCTGGCCGATTTTAATGCACAGTCGGTACTCCTGGGCAAATTTGGATTCGTTTGACAGACAAATGCATATAGTCTCTAAAACAACCTTTCTTAGTACCCAAAAGTGGCAGCAGCTATACGCAATTTTAAGACAAAGTAGCCCAGTTATTTTGAAAAATGCACTTCAGAAAAAAA
>NC_090252.1:12882792-12925918 GCF_037325665.1 Littorina saxatilis | reverse complement strand
GAACATCGCAACAACAACGATGACGTAACTCGTGACGTCAAGGTTACAGGTACACAACGTGTGGAGTCTAGAATGAGCAGTCTGTGTATAATGTTCGGAAAGATAGACTGCATACAATACACGGAGCAATCGATACTCCCTCGAAAAAATTGTGCCATGTGAAAGACACATGCATATACTTTCTAAATTGTTTTGTCATGGACCAAAGCAGTAGCAGCGTCAATTCACAATTTGAAGGCAAAGCATCCCAACTACACTGAGCACAACAACAGAGAGGATATTTCTTCCGTGCTACAGACCTCATGTTAAACAGCTGCATTTCGGTCAGAAACATAAATTAATATTTGCCTTCCTTCTTCTGAAAAAATGTGTTTAAAGGATTTGAGCACTATTTGGGTATGACGTGGTAGGTCCATAATCACACCTACCCACACAAATGAGGGTTTTTGACAGCATGATTCTCTTATGACTACTTGTGTGTTTGCGAAGAGCCCTAGGAATTGTACTGTTTCTGTTTGTACACGTGTGACTGTCCCTGCAGCTTGATGCTGATGCTTTACACATAAAGGGACATCCAAACAGTTCTCCCGGTGCCTCATAAAGAAGATAGCTTTATTCGCGTTTGTGACAGTTTAATGAGAATCATGCTATCAAAACCCCTTATTTTTGTGAGTAGGTATTAACAGGGACCTGTGACGTCATACTCAAATAGGGCTCAAATCCTTTAAACCTTAAAGATGTATGGGTCGGAAATGAATGCATTCACTATGGACACAGTTGTGTTAAAAGGCAGTTTGAATATTGGGCAATAGAAACAGGTTTGTTCGCGTGAGCGAGCAAGCCGCGAGACAGTGAACAAAATAACACGCAGCCAGCGTCAAGCAAACCAGTCGCTTCAGTGGTTGGCCGCAACGGATTCCGCAGTGACCAATAACAAATCAGTACCTGTCGAGCGTTGGTCAGTATTGCAATAGTCTCCTGTCCGCCCAGCGACCTTCCCCTTGACCCTGCTTGTGACCTCGATGTTTTATGCCCCCGCAAGGGGCACGGTACTCTCTAAGCACCCAAAACCTCAAAGAGAGATAACTGGCGGAAACCTTCCTATTGTAGTCTCCTGTATGACGGCTTACTAGTGCCAAAACCTCATAATTGTAATTATCAAGGGAAAATTAGTAATTTTTCCTTGATAATTACCATTTTCACGTGTTAATTACTAATTTCCCCGGGAAAATTACAAATTTTTCCGGAAACAATTTACTAACTTTCACCTGTTAATTACTAATTTTTAGTTTTGGCTCACTTCCTGACGGATTGCTAGTGCCAAAACTAAAAATTAGTAATTTTCCCGTGAAAATTAGTAACTAACAGATGAAAACAGTAACTGACAGCGTTAATTAGTAATTATCACGTGATAATGGGTAACACCAGGTTTTGGCACTAGTAAGCCGTCATACCCCTGTCCGCCCAGCCGACCTTCCCCTTGACCCTGCTTGTGACCTCAATGTTTGATGCCCCCGCAAGGGGCACGGTACTCTCTAAGCACCCAAAACCTCAGAGAGATAACTGGCGGAAACCTTCCTATTGATCACCCATAATGCTTTGGAATAAAAATGAATAGAGTATAATAAAGCAAAATAAAGAAAAGTAAAGACACAATCAAATCAAATTAAAAAAAATACTGCGCTGACAGGGCTCGATCCAACAAACTCACGACTCAAAATTCAGTGCGCTCACCGTTGCGCTACAGAGACGTCCTTGCATTTAGGGGAAAACTAAAGTTGTAATCCAGAAAAGTTCAGAGGCATAGGCACCCGATATTGAACTCGGTACATTACAGAAGAGGATCTTTTTTTCTTGTTTCTTTCTAGAGTATTTTTGGCAGCAAGATAACGTAACAAAGCAGACACATGTATGGTTGTCTTTATAGAACCTTTTCTTGATCATATATGGGAGGTAAAGACACTGGTGGTTTGTATTTCTTCAAACCCGTGTCTTGTGCCTTTACTTGTCCCAAGCCGAAGTCAAAGGGTCTGTCAGTATTCGTTTGTATCAGTGAAGGATTTAGGTCAGGTTTGATATTCACAAGGAAAACGTAGTGTGACTGTCCTTTTTATTTCTTTTATCTTTATTTTTTATTTGTTGCTGTCTACAGTAGACACTCGTTTTGATATGAGAAAGAGCCTGTGACTGAGTTCCCCATCCAGTGAACTAGGGCAGGTCAATCTGACCCTCGTATTAAGTGTGGGATTAAGTAACGTTACGACTCCACACGTAGGCCACCTCTGGTTATACGCTAATCCAAAAACAAAGAGACTGCCAATGTTCCAACATTCAGAATAAAAAAACAAGAAAGGTAGGTTGTTTTCTTTTGTATCAGTGAAGGATTTAGGTCAGGTTTAATACTCACAAGGAAAACGTAGTGTGACTGTTATAATACAAGGAAAACGTAGTGTGACTGTTATAATACAAGGAAAACGTAGTGTGACTGTTTTAAAAATACTCTAGAAGAAAAAAAAAATAACAAACGTTTCAACAACCTACCTTTCTTGGTTTTTTTTAATTCTAGTTATACGCTGTTTAGCGCAACGATATGATATGAGAAAATAATGAGTGTAAGTTTTGTGAAAATATTGATTTGATTGAGCATTTTTTTGTGAAGTTGTAAGAATATGAGACCTTTTTGGATAAATGTTCACAATTAAATATCTATGTATGTAGAAACGTTATTTGAATAAACAAGATGTGCTTTTTGAATATAAAGTAAATGATAATGACAACATCGAGAAAAAAATCATGTTATTCTTATTGTAAAATGTTAATAAGCAAATTTAAATATGGGAATAGGTATGCTGTGAAAGTTGTATTTGAACAAGGGCTTATGCTGAGGCGACAATTTCTTCATGTATGAATTTGCAATGTTAAGTTGTGCTGTGTTGGTTTAGTGGAAACATTAATGTCATTATGTATTCATTGCGTATTTATTGCGATTTGATGTAATGTTTGCATTAGAAACACATATTACATTAGCACATACACATGAATAGTAAACTAATCAAAAAGTGGTTGTATATGAGAAATTAAAATATGTCCATCGTACGTCAAAAATATATGAATGCGGTTTGTAAATTATATACTGGTTGAAAGTAAACGGGAAAAAATCAACATAATTGTGTTTTTTTTATACGCAATGGCTATTTTTCCGGTACACAAAGGCAATACACAAGTAATCTTCAATATTTGTATTTCTGATGTGCAAACTAGGCAGTCCAATAGCATTTACTACTTTTCCTTTTGGTCTGCCTCTCTTCCGGGATTTTGGTGGAAACGTCACATTATCAAGAGACGTCGACGTAGGCCTTGGTGCGGATGAACCCTCCTCGTCAGACTGTGGTGTTGTTGTTGGTAGTGGGTTTGGGGCGGCTGTCATATCATACACTAGTTCCACAACCGCTACATGAGACGTCGTAGACCTTGGTGCGACTGAACCATCCTCTTGAGACGTCGTAGGCCTTGGTGCAAATGAACCATCCTCGTGAGACGTCGTAGGCCTTGGTGCGAATGAACCATCCTCGTGAGACGTCGTAGGCCTTGGTGCGAATGAACCATCCTCGTGAGATGTCGTAGGCCTTGGTGCGAATGAACCATCCTCTTGAGACGTCGTAGGCCTTGGTGCGAATGAACCATCCTCGTGAGACGTCGTAGGCCTTGGTGCGAATGAACCATCCTCGTGAGACGTCGTAGGCCTTGGTGCGAATGAACCATCCTCGTGAGACGTCGTAGGCCTTGGTGCGAATGAACCATCCTCGTGAGACGTCGTAGGCCTTGGTGCGAATGAACCATCCTCGTGAGACGTCGTAGGCCTTGGTGCGAATGAACCATCCTCTTGAGACGTCGTAGGCCTTGGTGCGAATGAACCATCCTCTTGAGACGTCGTAGGCCTTGGTGCGAATGAACCATCCTCTTGAGACGTCGTAGGCCTTGGTGCGAATGAACCATCCTCTTGAGACGTCGTAGGCCTTGGTGCGAATAAACCATCCTCGTGAGACGTCGTAGGCCTTGGTGCGAATGAACCCTCCTCGTGAGACGTCGTAGGCCTTGGTGCAAATGAACCATCCTCGCGAGACGTCGTAGGCCTTGGTGCGAATGAACCATCCTCGAGAGACGTCGTAGGCCTTGGTGCGAATGAACCATCCTCGTGAGACGTCGTAGGCCTTGGTGCAAATGAACCATCCTCGTGAGACGTCGTAGGCCTTGGTGTGTATGAACCATCCTCGTCAGGCTGTGGTGTTGTTGTTGTTGTTGGTGGTGGTGGGTTTGGGGCGACTGTCATATCATACACTAGTTCCACAACCGCTACATGTTTTCCAGATCCCCACATTTTTACAACAGAATCTAACACGCTCAATTTCTCTTGGAAATCAAAGTTGTTTTCTGCAGTTAAAGAAGCCAATTGTTGTCCGTTTGGAGGGCTCGCCCGGTATCGGTCGTTTGCTGTGACAATGTATTTAATCACAGGCGGTAACTTTCACTTTACTAGCTTTAGAGAGAGAGAGAGAGAGAGAGAGAGAGAGAGAGAGAGAGAGAGAGAGAGAGAGAGAGAGAGAGAGAGAGAGAGAGAGAGAGAGAGAGAGAGAGAGAGAGAGAGAGAGAGAAATATGGCTTTTATTCGTGTGTAATGGACTGGGTGGCCGAGTGGTAACGCACTTGCGCTCGGAATCGAGAGGTTGCGTGTTCGACCCTGGGTCAGGCCGCTATTTTCTCCCCCCTTTCCTAACCTAGGTGGTGGGTTCAAGTGCTAGTCTTTCGGATGAGACGAAAAACCGAGGTCCCTTCGTGTACACTATATTGGGTGTGCACGTTAAAGATCCCACGATTGACAAAAGGGTCTTTCCTGGCAAAATTGTATAGGTATAGATAAAAAATGTCCATCAAAATACCCGTGTGACTTGGAATAAAGGCCTTGTGAATGTTCGCCTAACAGGCTTGAAGTTTGCTGGTCGATGTGAATGCGTTATATATTGTGCGTAAAAAATGTTTGTTTGTCTGTCTGTCTGTAAAAAAATCCATTTCACACGGCAGAAATTAGTATGTAAAGCGCGGAGAGCACAGTTAATTGTGGTTCGCGCTATATAAGCTCACCATAATAATAATAATAATAAGACAAAGTTTTAAGAGACAGAGATAGAGAGAGAGAGCCTCTACCGGCAAAATAGCCTCTACCGTAACATATCGTTATTTTGCCGGTACCGGCAACGTAGCCTACAGGCTACATTGCCGATACCGGCAAAATAGCCATTGCCTTTTTTATAACTGATAAAAAACCAAGGTCTTGTAAGGGGGTTTACCTGTATTTGAATCAAAACTAAAATACTTGCTGTTCGAGCGTAACTCTTGCCAGTTCCCTCCCTTGACCACCCGAAGATATCTTCGGATGACTCGCTACGGAAATTCCCATTTACTTTATTAAAAAAACAAGCCCTTTAATGCACTCAAAATAACAACACAAGTTTATTGATTAAATTATCGTTGCATTTTGAGATAATTTTAAAACGATCAATACTTACTTGCTATGAAAATGGTTTTTGGCTCACGTAAGTGTAGCCTATGCGATGCTAACTTTTGTCTGTCTGTGCGTGCGTGCGTGCGTGTGTGTGTGTGTGTGATAGAAACTTTAACATTTGACTGGTTATTATCCTAGCAACAGCTTCAAAGTATTGAAGCAATGGTCAACATTTCGTCGGCACGTATATAGATAAAGTGTGTATCCAAAGAAAACGGGTGGTGGTGGGTTTTGAGGGGGGGGGGGGGGGGGTAACAACAGGTGACTGGTTTGTGTTGTGTGTGGTATGTATACCAGGTCAGGGGTCAAGGTTAGGTCAGATCGCGTGAAGCATTATGGTATAGATTCACTTCTCAGTTCTAACCGAGCTCCATTCGCCGATTCTGGGAAGACGATTTCACATTGTTTGGTTTCGTAGCGGCTACAGAAAAAATGTGTTTGTTTGTTTGTTTATTTGTTGCTTAACGTCCAGCCGACTACGCAGAGCCATATCAGGACGAGGAAGGGGGGGATGAAGGGGGCCACTTGTCAAGCGATTCCTGTTTACAAATGCACTAACCCATTACTTGTGTCCCAGCAGGCTTTAGTAAAACTAAATTAATACCTACTGGAAGATTACCAGTTTCCAGTATGTTAAAATAGGCTTAACCTATCTACTGCTGGACTTACATCAGAACACTAACAGATTAAACTATACATGAATCGCGAGACAAGCGGCAAGGGAATAGATTTTTGGAAAAAATACAGGTGAATGAGCAAGAAGGCAGAAAAAGGAAAAGAATTCATGAAGAAAAAGAGAGCATGACAGGAAAGAGGAACCAAAAATCTACCTAACAGCAAACTAGAAAGCTCCTGCGGTTCCAAAAACAGGAGGGGCCTTTAATTTCATAACCGCAGTGCCCCACTGCGGGAACAGAAAAAATAGATAAAGAAGATACCAAAGGAGATTTCCTACAGGTTGATCTGCACAGTGTGTTTTCAGTGTCTGCGCGAGGAAGCGCTGTCGAAAGGGCAGTGTCGATCTCAGTGGCAGTCGTGTCCCCGTAAGTAGGCTACAGACAGACAGTTCTAGATCTAGAGTCTCCCACTCTTGCACTGTGTCTATGCTTACTGTGTGTGCGTATGTGTGACGGAGTGATTGAGTTTGTGTTACTGTTTGTCGATTTCTTACGGGAGCCTTGAAGGCTTCGCCTCTTGTTCTGACATATTTTTGGTCCGCCTGTGCTCTGTTCGCCATTGTAGCAAACTTTCGTGATTCCAGTCAGGACTTTTTGCAAGCTGACATCGAGTTCATCTGAGCCTGAGGTTGATTAGATGTAGTTAGATGGTGATAATGTTTCTAGGTCTGAGCGTATTTGGCACGGAAGACTTGTGCAACAACAATTGGCAGCAAATAGTCACTGCTTCCAGACGGCAAGTGTTCCCGTTTGTATTTTTAGATTGGCAGCCCTCGCTCCCAATCATTTTCACTCCAGCAGTGATCTTTTGGTGTATTTTAATTAAAAGAGCATAACAACTTTTTTTTTTATCATAGCGATAAAAATACGTTAATTTCATTATGGTTTTAAGTTGTCATTTTCACTAAATCGTTGTTTGTCACAATCGAGCATGTACTTGTTTCCATCATGATGGCGCCTTTCGTGGAATCACTGTGTCCCAGTCTGTGCTTGAGTTTGTAGGTACACACAATCAATCCAAAGGTGCCGAGTATTAAACACAATTAGGCCAACAACAAAAAATAGGTCTGTTTACGGTAACCCGACCGACCCTAGTTTTTTCGCGCGACCCTAGACTTTTTTTTGGCATTTGGGAAAAAAAAAAAAAATCTCGGTTTTTTTTGGCAAAATAACTTAAAAATATGTTTTTTTTGAAAAAAAAAAAAAAAAATCCCGACCTACCGACCCTATTTTTTTTACCTATGTTACCGTAAACAGACCTATTTTTGTTTTGCCTTATAATGTAAGCATTCAGCATTGCTGTCGTAACTTTATGAAGAATTTGAAGGAACATAAACACTCATTTGGTGTTAGTTCTGTGCTCTTTTCAGATCGGGTAGCTGCGTGAATTTAGATATAGGGCCAACTCCTGCAGCACCCAATTTACAAGCCAATTAAGTGTTAAATCACGTTTAGATCTAAACTGTAACAAATGAGACTTCAGTCTTGTGGTGAGTGCATGCGTTCCCTCAACTGGAACAAGTTTAAACTTGTACTGGAGTGACATCAACATCATTAACAACAGATTAACAACCAGACATATGCGTTTGGGTGTAGGTCTATGCGATGATGCTGTTTGCACTAAATTGAAATAATTATAGTGTTAGAAAGGCATTTTATGTCCCTACCGTATGCAACAAACAACAGTATTTTTCATGATGTATAATTAAATCAGTGGAGCAGAGACCAAAGGCACCCCCTAAAATCAAATTCGCTAAAGAGTTTCATATACTAAAATGCACCAAAAAAAGGAATCAGCAAACCTGAATCCCGTTTTTACTTTAGTTGCAAGAACAGTACAGTCATGTTCTATCACGGATTTGTTGTTGTTGTTGTTGTTGTAATTAGGTGTATTTAGAGATTTTTCAAAACAAACTATTACTCTTTGAGCTCAGAAGTCCTACTTTTCGATGTATTGGTATGTGTATTCAAGAACAGCTGGACCAATCATTTGTATCGGGAAAATACATGAAAATCGGATTGTATGTAAACATTTTTTTATAATTATCAAAATATGTCACGATTTAGTGACATGGTTCGAGAAAGAGTCACTCTGTCGGGTGCCTTTGTCGAATTGCGACAGAAAGCGCCTGTTTTCTGTCAACGGCTTGGGGTTTTAGCTGACAGGAGCATAGCGAACACGGGTATTTCGTTTTGCACGGATTTCACGGGGTTGATTTCTGCTGTCGAGGCAGAACTGGAAATAGCTGAACTTGATATGTGACAAGGTTAGTCACGTGTTTCTGTCAAGGTTGTCTGTGTGAGACAAGTATCGGGACACTCGAAAACTCAGCGCTGGGGAGAACGGTCGGTGTCTTATATTTTCCTGCGAGTTTGATGGACTTCAACGCTTTGACTTCTGCATTGATTTTCAACGCGCCGTTCTGCATGCACAGTAGGGCTCCAGGAAACTTCAGTTTAGACAACTTTCTCTCTGTTTACATGCGGGCTGACATGACGGGTCATCAAATTCTCTTCGCTGTGCGGGAAAGGATTTTTACCGCATAAGGATTCAGCAAGAGGGTGGATGGCGGTATTTCTGTTGACGAACGGGAGCCATTCAAAAGAGGAAGCGGTTTCGCTTTATTGAGAGTGTTACACGACACAAGTTCTCAAATGTCGTATAGTTGTGTTCTTTTATTCTACGTCGCCCGTCTTCGCAGCAGCAAAAACAACTCGTCAAATTGAGTTCGAGGATTTATTTAGCATTCCATACATACAACTGCACATCTCGCAGAACTCAAAGTAGAAGCTTTTTTACATACACATCGCGCTGGCATATATAGTAAATACTCAATCTCGAGAATATTCCAGACCGAACATGATACAACTACATTATATACGAACCGCCCATGGACTAGAATAGTGACGTACATCGAAGGTGCCGACGCCCTTAATCCGAGCGAACGCCACGAACTCACACTAAAAACAGCGTGGTAAACAACTTGTTTTGACAAAGCTAGAAAGTTCACCTGCATTCTCGTCCAAGCATAAATATTGTGTTTACAAAATATAATATCGGTACTTTCCCACAAAGTACAAATAAGTCAACTACATGCAACACACAAAACTGAACCAAAGCTCAGCAACGGTAGCGTTTCCTAACATTACCCCCAACACCAGAAGACATTTACCTAATTTCTTTCAATCATTGAAACGCTACCTGTACACATATTATGTATGCATAACAGATTGAAATCCAGGTATGTACATTAATCTGTTGGAGAATGAACACAGTTTTACTCACATACTCGGCTGAGAAAATCTGCTCCAACATTGTCTGAACCCTTGATCGATTCCACTCGCATATCAAAGTTCTGCAAGTACATCACCCACCTCATTATACGATTATTCACAAACTTCGCAGAGTTCAGGTAGGTGAGGGGTTTGTGATCAGTCTGAAGCACGAATTTAACCCCTTGGAGGTAGAGTTCAAATTTCTTGATTCCCCACACGATGGCTAAACACTCTTTCTCCATGGTCGAGTAGTTCTTCTCGGCTCCTGACAGCTTCTTGCTGGCATAGCTGACCGGAAACGGTTTACCTCCATGCTCTTGCATAAGCATGGCGCCGATCCCTTCGTCCGATGCGTCTGTACGCAAGATGAACTCTTTGGCAGTATCAGGAAGGCGTAGCACCGGGTCTCGTGACATCAGGTCGCGCACGGTCTGGTATGCCTTCTCCTGAGCTGGTCCCCAGAGTATTCGGTTGGGGCATCCTTTTTGGGTCATGTCCGACAAAGGCGCCGTTATGGCGGCGAAGTTTGGAATGAACTCTCTGTAGTACCCAGCCAATCCAAGGAAGGATCGCACCTGCTTCTTGGTTTCAGGACGTGGCGCATTGAGGATCTTGGTGACGTTTTCCAACAAAAGCCCCTTTTGACCTTCCTTCAGTGAATGACCTATGAAGTCAACGTTGTCGGTCCCCAAAATGCACTTGCTGGGTCTCACGGTCAGATTGGCTTTGTCAGGCGGGAAAACAGTTCCCTCAAAGTCTCCAGATGTTCCGCAAAGGTCTCCGTGTGGACTAGCAGATCATCCCAGTAGTACACAACATTCTTCATTCCTTTCAGCATTTTTCGCATTCCCCTCTTAAGGGTAGCACCACTGTTCACCATGCCAAAAGGCATCCGCAGGCACTCATACGTTCCGTCTGGAGTTGCAAAGGCGGTCTTTGGTGTGTCCTCTTCGCGCACAGGAATTTGCCAATATCCCTTGCTGAGATCGATCTTTGAGAAGATCTTACTGCCAGTCAACCGTCGGAACAGATCAGCCGCCGTCGGCATTGGTTCAGGGTCAAACACGGTGATCTTATTCACTTTCCTGAAGTCAACGCATACCCTGTTTGTACCGTCTTTCTTCTTGACAACAACAACGGGAGATGAGTAAGGGGATGATGACTCACGGATGACCCCCATCTTCAACATATTGTCGATGTCCTTCTTCAAGGATTCCCGAGCCTGAAACGGGATAGGGTATGGTTTTGAGCGAACAGGAACGTCAGATGTGAGGTGGACTTCATGTTCGACCAAGGACGTAGAGCCTGGAACATCAGAGAACCTATGGGTGAAGTCGCCCATAAAATCATGCAGCTCCTTCTGCTGGTCTTCTGTCAGGTCAGGTCCTAACTTGACGTCATCCACTCCCTCTTTCTTGTGGAGGTCTCCAAACTCTAGCAGTTCCTCGCCGTCGAACTCGTCTAGTTCGGCTGGTTCTTCCACACTTGCTGCGACCTGTACTGCTTCCGGAGGTCTCTCCACATACAGTTTCAGGAGGTTAGCGTGGTAGATCTTGGACTTCTTGCCGACATTCACCTTGTAGTCGTTGATCCCTACCACGGCCTCAACCTCGTATGGGCCTTTCCACTGCATCAGTAGTTTGTTGTGATCAGTGGGAAGCAGTATCAGCACTTTGTTACCTGGTGTAAACTTCCTGTTTACGGCTTTGCGGTCGTAGTAGTGCTTGCCGCTATCCTGAGACTTTCTCAAGTTCTCTCGAGCAATCTCGAGAGTCTCCTCCAGTTTATCTTGCAACTCAAACACGTACTGGTAACTGTTCTTCACTTCAGGTGTGTCCACATCTTTCGTCCACAATTCCTTTAGTATCTGCATCAGGCCTCTCACGGTCCGCCCGTACATCAGCTCGAACGGGGAGAATCCAGTGGACTCTTGTGGCACCTCCCTGTATGCAAATAGCAAGGCATTGATGTAGCGATGCCACTGCCTTGGCTGCTCACTGCATAGTTTCTTCAGCGTGGACTTCAGCGTCCCATTGAATTTTTCGACCAGCCCATTGCACATCGGGTGATAGGGTGTCGTAGTCAAGTGACGAATACTCAGCAGCCTGTTGACCTCTTCCATGCATTCCGAGACAAACTGTGTCCCCAGGGCCCGGTAATATGAACAGCGTATTTTGGACGGTCGAGCAACCACAGTCGACTAACTGTCAAGTCAGTTGACTGCAGTCTGCTGACCGGCCGTGTTTTGACGGGTAATATGTGCAGCGCGGTAGCACTGACAGTCGGCTGACTAGACAGTCAGACCGCTCAGTGGTATTTTTAGAACATTACAACTTCCGATGTAAACATCCAGTCCTGTTTTGGCGGTACCGGTATCGTTTTTTTGATATGACGTCATCAAAGACATTTAGGCCCCCCCAAAAATTGTCTGTTTCTGGTCACCCGACCGACCCTAAATTTCGGCGCCGACCCTAAACTTTTTTTTTCCAAACTCAATTTTTTTTTTTTTTTTTTTTTTTGTTTGTTGTGGTAAAGGACAGGGTGAGAAAATGAACAACAAAAACGTGTGAAAACGAAAGTCCGCTGACGATTTGTAAATGTGTTGAGTGTCTTGTCTCTATGTATAGTGAATCCAGTCTCTTTGCGCGATTTTTAAAGTTAGTTTTATTGGTCTACATTTGGGGTAAAAATAAAAAAAAAATAAAAAAAAAATCCCTACCTACCGACCCTATTTTTTTTAGCCATGTTACCAGAAACAGAAAATTTTTGTTTTTTGGCCTAAATGTCTTTGATGACGTCATATCCGGCTTTTTGTGAAAGTTGAGGCGGCACTGTCACGCCCTCATTTTTCAACCAAATTGGTTGAAATTTTGGTCAAGTAATCTTCGACGAAGCCCGGACTTCGGTATTGCATTTCAGCTTGGTGGCTTAAAAATTAATTAATGACTTTGATCATTAAAAATCTGAAAAATGTAAAAAAAATATTGTTTTTATAAAACGATCCAAATTTACGTTCATCTTATTCTCCATCATTTGCTGATTCCAAAAACATATAAATATGTTATATTTGAATTAAAAACAAGCTCTGAAAATTAAATATATAAAAATTATTATCAAAATTAAATTATCGGAATCAATTTAAAAACACTTTCATCTTATTCCTTGTCAGTTCCTGATTCTAAAAACATATAGATATGATATGTTTGGATTAAAAACACGCTCAGAAAGTTAAAACAAGTAGAGTTGTTTACCTGCACTGCGGTCGATCGACCGAAAAAGGTGCCTGTAAGCCCAACCGCAGTCGGGCGACTGTTTTCAGTTGGACCGGCAGTTGTTCGCGCTCATATTACTGACTTTTGCGGTTCAACGTCGACCCACCGTCAGTTTCACGGTCAGCCGACCGATGACTAGCTACATATTACCGGGCCCTGGTCTGTGAGGATCTCTTCAGGAACCCCAATTCTGCTGAAAATATCCACAAGTGCCTCGGCAACAGTCTCGGTGTCAATTGTCTTCAGAGGCACGGCTTCTGGGTACCTGGTTGCATAGTCTACCAGGGTCAGTACCCAACGATGACCCGCTTCACTTGGCGGTTTTATCTCGCCGATGAGGTCAATGGCCACCCTCTTGAAAGGTCGGTCGATCAAAGGCATTTTCTGCAACGGCACTTTCGGGACCCTTCCTCGAGGTATGGTTTTCTGGCAAATATCGTACGATCGGCAGAATCGAGTCACATCTGCATGCAGTCCTGGCCAGTAAAACGCAGCCTGGATTCTGTCCGATGTCTTCTTGACACCCAGGTGACCTCCCATAATAGAGTCGTGGGCCACCTCCATCACCTGGCGCCTAAGTGGTTGAGGCACCAGAACTTGACGTAATGGCTTCCCACCGTTGACTCTCACGTGCTGGAACACTCTGTACAGGATCTTGGCCTTTACTTCAAATTGCACAGTGCCTTCGCCCTTAGTCATCTCCTTGACAGGACGACTCCTGTACTTTGTTAAGGTCGAATCAGCTTCCTGTAGCTGAATCAGCCGATCCCTGTCCACGACAGCAGTTGCAGAACTGTTGGTGACCCTGAGTGGCGTAGTTGTTTTGTCCTTCTTCGCCTGGGCTCTGGTCGTCACAGCGCTTACAACCTGCGGCTGGTCGCGGCGATGCACAGTTGCTCTGTCATCTCGTAACAGTTCGCTGATATCTTCATTCGCGAATGGCAGTGGGTCTTCCTCCTCAGCAGCAGGCTGAGCTGAGCCCATTCTCCATTCGAAATCAGGGTCATCAGGACGTCTCGCACCCCCAATGTTCCCAATTAATAGATCGTACAAGGGCTTCTTCAGGCAGACGGCCTCAACTTCTCCGGTGAAGTAAAGGATGCACTCGGCTGCGGGAGAGATAGAAGAGACTGGCATCCCCTCCTTGGCGCCACGGAGCGGTTGATTGTGGGCGCAAGGTTGTAGCAGCGCAGGAGTTCTGGAAACCGGTGGAACCCCACCCCATATCACCACGAGCTGTATTCTGTCGTTGGCGTGATATGGATCCAGTGTATGTACCCGCTGGTATGTGAGTAGTTACTGTATTTGTGAATTACCACTGAAGAATTACGTAACATGTGAAATGTGCGTAAAGTGATACTGTGTTTAACAGGAAACATAATCGACAGAAGGATTGTGTGAGACGAGGACTTCGTCAACGGAAAATACGTAACATGTGAAATGTGCGTAAAGTGATATTGTGTTAAACAGAAAACATAATCGACAGAAGGATTGTGTGAGACGAGGACTTCGTCAATCGAGAGACAGTTAGTCTCCTACGTGTTATTCAAGCTATTATTCTTCTACGTGAATGCAAGAGATTTGTTGACTGCATGAGAGAACATATTTGTATTTTTGTTTTGATGTTACAATATAGGTACGAGGGCAAAGGGCAGTAATCGTGTTTCAGTCTTTGTGCCTAGTTTGAGTGATGTGTGTGTGTGAGTCAAAGTGAGCTAGTAAACAGAGCAGAACACGCATATTTTCTGATAGAGCAACAAATACACACATACACTTACACGAAAAACCCTCCGTAACAAAGTGCAAAACTTAAACTTTCGTATGGAACAGTCCAGAGAATTCCACTCAATGATCTTCTGCTTCAAAAGCTGGCCGCAAAATGGGTGCCTCGTTGGCTGACAGGGGACGGAAGGAGCATCAGGGTCCTTTTGCACGCGATCTGCTCAACCGTTGCAAACCCAGTAGACCCACATTTTTTGTTACTGTAGTCACTGATTATGAGACGTTGGTTTCCTTCTACTCTAGTTCCAGAGAACACAGAAACAAAGCGTGTCTATACCAACATGACGAGATGTATCACATTTGTAAGCGAGGTTTTCAAAGCAGAAACATGGCTATTCGCTGTATTGTTCGACCACGAAGGTTCCGTTGCTGTCGATATTCTGTCTACTAACAGCACTGTCATTGGCACGTACTATGCTAAACCTTTTTACCCAAACTTACTTACGAGTTTAGCAGTCAGCGACCAAACTGTGAAACCCAGACTTCCCTTCTCCTCCATGAACATGTCAGTCTCCACAAAAGAAGGGCCGTAACTTCATTCATAACATATCAAATGATCCCATTTCTACCACACACATTCTTCAGACCTGATTACACCCCTTGTGATTTCTGGTTATACCCTCTTTGAAAGTCAGACTTTTTGCCAACAAATTTCACAGCACACAGGACCTAAAAAAACCCGTCAAATCAGAGCTCAAAACCAACCCCAAATAAGACCATCTTAAGGCCTCTTCTGATTGGCTCAGGCACTTGTGACTTTGCATCGATGTAGGAGGAGAGTAGTTCTAATAAATGCTATATTTTGGCACAGATACGCCAAGCAGTCTCTGCGAAAATCACATTATGATCATTTTGTTTGGATCATACCTCGTAACGTTTTCGCTTCAAAACCATCCAAAATAACCTCAAGGTTACATTTTGTTTTGTTACCGGCCAGCCAGCGTAAATACGACACTGCTCATTACTAAGACTAATTCATTACTCAGGGGAGTCACAAATGTATGTCTATGGACGTGAACTGAAACAGAGACTTGACTGAGGAGTTCCACTTCCACCGGCTGAATTCCCAGGCCTGTTCTACCATGGTCCATTCCCACATTTCATCTGCCCCATCCCGCCCTCCTTCCCCCTAACATTAACCCGAAATAAGCATGCAAAGCAAGAATCTGCTTCCCACATAAAGTAACAAACAGGTTTATGGACGAAAACACAACGCACAAACAAACATAAATGCAACCACGCACACACAAGCGAATACACACACCACCACTTCAATCACACACATGATACCTGGACTCATAATACACTTACTGTCCGTCCGTTTTTTTTTTCCGACGAAGACGAAGCAGATACCACAACACGCGAGGAATGCCAGAGCTCCCAGGAACGACCCGAGGATCACGGTAAGTTTGCCTGAACACAGAGTGCGTCTTAAATGTTAGTACACCTAAGGCACTATTTTGGACAGTTTTCCGACAATTTGGATCTGAAAAAGCTCAAGGAATATTCGCTGTACTGTCATTTAGAAACACCTGCAATAGTTTCCTAAAATTGCTCCGAAACTATGCCAAATGACAAAATGAATTGTAATCAGCTTTCCTGTTTCAGGAGTTAAGACTTCCGTTCGTCATCACATTTGTATTTACTTTTCATGGATACCCATTCGTCATCACATTGTATTTACTTTTCATGGATACCTATTCGTCATCACATTGTATTTACTTTTCATGGATACCCATTCGTCATCACATTGTATTTACTTTTCATGGATACCCATTCGTCATCACATTATATTTACTTTTCATGGATACCCATTCGTCATCACATTGTATTTACTTTTCATGGATACCCATTTGTCATCACATTGTATATACTTTTCATGGATACCCGTTCGTCATCACATTGTATTTACTTTTCATGGATACCCGTTCGTCATCACATTGTATTTACTTTTCACGGATACCCATTCGTCATCACATTGTATTTACTTTTCATGGATACCCATTCGTCATCACATTGTATTTACTTTTCATGGATACCCATTCGTCATCACATTGTATTTACTTTTCATGGATACCCGTTCGTCATCACATTGTATTTACTTTTCACGGATACCCATTCGTCATCACATTGTATTTACTTTTCATGGATACCCATTCGTCATCACATTGTATTTACTTTTCATGGATACCCATTCGTCATCACATTGTATTTACTTTTCATGGATACCCATTCGTCATCACATTGTATTTACTTTTCATGGATACCCGTTCGTCATCACATTGTATTTACTTTTCATGGATACCCATTCGTCAAAGCAGATTAACTCCGTTGGATTGAGAAAGTCAAACGTATAGTCCAGCAAACGCATGCACATTCCGTGCCATACAAGGCTAACACGCTTCGCATTAAGCCTGTCCTTAATTGTGCGAAGTCGACTATGCAATGTATACTTCGCGAAGCTGGCTACACGGAGCTTAAGCACTGAATTGTGGGTAAACAGAGTATTTGGCGAAGTCTTCCCAAAGTGGACTTCGGGCTCAATTAAGGACCGCCTTTACATCAACACACACTGTCCGCTGGGGAGTATCACTGTCTGAAAACACTACCAAACACTGTCCGCTGGGGAGTATCACTGTCTGAAAACACTACCAAACACTGTCCGCTGGGGAATATCACTGTCTGAAAACAATACCAAACACTGTCCGCTGGGGAGTATCACTGTCTGAAAACACTACCAAACACTGTCCGCTGGGGAGTATCACTGTCTGAAAACACTACCAAACACTGTCCGCTGGGGAATATCACTGTCTGAAAACAATACCAAACACTGTCCGCTGGGGAGTATCACTGTCTGAAAACACTACCAAACACTGTCCGCTGGGGAATATCACTGTCTGAAAACACTACCAAACACTGTCCGCTGGGGAATATCACTGTCTGAAAACAATACCAAACACTGTCCGCTGGGGAGTATCACTGTCTGAAAACACTACCAAACACTGTCCGCTGGGGAATATCACTGTCTGAAAACACTACCAAACACTGTCCGCTGGGGAGTATCACTGTCTGAAAACACTACCAACCACTGCCCGCTGGGGAATATCACTGTCTGAAAACACTACCAACCACTGTCCGCTGGGGAGTATAATTGTCTGAAAACACTACCAAACACTGTCCGCTGGGGAATATCACTGTCTGAAAACACTACCAAACACTGTCCGCTGGGGAATATCACTGTCTGAAAACACTACCAAACACTGTCCGCTGGGGAGTATCACTGTCTGAAAACACTACCAAACACTGTCCGCTGGGGAGTATCACTGTCTGAAAACACTACCAACCACTGTCCGCTGGGGAGTATAATTGTCTGAAAACACTACCAAACACTGTCCGCTGGGGAATATCACTGTCTGAAAACACTACCAAACACTGTCCGCTGGGGAGTATCACTGTCGGAAAACACTACCAAACACTGTCCGCTGGGGAGTATCACTGTCTGAAAACACTACCAAACACTGTCCGCTGGGGAGTATCACTGTCTGAAAACACTACCAAACACTGTCCGCTGGGGAGTATCACTGTCTGAAAACACTACCAAACACTGTCCGCTGGGGAGTATCACTGTCTGAAAACACTACCAAACACTGTCCGCTGGGGAGTATCACTGTCTGAAAACACTACCAAACACTGTCCGCTGGGGAGTATCACTGTCTGAAAACACTACCAACCACTGTCCGCTGGGGAATATCACTGTCTGAAAACACTACCAAACACTGTCCGCTGGGGAGTATCACTGTCTGAAAACACTACCAAACACTGTCCGCTGGGGAATATCACTGTCTGAAAACACTACCAAACACTGTCCGCTGGGGAGTATCACTGTCTGAAAACACTACCAAACACTGTCCGCTGGGGAGTATCACTGTCTGAAAACACTACCAAACACTGTCCGCTGGGGAGTATCACTGTCTGAAAACACTACCAAACACTGTCCGCTGGGGAGTATCACTGTCTGAAAACACTACCAAACACTGTCCGCTGGGGAATATCACTGTCTGAAAACACTACCAAACACTGTCCGCTGGGGAATATCACTGTCTGAAAACACTACCAAACACTGTCCGCTGGGGAGTATCACTGTCTGAAAACACTACCAAACACTGTCCGCTGGGGAGTATCACTGTCTGAAAACACTACCAACCACTGTCCGCTGGGGAGTATAATTGTCTGAAAACACTACCAAACACTGTCCGCTGGGGAATATCACTGTCTGAAAACACTACCAAACACTGTCCGCTGGGGAGTATCACTGTCTGAAAACACTACCAAACACTGTCCGCTGGGGAGTATCACTGTCTGAAAACACTACCAAACACTGTCCGCTGGGGAGTATCACTGTCTGAAAACACTACCAAACACTGTCCGCTGGGGAGTATCACTGTCTGAAAACACTACCAAACACTGTCCGCTGGGGAATATCACTGTCTGAAAACACTACCAAACACTGTCCGCTGGGGAGTATCACTGTCTGAAAACACTACCAAACACTGTCCGCTGGGGAGTATCACTGTCTGAAAACACTACCAAACACTGTCCGCTGGGGAGTATCACTGTCTGAAAACACTACCAAACACTGTCCGCTGGGGAGTATCACTGTCTGAAAACACTACCAAACACCGTCCGCTGGGGAGTATCACTGTCTGAAAACACTACCAAACACTGTCCGCTGGGGAGTATCACTGTCTGAAAACACTACCAACCACTGTCCGCTGGGGAATATCACTGTCTGAAAACACTACCAACCACTGTCCGTTGGGGAGTATAATTGTCTGAAAACACTACCAAACACTGTCCGCTGGGGAATATCACTGTCTGAAAACACTACCAAACACTGTCCGCTGGGGAGTATCACTGTCTGAAAACACTACCAACCACTGTCCGCTGGGGAGTATAATTGTCTGAAAATACTACCAAACACTGTCCGCTGGGGAATATCACTGTCTGAAAACACTACCAAACACTGTCCGCTGGGGAGTATCACTGTCTGAAAACACTACCAAACACCGTCCGCTGGGGAGTATCACTGTCTGAAAACACTACCAACCACTGTCCGCTGGGGAGTATAATTGTCTGAAAACACTACCAAACACTGTCCGCTGGGGAATATCACTGTCTGAAAACACTACCAAACACTGTCCGCTGGGGAGTATCACTGTCTGAAAACACTACCAAACACTGTCCGCTGGGGAGTATCACTGTCTGAAAACACTACCAAACACTGTCCGCTGGGGAGTATCACTGTCTGAAAACACTACCAAACACTGTCCGCTGGGGAATATCACTGTCTGAAAACACTACCAAACACTGTCCGCTGGGGAGTATCACTGTCTGAAAACACTACCAAACACTGTCCGCTGGGGAGTATCACTGTCTGAAAACACTACCAACCACTGTCCGCTGGGGAGTATAATTGTCTGAAAACACTACCAAACACTGTCCGCTGGGGAATATCACTGTCTGAAAACATTTCATTTCATTTCATTTTCATTTTCATTACTTTATGGTCCCATCGCTGGGAAATTCGGGTCGCTTCCTCCCAGTGGAAAGCTAGCAGCAACGGAGTCGCGCTACCCAGGTGTCTGCGTGTTTAGGTGTATTCAGCCACCTGCACTTATGGCAGAATGACCAAGGTCTTTTACGTGCCATTGTGATGACACGGGGGTGGGACATGGCTTCCGTCTCTGGGTCTGCACATTAAGTTGACCCGTGTCCGTCCCGGCCCGGATTCGAACCAGCGACCTTTCGATCACAAGTCCAGTGCTCTACCAACTGAGCTACCGGGCCCCCTACCAAACACTGTCCGCTGGGGAGTATCACTGTCTGAAAACACTACCAAACACTGTCCGCTGGGGAGTATCACTGTCTGAAAACACTACCAAACACTGTCCGCTGGGGAGTATCACTGTCTGAAAACACTACCAAACACTGTCCGCTGGGGAATATCACTGTCTGAAAACACTACCAAACACTGTCCGCTGGGGAGTATCACTGTCTGAAAACACTACCAAACATTGTCCGCTGGGGAATATCACTGTCTGAAAACACTACCAACCACTGTCCGCTGGGGAGTATAATTGTCTGAAAACACTACCAAGACACTGTCCGCTGGGGAATATCACTGTCTGAAAACATTACCAAACACTGTCCGCTGGGGAATATCACTGTCTGAAAACACTACCAACCACTGTCCGCTGGGGAATATCACTGTCTGAAAACACTCACCAACACTGTCCGCTGGGAAATATCACTGTCTGAACACACTACCAAACACTGTCCGCTTGGGAATATCACTGTCTGAAAACACTACCAAACACTGTCCGCTGGGGAATATCACTGTCTGCAAACACTACCAAACACTGTCCGCTGGGGAGTATCACTGTCTGAAAACACTACCTAACACTGTCCGCTGGGGAATATCACTGTCTGCAAACACTACCAAACACTGTCCGCTGGGGAATATCACTGTCTGAAAACACTACCAACCACTGTCCGCTGGGGAGTATAATTGTCTGAAAACACTACCAAACACTGTCCGCTGGGGAATATCACTGTCTGAAAACACTATCAAACACTGTCCGCTGGGGAATATCACTGTCTGAAAACACTACCAACCACTGTCCGCTGGGGAATATCACTCTCTGAAAACACTCACCAACACTGTCCGCTGGGAAATATCACTGTCTGAACACACTACCAAACTCTGTCCGCTGGGGAATATCACTGTCTGCAAACACTACCAAACACTGTCCGCTGGGGAGTATCACTGTCTGAAAACACTACCAAACACTGTCCGCTGGGGAATATCACTGTCTGCAAACACTACCAAACACTGTCCGCTGGGGAATATCACTGTCTGAAAACACTACCAAACACTGTCCGCTGGGGAGTATCACTGTCTGAAAACACTACCAACCACTGTCCGCTGGGGAATATCACTGTCTGAAAACACTCACACACACTGTCCGCTGGGAAATATCACTGTCTGAACACACTACCAAACTCTGTCCGCTGGGGAATATCACTGTCTGCAAACACTACCAAACACTGTCCGCTGGAGAGTATAATTGTCTGAAAACACTACCAAACACTGTCCGCTGGGGAATATCACTGTCTGCAAACACTACCAAACACTGTCCGCTGGGGAGTATAATTGTCTGAAAACACTACCAAACACTGTCCGCTGGGGAATATCACTGTCTGCAAACACTACCAAACACTGTCCGCTGGGGAGTATAATTGTCTGAAAACACTACCAACCACTGTCCGCTGGGGAATATCACTGTCTGAAAACACTACCAAACACTGTCCGCTGGGGAATATCACTGTCTGAAAACACTACCAAACACTGTCCGCTGGGGAATACGCTGTGCTGTGGCGGCATGTTTGCTCCACGGGGAGTGCCAGCGGGGGAACCCGTCTGGAGCCTGCTGCGTGTCTTCACGCCCGAGAGATCGGCTGTGGTCGTGTTCCCATCACCGCCGGGTTGACGGCCATTTAGGTCACCAACGCTAACAAGATGGCGCGAGCTTCCATTCAAATTAGCTTAGGTAACGAAGGTTCGATGACGTCATCCAATAGTCACATCACAGAAGGAAATGTACACAGGCTGAACGTAGCCCATTTTGGCTCGACTTATTAGACAGAGAGTCTTGAAGAGAATGATAATAACAAAGTCATTAACAGAGTGCAGACCTCAATGGTCGTAAGAGCGCACAATTTATTGTTTTCTGATGGTTATAACCGGAACTTGCTTTGGACCATGGGGCAGACAACTCTTGTAAACCCTTCAAGGCTTACTTCCCTTCTTTGTTGCCATTAGTTTCATGTCCTCAAACCCAATCAACTATGTTCGATTTAGCCATATTTACGACTACCTCAAGCTTATTTGAGGTGGTCAATAAAACATTTAGCTGGTTTTGCAAACCGATGACACTATCAGAGATTAAAACAGAGAGAGATAGATAGATAGAGAGAGAAAGAGAGAGAGAGAGAGAGAGAGAGAGAGAGAGAGAGAGAGAGAGAGAGAGAGAGAGAGAGAGAGAGAGAGAGAGAGAGAGAGAGAGAGAGAGAGAGATGTGTTAATGTGACGTCATACGTACTCTTCGTGTTCTTATTAGACTGATTAAGTGTACAGTGCCAGTGGTAGTGCTAGTGGTTATCGGTACTTTTTTATGTGTTGACGTCAGCGATGTGTGCGCAGTTCAAAGGTTAGAGGTCAAAGTTTACGGATGCTTCCTTCGATCCGCTAACGAGCTGTGGTTGAATCGACGAAAATAACGAGCCCCAAAAGGTATGTAAAAACTGAGCGAACGCTTGTTTATTTACAGGATTATTTATAACTAGTATGTTCCTAAACCACTTAATGGTACAAATGTCAGTTTAATGTGTGATATAATCCTGGTTTGATGCTGTAATTTAAGCGTTGAACAGAGCAAGCTTTTTCACATTTCAAACACACAAAAAATGGCCGCTTTTGAGTTGTGTTCAGTTTTTCGATTCACCCTTTTCGATTTCGATTTCGCTTACTGTCTGGAAGATGAGTTATGCAGTGAAAAGTTGCAAATGTTCCAATCCTCTCGCTGTTTATGTTTTGTTTTAAGATCGATCTTCATGGATGCCAGGGACCAACTTGAGCTTGCGGCGTGGGACGAGGATGACGCAGAAGATGATTTTGTTGTCTTCGCACTTCTTGATCAGGTTAGCAAACAAGTCAAAGCTTAGGTCTAGCTTCTAAAGGCATTAAAGGTTCCGCTAAAATATAATTGTCAGGAACAGGCGTATATTTTGGTTATGGCCGGTGAGGTTACTTTGGATTGGTTATGGTTAGGTTTTAAATGTTGTTCATGTAAAAAATTAAATGTTTTTTTGGTTAGATTTCATTTTCATAGTCATTATAGTGATCTTGTCTGAATCAACAGTGATACTGATAGTGATATTGGGTAGATCTAACACTTACACCTAGATTTGGTTTCCGTGTGACTTTGTTACTTACATTTAATGGTTTATAAACATAGAGTTTTAACTATTTACTGTTCAAGAATCAAAATCAAATGGAAACTGATGACCAAATCTGCAGTCAGAGTTTTAGTTTCATCAAAGCATGACTATTATTATTAAGTCCACTCTCTGTCACAGAGTCTGTGTCACTGTCAGTTTGTGTTCTTGTGTCATTTTAATTTGATAGCAATACATGTACTTTCAAGAAGGATGTTACACTTACTGGTTCTATCAGACTTTTAAGCACAAGGCACCTTGGTTCTAGTTTTATTATTTCTAGGATCAAATTACTTCAGTACAAGGAAACTTCTGTGTTCTAAAACATACACAGTATTTATATCAGAATACTGTCAACTGGTGCTTTTTGAGATGCACAGTTGAAACTATTTATCCAACATGCTTCAAGTTCAACCTGTAAGGGTCATTTGTTATGCAGGGGCGAGTAAACAATCCGCTTGGCTAGTAAGAACAGGCTCGCAACTCACCTGGCTGGCCAATTAAAATTCTGGTCAAATGCAACCAAAAGGGTTTTAACGCTACTGCAGATCAATTGTGGGAACTGGTA
Organism: Littorina saxatilis; assembly: GCF_037325665.1. Lineage (NCBI taxonomy): Eukaryota > Metazoa > Mollusca > Gastropoda > Littorinimorpha > Littorinidae > Littorina > Littorina saxatilis. The sequence continues at coordinate 12,901,726 of NC_090252.1, read as the reverse complement.
TGTATCGGGGCGGCGAAATTTCTGCCAGGTTAGTGACTTTCTTGAAGTTACTCGCCCAGCTGGCGAGTTGATTGATTTGAGTAGCTTCAGCAGAATTTTCAGGCTAATTAATTGAATAAAGTGTACAAGTGATCCATGATTTCACTAAGTTTAACCTACATTTCAACAGCCAGAAAGAAGGGCCTATGAGGGTCAGTTCGCCCTTGATCACTTCACAGCCATCGAATGTGAGGACTTATTTCGCTTCAGCGCGGAAGAGATTCGGAGACTGTGCGCCCTTCTGGGAATGCAGAGGACTATGCAGGCGCCTAATGGAATGAACAATCAAGGAACCAAGGCCAGTGGTGAGGATTTATTTTTTACCCTGGTTGCTGTGAAGTTGAGTTGTATTTCAGTCAGAATGATAGTTTAATGATCCTCCTCCATGATTTGATTCGCAAAGTCGTGAAGTTTGCATTTACTGTGAATATTCAGTGAGTTGTTTTTACTATTTCAGGTTTCGTAAAAGATTAAAGCGGAGCGTTGAGTTGGGGCATAATTTATTTTGGGATTGCTTAAAATCTAAAATTTGAACTATGTATTTTGAACTTGAATCACAAAATGTACCTGACTAACTTTAGCCCCTTTGGTCGACACAGTACTCTATTTAGACAATAGAGAAATAATAGTGAATTGGTTGTGCCACTTACTGACTTAGTCTGTGGAGTTGAGTGAAATTATTTTTGAAATATGGTAACAGAATAAATAAAGATGCGTCGATACTGATAATTTATTCATATTAGTTTAACAAAATAAATGAATATTTTTTTTACAAGTTGACGAAGTGGCCGCCATTGTTACATGAATCCAAGTTCAAGGGAAGTTACTTTTGATGTGCAAAGGACTTATTTGTTTTAACTTTTTTTATGATAATTGTTTTTATTGATTTTGTCTTCGTGGTGTCCCCCCCCTTCAAAATAAAAATCTTTTTATTTTGTTCTTGTCGGGTAACTGTTTTTGTGTGTGCAGTATAGCCAGTAACTGTGTCAAACCTGATAAATAGAAAATCAAACTGATGATAAGCATGTCGGGCTGGGTATTTTAAGGCGCGTGAGAAAACTTTTGCAGTGTTATTATTTTTGAACTTGAAGACTGTATGAGAATATGCCTCTCCACACACATTCGCATACACACTCACCAGGCTCATTTGAATTTATGATTTTTTTCAGGATTGGAGGTGCTCTGCATCTGTCTGCGGAGGTTGGCTTACCCATGTCGGTTTGCTGACCTTTCGCAGATGTTTCATCGTCCCAAGCCGGAGTTGTGTGTGCTGTTCAAGGTAGGTATCGACTTCATCTATGATCAGTTTTCTGACAAACTAACAAACCTCAATCAGCCATGGCTGACAGTGCCCCAACTGGAACGGTACTGTGCAGCTATACATGCCAAGGGGGCTCCTCTGGAGTTTTGTTGGGGGATGGTTGATGGCACAATACGATCAATGTGTCGCCCCGGCCATTTGCAACAAGAAGTGTACAATGGCCATAAGAGGGTGCACTCTCTAAAGTTTCAGTGTGTCGTGACACCAAATGGCCTTGTGGCAAATGTTTTTGGGCCCTTGGTTGGTCGACGACATGACGCAGCTTTGCTGAATGGTAGTGGCATTCTTGAACACATGCAGCAGCACATGGTCACTCCAGCAGGAGATGAAATGTACCTGTATGGGGACCGAGCCTACCCCTTGACCCCTAACTTGATGAGGCCGTACCGTGGACAGATCACAGAAGAGCAACAGGCCTTCAACACAGAAATGAGCAGGGTGAGAAACTCTGTTGAATGGGAATTTTCAAAAATTGTTAGGCTGTGGGCATTTTTGGATTTCAAAAAAAAATTTGAAGCTGTTCTTGTCCCCTGTAGGGAAACTCTACCTGGTTGGAGTTTTGTTGTCCAACTGTCATACTTGCCTACATGGCAGTGAGACATCACAGTTCTTTGGACTGAATCCACCAACACTGGAGGAGTATCTCTACTAATTGTCTGTGTAGCTCTCAAGTAGAAGAAATGCTCATTGCATTGATCTTGTGTCACATGGTGTTTGGCATCCAAATGGCCAAGCATCTAAACAAATTGACCCTGTAGAAGGCTTTAAATTATTAACATGATTTCACTGCTTAGAGATGGCCAAATCTACTGCCCGGTCGCCTGGTGGGAGTTCAAAATATGGTGGATAACCCGGTTTGCAACTACAAGTATCTGGTCAAATGCAATTGGCGGGGACGTAGCTAAGTTGGTAGCGTGCTGGCTTTGTAGCCAGTTGGTCGCTATCAGCGTGGGTTCGATCCCCACGTTCGGTAAAAGATTTATTTCTCGGATTCAACTTTGTGCAGACTCTCTTTGGTGTCCGAACACCCCCGAAAAAGATCCCAAGTTCACAGCAAAAGTCTCAGGGCTTGGAAAACACGAAGACACGCTTGCATGATCTTTCATCTCTGATTATCATGATCGTATTTCAATACTTTGACAAGACAAACCCAATGCTGGTGTGTCGAAGAAGACAGCCACAGCGGGCTTGTTCGAATCAAAGTATCACACCATATTTTCAGCGTATTACCAACACCTGTCCCAATATAGACCAGTTGGTCTAAGAGGACGTTAAACCCTAATAGTCAGTCAAATGCAAAAGCAACTTTTTCAGTGGTACTTTATTGAGTTAAATTTGGTTAAACCAAATAGATGCTGCACATTCAGACATTTCTGTCGTCTGTAAAATTGACACACAAAAAAAGAAGCACCCAACTGGGGCGCGCTTTAAACGTTTCATACTGGCTGCGGCCTGTTTCTTATTTCGCTACTGATTCCAAACAAGCATATGTCTATTATCAAGTGAACCTGCGTAAAAAATAAAGCCAGGTAAGAACCCAGCTGACCTCCATTTATTGATCATTTGTAAAATTGTATGCTCTTGTCACTTGTGTATAAATACATATCTGATGGTCACTCATACTGACACTGAACATAATTTGTTTGTGTGGTATATACCGGCTTTTGACATATCAAGTAGGACAGTGACTTTCTTGAAGTAACTGCTAGTGCTACTTTGCTTCATCAGCCTGTACAGCTGTACTTGCTTTCGCAAATTACTTTAGTACATGCTATTCTTCATTATGCATTAGTAGGTGTGCACATGGATCTCTGACATGGGTAGTGCTGTGTTGTAATTTGTAGTTTGCAGGCAGAGGGTCTTCTTGTCTGCTCATACCTCGGTACCAAGCGGCCACTAAACAACCATCATCACCAGCCAGGCAGTCACATGGGACTCTCCACTCTTCACTGAAAATCTTGTTCTTCTACCATAACTTTTTCAAAGACACTGAACTGTCAAATATTTGGGCTGTGTGGATTTGCCTCAGGACCTGTCCTTACAAAAGATCCAATCTTCTTCTTCTACATTCATGGGCTGAAACTCCCACGTACACTCACATATTTTGCTTGAGTGTATTTTTAACGTGTATAACTATTTTTACCTGCCATTTAGGCAGTTCTAGTGCCATTACATTCCTAAATAACCACATATTAATAACTGGATCTGTCCATGAATTGAAATGAGTTTGTGTACTATTTGCTGTATGATTATTTGACTTTGGAAGTGAAACAAATGGAAAATCAAATTATAGTCATATGAAGTTAGAATTGGTTATCTACATATATGTGCGTATAAGGTGTTATAAATAATTTATAATTAATATTACTTGAAGTTAAAGGGATTATTTTGAGTAACAGAACATACATTTGAGATTTGTTAAAATATTGCCCTTTGCATGGCAAAGCTTGAAGAAATAGTAATTAAATTCAACGTTTGAAATTGTATTACAGAGTGAGAGTTCAGTCCAAAGTGTGTATACATGTCTATGTGATTGTACAATTATAATGCTTGTTTTTATGTTGAAACAACTCACTCTAGATCTGATTTAATTGTTGTCAGTAAATTCTCTCTCTAACTTAGCTTTAGTGCAAGTCAATTTATTGGAATAATTATGATTAATGATAAATGTACAGAAACTAAATTTATTGCAGACATAACACTAAAACTGATGCATGCATCTCAGATTTGGAAATCAGAGAATTTTATGGTAAAAGGGAGGCAATCAATCAAGAAAGAAGAATAACAGACTACTCAGACTTGGCTTAAGGTGTATAAAGTGAGATGTATTTCTGATCCTGGTCATTGCTAGGTGTTTGCCATGGAGTCTGGCTTATAAAAATTCAGGAAGAGAATAATGTTTGGATAAGTGAAGGAAAAGTAATCAAAGATCACCATATCAAGTCGGGCTTTGCTTGCGGTCGCTCTGGTACTGAGGTCAAGCAGTGCGGCCGGCTAACAGGTAGTTTAGGGTCGCTTGTTGTCTTGTCACCATTGGCATAAAAAAGAAGAATGGGTTTTCCGTGTGACCTTGTGCTTAATTAAAATATATGAAACTGTAGATGTTGCGGAACTTTAGACTTCATACATGCCTAATATTACTGAATGTAGGAGGATAATGCCAACCTTGTTTTCCTTGCGTTTTTTGAATAATTCATCTCTAATCACACAAACTCACACATAAAATTTGAACAAGATTTGAAAACAAAAGTGAACTTAGCAATCGACATTTTTACTGAATCAAAACATAACACACAACAGAGTAACATAACAAAAAAACAAAAACAAAATACAGTTGGGAGTACAACTATGTCCAACCATTAATTCTATGTTTCATTTATGCTTGTTTGTTGTGGGAACTCTGCTGCAACTATCTTTAGTTTTGGCCTGGATATGCAGAGACTATGTCAATGAGAGACTTGCCTTCACCACTGCCGGAAGGCTGGGCCTTTTGCAGATTGCCCAGGGTTGCTTCCCGTATTATCTTGGCCTATATACGGTAAAGTACCTTGTAAGCGCCCAGTATCGAGTAAGCGCCCACCCCCCACTTTTAGTCCAAAACCGTGCATAGGGTATAGTACCTTGTAAGCGCCCACCCCCCACTTTACACCATTGAAATCAGGCGAAATAAAAATTCCGCACTTGATCTGCTAGTTTTGTGAATGATTTCCCTTTCTTGCAAACCCACGTGTGTCTGCACGCCTTGGATCTAAACGCCTGCAAGTCCATGATTACAAGATGCCGCGAATCAAATCGTACACCTCTTGACTATTTGGATAATAACGCCAATGGAAACACACACACACACACAGACACTACTCCCCCTCCTCTCGCTCTCTCTCTCTCTCTCTCTCTCTCTCTCTCTCTCTCTCTCTCTCTCTCTCTCTCTCTCTGCCGAAAACAGTCTTTGGCCAAGTAAAATAGACTGCTGCCCATATCCAGAAGACGTACCCCTTGTTCAAGGGAAACGGAGACACAGCCTGCGGCCGACAGCGGCACCTCTGCAGACAAGAAAAGGATGCGACGACATTTGTCTCCCCAAGCTCTTCTAATGACAATACGAACAAGAAAAACAATTGACGATGGAAAATGAAAGAAGATATGATTACGAAGTGATAAAAGATCACATTTCTCAATGAAAATTGCTCGTGCATAGGGTGTAGTACCTAGACGGTAAGCGCCCACCCCCTACTTTGGGTCGGAATTGGTGCACAGGGGGGGGGGGGGGGGGGGGGGGGGTGGGCGCTTACAAGGTACTTTACGGTATATATAAGAAACATTACGATGTATCAATACAAACAACATTGCACTTACCGGTTCTGTGGTTGTTGGTTTTCTTTGTGTCGTCTCTGCTGCGTCGTCTGCTACGGGTAAGACTTGTCTTCTTTTTCCAAATGAAGAGTCAAGACATGGGACGGTACTCTTTAGAATTATGCATCAGTTGTCTTCCCTACCATTACGTTAACGAAAGTGAAACTAAACGCACTCGCCGAGACGTCGTTGTCGGTTTCGTTACCGTAAGCGGAACGCGTAATGATACATAGATTTTCCTTAAGTTAACCACTACGACTACCACTAGCACTGTACACTTAATCTCCCTATTGTCATCGAGCTTGGGGTCGCCCTGTGTATTATATCCTTCTGTCAAACGAAAATGAATACACATCATCAATTGAAGGTAGAATACGTGTGTGCGTGTGTGTGTGTGTGTGTGTGTGTGTGTGTGTGTGTGTGTGTGTGTGAACGTGTGTTTGATATACACTCACTCTGTACCTCTCATCTTCCACACATACTATCCCTCATCCGGTAACACATCCTTACTCTCTCCCTATCTCTCTCTCTCAACACACACACACACACACACACACACACACACACACACACACACACACACACACACACACACACACACACATACATACACACACACACACACGCACATATACATACACACACACACACACACACGTACTCTCTCTCTCTCTCTCTCTCGCTTCGCTCTCTCTCTCTCTCTACGTCTCTCTCGCTCTCTTTCCGCCCCCCTCCCCCCTTATGTCTCTTAGCAAGGGTTGGATACTGACGACAGGATAAGTCGTGCGCAACGGCTTTGCCAGGTGGACATTCACATTTATTCGTGGAGCCACAAGTGCCCCCCAGACTGGCGTCACACAGGGTCAACCCCCCGCAGTCACTGCCGATCCTGCCGCTTTTGGGCGCTGTCAAGCATGTTTACAAGACAAGATGTTATATTGGATAGCAACAAGGGTATTAAAAACGCAAAATGTTATATTTGAATAGAAACAATGTTTTGAAAACGCAAGATGTTATATTTAGATAGTAACAATGTGTTCACAACGCAATATGTTATTACCCGCTATTACGAGCTAGTCGTGTGAGTTTTCTTGCACACGAGACAGTAGATGTTTCACGACGGCTTTAGCCGGAGTGAAACAGCAGCAATCGAGTGTGCAAGAAAACTCTCTGTCACACGACTAGCTCGTAATGGCGATTATGTCTCACAGCTTCAACAGAGGAGAAAACAAACACGTTTTGCGTACTCACGCTTGATAAACCTAAACACAGGAGCAGCCATTGTGGAGAGATCTACTTTTTGACGAAAGTGACCGAACAACTATAAATGACGTCTCGGTATATGTGAATGACGTCACAGTCATCGTCACAGTCTGTATCTTTTGAAGCATCGCAATCTTCATGACGTCTTTCTGTGTCTGCATCCGCGAAATGTTTGTTCTTTCCGGGATCTTTGTCATCTATGTCTGAACTCTGTCCTTATAGTGTAAGACTAACAGGCCTCCGGTCCTGAGCGAGCCACTTTCCAAGGGCAGCTAAATTCGCGTATGGAAACAGTACTGTCGTCTGGGATGCCGTTTTCAGTATTCTGAGCGTTGAAGAATTTGTAAAGAGAAGAAACGATAACAGCAGGAGAAATAAAAGTCGTGTGTGCATTTTGGGGGTTTTGGGGGAACGATTTCGAGTTTGAATCGGTTCTTGCACATGGTCCAAAGCGTGTAACATACAATCTTGCACACGTTTGCTTCAGTAGTGGCAAAGAAGGAAAGCGTGTGACATACTTGTATAGTAACAACGTGTTCACAGTGCAAGATGCTATATCGGGATAGTAACAAGGCGGTGTCCGAACACCCCCGTGTGCACACATGCGCAAGATAAAGATCCCAGGGTCACAGCGAAAGCCTCAGGCCTTGGAAACACGAATACATGCTTGCAAAAATATGAAGCCCCGGTGTCCGTTCGGCCAACAGCCCATAAAGTAACCATTTCAGCATTGACCCAACCCGGTCCCTAGCCCATTCCAGGTCTCCTCTAGCAGCCGGCAGCCAGCTTTTTACACACTCCCCCCCCCCCCCCCCCCCCCCTCCCCGATTTTTTTATTTTTTATATACAAAGCCGGGTTATCCCGTGTAACATGCCCCTAATGGCTTTGCCGTGAGGGCGTAAAACTTACATTTTCTTATTCGGTATTCACAACGTAATATGTTATATTTGGATAGTAACAAAGTGTTCACATGCGCGATGATATATTTGGACAGTAACAAAGTGTTCACATGCGCGATGATATATTTGGACAGTAACAAAGTGTTCACATGCACGATGATATATTTGGACAGTAACAAAGTGTTCACATGCACGATGATATATTTGGACAGTAACAAAGTGTTCACATGCACGATGATATATTTGGATAGTAACAAAGTGTTCACATGCACGATGATATATTTGGACAGTAACAAAGTGTTCACATGCACGATGATATATTTGGACAGTAACAAAGTGTTCACATGCACGATGATATATTTGGACAGTAACAAAGTGTTCACATGCACGATGATATATTTGGACAGTAACAAAGTGTTCACATGCACGATGATATATTTGGACAGTAACAAAGTGTTCACATGCACGATGATATATTTGGACAGTAACAAAGTGTTCACATGCACGATGATATATTTGGACAGTAACAAAGTGTTCACATGCACGATGATATATTTGGACAGTAACAAAGTGTTCACATGCACGATGATATATTTGGACAGTAACAAAGTGTTCACATGCACGATGATATATTTGGACAGTAACAAAGTGTTCACATGCACGATGATATATTTGGACAGTAACAAAGTGTTCACATGCACGATGATATATTTGGACAGTAACAAAGTGTTCACATGCACGATGATATATTTGGACAGTAACAAAGTGTTCACATGCACGATGATATATTTGGACAGTAACAAAGTGTTCACATGCACGATGATATATTTGGACAGTAACAAAGTGTTCACATGCACGATGATATATTTGGACAGTAACAAAGTGTTCACATGCACGATGATATATTTGGACAGTAACAAAGTGTTCACATGCACGATGATATATTTGGACAGTAACAAAGTGTTCACATGCACGATGATATATTTGGACAGTAACAAAGTGTTCACATGCACGATGATATATTTGGACAGTAACAAAGTGTTCACATGCACGATGATATATTTGGACAGTAACAAAGTGTTCACATGCACGATGATATATTTGGACAGTAACAAAGTGTTCACATGCACGATGATATATTTGGACAGTAACAAAGTGTTCACATGCACGATGATATATTTGGACAGTAACAAAGTGTTCACATGCACGATGATATATTTGGACAGTAACAAAGTGTTCACATGCACGATGATATATTTGGACAGTAACAAAGTGTTCACATGCACGATGATATATTTGGACAGTAACAAAGTGTTCACATGCACGATGATATATTTGGACAGTAACAAAGTGTTCACATGCACGATGATATATTTGGACAGTAACAAAGTGTTCACATGCACGATGATATATTTGGACAGTAACAAAGTGTTCACATGCACGATGATATATTTGGACAGTAACAAAGTGTTCACATGCACGATGATATATTTGGACAGTAACAAAGTGTTCACATGCACGATGATATATTTGGACAGTAACAAAGTGTTCACATGCACGATGATATATTTGGACAGTAACAAAGTGTTCACATGCACGATGATATATTTGGACAGTAACAAAGTGTTCACATGCACGATGATATATTTGGACAGTAACAAAGTGTTCACATGCACGATGATATATTTGGACAGTAACAAAGTGTTCACATGCACGATGATATATTTGGACAGTAACAAAGTGTTCACATGCACGATGATATATTTGGACAGTAACAAAGTGTTCACATGCACGATGATATATTTGGACAGTAACAAAGTGTTCACATGCACGATGATATATTTGGATAGCAGCAACGTGTTCACAGGGCAATATGTTATATTTGGGTAGAAACAACGTGTTCACACGCAAGATGGTATTATTAGTTATTTCTAATAATAATGCTGACTGTCAGAACAAGCACCCTGTCAGCTGTTTGTATTCATGAGCTCAAAGTGTGGTCAGCATATTAGCATATCAGAAATAAAGGTTTTAACCCCTTGACTACCTTAGGACGGGTATACCCGTCATGCACTGGTGCATTATTTCCATGATTAGATACTAAAAACAGATTCTTGGTTCAATTTCCTTTTAAAAATAACATAGGTTTTACTTTCCTACCTACTGCCAGTTTGGAGCTAGAATTTTTGTGTGATTACACCCCGAACTCCAATATTCCCTGGCAGTCAGGAAGTTTTGATTGGCAGTGAAAGGGTTAATACCATGCATTTTTTTTCGACCGAAAAATCGTTGTCCTCGGGAACACGGGAACACGAAAACAAAGCCGCGATGGTTCCGCAGATCTATAATCAGCCTGATTGGCTTTTACTTTGACAATCCACGTTTTACCTGACACCTCAAACCCAATCACCACCTCGATGTGTTACATGGAAAACAGTGTTATTTGTTTCTCAGCTTTTTCTGAATGAAAACAACTGAAAATGATGACAATCGGTTTTATTGTTATATAATACAATTGTCACAGAATAAGTGACCATGCATTTTTTTAAGTTCAAAGGTTTATGTCTTTTTTTCATTTTAGAGTGATAAATAACATTAACAGTTGAGCTCTGTATTGTTTTGGAGTGAATAATATGAGAATGTCAAACGCGAATGAGAGTATGCCTTATGTCTGTCTGTAGCTATTTTGAATAAATCATTCCTGACAGATAGTATCAAGGATGTTTACAGGGCATGATATCATATTTAGAAAGTAAGACACCCAGTGTACAAAACAGAAGAGAAACATTATAATTTAATAAATCACAACGTAACTTGTTAACCAAAACTGGGTTAAGGGAAGTTTAGTTTTTATATGCGTTTGTACTGGCTGAAGGACCCTCGGACAATAGAAATAAGTTGCGTGAAGCGATATAAAAACATAAGTCCATATGGCAGGTTGAAACTAAAAGATCAACATTAAAAACCAGCCATCACCCGACACCGAGACTAAAAATTAATGTAGTAAGTATTGGCTAGTAGAAGACCGAGACCGGTCACATTTTCTTTAAGGTAAGGAAACCCCATGGGAATTAACAACAAATTGTTAAGAGGTGTTGTAATGCCTTGGGGTTGTTATGCTGACAAAACCAACGGACACAAGAAGGGTGAGGTGCAACGGTTTATTCGGTGACCACATGGCAGGCTCTCTGTACGGAAATATCAGTGCGCATGACTGATCCAAACACTGAACCCCGATAGTACATAGGTACCGTAGGTACAATGAACTGGTCAAAGGGAGACAACAGAATGCTAGTCATTATAGGTGTGTTTGGGGGTTTTGACACAATGACACACTTTGGTCTATGTTCTTTCAGCTGAGCATAACCAAAATGTGAATTGCTTTGGAATCATTGCTTGCGTCATTATATATTCATTATTTTCAAATCGCCATAACTTTTGTTTAAAACCACTTTGAAAGACGATTAAAGTGGGTAACCTTGTTTCTGATTGGCTGATGTGTCATAGGGTATGAAGCCACACTTTGCAAAACAGCCAATCATATGGTACATTTGCGGGCTGAATCTAAATATGCCACGTGTATATCTGGTAGTTTTAGATCTGCAAATTGATTGTGCTACGATTACAGCAGTTCAGTATGAGTAGGTATAGAAACAGATAATTATATCAAGAGACAACACTAAAGTGGCAAGGTAACCAGCATACAGGCATAAAAAGAAGAAAAAAGAACTGCTGAAAAACAGCTTGAGCCTCATAAACACAGTGTGGTGGAAAATGTTAACACTGAACCCCCACCCCCTCCTACATCGCCATTGCTCGTTCATTCGGGTATTGTGTGACTCCTTAGGCCAAAAAAAAAATAGGTCTGTTTATGGTAACATAGGCCAAAACAATAGGGTCGGTAGGTCGGGATTTTTTTTTTTTTTTTTTTTTTTTTTTTTTTTCAAAAAACCATATTTTTACGTTATTTTGCCAAAAAAACAAGATTTTTTTTTTTTTTTTCCCCAAATGCCAAAAAAAAGTCTAGGGTCGCGCGAAAAAACTAGGGTCGGTCGGGTTACCGTAAACAGACCTATTTTTTGGGGGGGCCTTAGGATACAAGAACAAAGTCAGGTAAGGCGAAATTACAACATTTAGTCAAGCTGTCCAACTCACGGAATGAAACTGAACGCACTGCATTTTTCCACCAAGACAATACAGCTTCGTCAATCGCCGCGAGAAGGAAATCGCTCACCTCCCACGTGCAAAACGCAGTGAAGTAGACAAGCAAGAATAGCGCGGAAGCGTATTGCGCTAAGGAGAAAAACGCGCTTTTCTGTATCTTTGTAATTTTCTGAGCTTGTTTTTAATATAACATATCATGTACATATGTTTTTGGAATCAGGAAATGATAAAGGATAAGATGAAATCTTTTTCGGGTCGATTTCTGAAATTCTATTCGTGGTACTAATTAACCTATTTTCGTTAATTGTGATCACATCTTAATAGTAAACGTGACCTTTGTATATATTTTCTGATTCAGAATTTGATAAAGAATATGATGCAATCAATTTTTTTTTGTATTTGCCAAGCACATCATTGTGGGGCTTTTAATCCATAACATGCATCCGTCTACAATGCATCATCATTCATCCTTCAACATGTATAATAAATATGTAAATGGCAAGTATACAAGACATTTATTCCCCCCTCTGCTTCTTTACCTCTGTAAACTTGTAGAGCTAGTTATTTTTCGATAATGACCCAGCAACCAAACAAATAACGAGCCAGCAACAGCCTCAATCCTCGATAGTGCAATGGGTTGAGAAGCTGTTCTGTTTTGGTACTACTTTTGCGACTGAAAAGTTCCGAACGCTCTATACGTACGAAATATACATCTCTTGAGCAAACAATACAAACATACCGCGTTTAAATTAACAACTACAGGCCTGAACACATGAATCTCCACATAAAATCCATGAGTGTTGTTGTTTTCTGAATCTAGATCTGCCGTCCACAAACCGTTCATCACAAGCAAATTCCCAAGGCAAGTAACTCATACTCTAGCCGACAAGAGTAGTTCCCCTTCTTTTAACGCAGTTTCTTCGACAACACTGACTGCAATCCGACGGTCAGTTTTCAACAATATTTCATTTTATAAACAGATCACACGCAACCAAATGCACACACCTCATCAATTTAAACAACATAAAGCGGTTTCATACACTATTTTCCCCAGAAAACTGAACTTCACACAGTAATTAACGTTGGAACACGGGTGCAAAAGTTCGTCTGCTAGTCCCATTTGACGAAAGAACATTATCTTAAAGCGATACTAAAACATAAACAGAACACACAATATCTGCCTTTACCGCCACAGCAGAATAAAAGCACATCTGTGTACTTGATTTTAGTCTAAAACAGGGAAACTGACAAGACGTGTTAACAGAATGGAATGATTTGCACGGAACTATACAACCGCGCATTAATCGATCGCCTGCGCAGGTTGACTGGTTGAGTGATTCGGATTCGATCAAACTTTCGCACAAAAACTCCTGTTTACTTTGAATAACTGAAGAAAGGGGGAATAAAGAGGTTACACACCTCGTCTCAGTGATTATTAAAAATAATGGTCTCAGTTCGCGGTCATGAAAAAGCTCGCTGAAGCTCGCATTTTTCATGATCCGCTAACTTCGACCATTATTTTTAATAATCACTGAGACTCGGCATGTAACCTCTACATATATACCGTTCGCCTACAAGTAAGGCCGGAGCATAACATAGAGAGAGAGAGAGAGAGAGAGAGAGAGAGAGAGAGAGAGAGAGAGAGAGAGAGAGAGAGAGAGAGAAAGAGAGAGAAAGAGAGAGAGAGAGAGAGAGAGAGAGAGAGAGAGAGAGAGAGAGGGGGGTAATGATGGTGGTGGTATCATTTATAATGTATACTCTTAAGTAATAATACAAATAATAGATTCTTTTTGAACTTCCACCCTACAATAGTCAAAAGTCACTAAAATACAAGACACCCCTACACCCATAATATTGGACAGGGTGACAGACAGGTAAGATTATAAGTGAAGCAGACAGACATAAGACATACACACACACTCTTGCCTAAAATATTATAAAAACATACAATTTTAAACTGTGGAAAAAGTTAAGCTGAAATGGACATTTCGCCTTGGTCAATAACCTAACATATATTCGCATTGGGTAACCACTCTGACAAAATTTCAACATTTCTATTCCTGATAAGATTCAATTTCTTTTCAATTTAATATCTTTGTTTTAATATTTTCAAAAAAAATTCAAAAGCGGAACTGAGCCCTGAAGTTTACATTTATAAATATAATATTTTCCTAAAAGAATCAAATCAAAAACATTATCTGTGTTCACATTTTCATCATTTCCAAATATGATCAATCCTTTTGAAAAAGTCAAATGTTCACAATGTAAACATTCTTTACGTGCAATACCTTATTCAATTTAATCCAGAAGGCTTTAACAATCCTACATTCCCAAAATAAGTAAAACATTGTCTCTTCATAATACCCGCAAAATGTGCAAAGCGGTTAATTTTTAATTTTACACAAATATAAATATTGATTACAAGGTAGAATCCGGTGTAAGAGTCGCAGCTGAAACCACCTTAAACTTACATCACGCGGGCGTGTGCGTGTGTGTATGTGTGTGTGTGTGTGTGTGTGTGTGTGTGTGTGTGTGTGTGTGTGTGTGTGTGTGTGTGTGTGTGTGTCTGTTGTTAGGTATTAGTATGACGTTCTGGTTTAGCTAATTACACACACTGCCTCTAAGTCTAACACAAGACTGCGACAGCGCTTCCAGGCCACTGGACGAGTTCAAGACAGGCCTCGCCCAGGCAGACGAAAAAAGACCACAGCAAGACAAGATCGTTTCATCACAAGACAGGCCCAGGCAGTGCGAACTTCCACTGCAAACCGTATCAGAAGACAATAACGGGCTGCTACCAACACCAACGTCAGCACACAGACTGTTCGCAACCGCCTGCATGCTGCCCAGTACCACGCCCGTCGTCCGTCCAAGCGCCCCAAGCTGACCCTCGTCCACAAGAGAGCTCGCAGAGTTTGGTCCAGGCGTCACATTCGCTGAACACGTCAGCAGTGGGCTGTGGTCCTCTTCACTGATGAGTCAAGGTACAGCCTGGAGCACAACGACGGCCGTGTGCGCGTGTGGAAGCGACAGGGGGAGCGCCACAACGATGACTGCATTCAGGAGGTGACTGCCCATGGTGGGGGTTCCATCATGGTATGGGGTGGGATCTCTGCCCATCACAGAACCACCCTCTACCTCATCCAAGGCAGACTGAACGCCCAGCGCTACAGGGACGAGATCCTTCGCCCTTTTGCTGTACCCACATTACAGCAGATTGGAGCCCACTCCGTTTACATGGATGACAACGCCACGCCGCACCGTGCTCGGCTGGTAAACGCCTTTCTCCAGCAAGCAGGGGTTGTCAGGATGGACTGGCCATCCTGTAGTCCGGATCTGAACCCTATTGAGAACTTTTGGGATGCACTGGAGCGCCGAGTGCACGACAACCACCTTCCACCACAAAACCTGCAACAGCTCTGGGGATTCATTCAAGCAGAGTGGCAGGCTGCACCCCAGGCTAACCTGGGGAGGCTTGTCGAGTCCATGAGACATCGCTGCACTGAGTGCCTGGCAAATCGTGGAGGCAGCACTCTTATTGACTTTGTTTTCGTGATTTTCACACAGTCGAATGAACTTTGAAAATTTGGTGACTTTTGAAAATGATCCCTGCTGTGTTTAAAAAATTGCCAAAAATCGATTTGTCCATTCATCGCTTTGATTGTTTTGTATTCAAACTGTCGAATAATGAAATTAAATATGTGCGAACGATCATCATTGTGTCTTGACTGGTTTTGGTGCATTGCGTAATATATAAAGTGTTCCTTGACTTTTTGTGAGTAGTTTACTTGACTAAATGTATTTTCGCCTTACGCGACTTGTTTATCACTGACCACACTCTACTATCCACTGATCCATGCTGACAATTCAATGTCTTAAAATTCAATTTCTTCTGATAGCTTTTCACAGCGGATACAATTCCACAATACAACAACATATCCCTTTTAACATTAGGAAATAATTCAGAACACTCTTAATAATACAAATATTTACCCTCCAAATTGACTAAATGTTTCACATATACAAATCCTTCTTCATGCCAACTCTTATAATAAATGCTTCTTTTACCTCTCACTATGTTATCATTATAAAAAAGACATTCGTACAAAAATTCATCAATATTAACAGGTAAACATTGTGCATATATAACGTTTCATAATGCTTTAACACATCTTGCCAAAACTTCTTTTTCACCGTATTTTTCAACACTGTTATATAATTGCTAGCAACCAGATTCACAATATTTAGTTCTGGATACATATCCATGACACATTTCTTCAAACATGAATCACCACAAACAACTTTTCGCATCCAATCAATCTTCAATGTTGACAAAAATGCATAAATATTCACCATATTTACCCCCCCCCCCCCCCCTTCTTCATGATTTTCATATGTTTTACATTTTCCTAAAGAGTTTGTTATGCTCTATCCAGTGGTGAAAACCGTTTTTAGAAAAGAGCGAAAACTGTTTGAGTTATAAACCTGTGACTAAGGTGACCCTCACACTGTTACCAGACACTCCCCGGACTTATATTAAGCCAAGCGCAGAACCGCGCGTGGTGACATGCGACTCATTTCGTGGTGGAGGGTCACAAATGGTCTGGGGATATCATACCCAGGAACTCTCAGGTGAAGTTTCATGAAGAACTGTTCAGTAGCTTTCTCGAAACCGATCTACACACACACACACACACACACACACACACACACACACACACACGCGCGCGCGCACGCACACACACACACACACACACATACACACAACACACACAACACACACACACACACACACACACACCACGACCCTCGTCTCGATTCCCCGTCTCTATGTTAAAACATTTAGTTATAACTTGACTAAATGTAAAAAAAAAGTCAAACACATGCGTAAGACCAAAGACTGTGATTTTGACCCTGAAGACCCGACTGATAGGTTTTATGTTTGTTGACATCGGACTTTTGAGACGTTTTGTAAATAAACTGTTGGGCCCATCATGTAAAGAACCTTCCGGCCATACTCGTTTGTCTCATGTAAAATCAAGCATCTAAAGCATCGAAAATCATGTTAAGTTTCGATTCTAAGAGAATCAGATATACACCTGAAAAGTGTTCGCGGCGTCAAGTTTACGGATTGCTACGTTTGCTCTCGGAAAACACAATACAGATATCTCGGGAATCTACATGCCGCCTCCCAATACTAAAAGTTGGGCAAATCACAAGAAGAAAATAACAAAGTAACACAAACAGTTGCTGTTGCTAGTTTTGAGCAAGCTGCTAACGAGCTAAAGACAGGTGGTAAGGATCTGAGACACGTCACAGTAATGTGCGATGACGTTAAGCTTTCTGACACTGAAAAATACACCACCGATAAATTACGTTCAACTTCAAGCGCGATTTTTTCAACATCGTGTTTTGCCTGGCAAGCGTTGCGGTTACATGGATATTATCAAAAATATTCATCAGATTGTCATGAAATTTGGCACGATGTTTTTTTTTCATGTATTGTTTTACAAATTGGTCCTCTGAGGAAAGTTGTTCTTTTTGTTATGGTTTTTTCTATGTGGTACTTTGGGCTGGTCAAATACAACCTTTGTGTGCATTTGTCAGAAAGCTGGAGGAACAAAACGCAGAGGCGCCATTTTTTGACACTTCAGCCAAAGTTGGTGACAATCGGATGAATATAGTTTGGATCACATGTGTGTAACGCTACTCCGACCATTACCGTTGGCGCCACAACACTTGGTCCCACAAATCTGATATTATGAAATTGTTTCTGCAGATAACAAATGACATTTTCACCCTGCATTTCTACATATTTCAAGTATGTACGGGGCAAGTTTTGTGCAAATCGGTTTGTATTTAAGTTAGTAGCGTGAACACACACAATTGTGCACGTAATCTATGGGCTTTCCTTGCCTTAAGTGTGAGCACATCTTTAGAGTAAACATGGCTTACCTATATGTTTTTGGATTCAGGAAATGATACAAAATAAATGAAATCATTTTTGGATCGATTACTCAAATTTTAATTGTAATCATAATTTTGCCTACTTAACATATTTTCATTGATTGTAAGTACATTTTAGATGCAACATGGCATATGTACATATTTTTGGATTCAGGAAATAATAAACAATAAAATGAAATCATATTTGGATCGATTACTAAAATATTAATTTTAATTACAATTTTGGGATTTGTATGACCAAACTTATTAATTGATTGTAAAGTTTCATAGCTAAAATGCAATCCCATAGTCCGGAGTGAGTCGAACATTAGTTGACTAAAATGTCAATCAATTTGATCGAAAAATGAGGGCGTGACAGTGCCGCCTCAACTTTCACAAAAGCCTGATATGACGTCATCAATGATATTTATCAAACAGGTGGCGTAAGGCAAAATTACTACATTTAGTCAAGCTGTCCAACTCACAGAATGAAACTGAACGCACTGCATTGTTTTACCAAGACAATACAGCTACCTCAATCCCCGCGAGTAGGAAATCGCTCACTTTTCACGTGCAAAACGCAGTGAAATTGACAAACCAGAATAGCTCGGTAGTGTATTGCACTAAGCAGGAAAGCTCGTTTTTCTGTATTCTTGTTCACTTTCTGAGCTTGTTTCCAATAAAAGCATATCATATCTATGTTTTTTTGGAATCAGGAGATGATAAAGAATTAGATGAAATCTTTTTTGGATCGATTTCTGACATTTTAATCGTAGTACTAATGAATCTATTTTCGTTAATTGTGATAACATTTTAAGAGTAAACATGACATGTATAAATGTTTAGATTCAGAGTTTGATGAAATATACAATGCAATCAATTTTAAATCTATTTGCGAAAATTCGATTTAAATGACAATTTTCATGAGCAAACTCATTAACTGTTTGTTTA
>NC_090252.1:12825292-12880292 GCF_037325665.1 Littorina saxatilis | reverse complement strand
CTTTTTGCGTTTGTCATCAAAACATCAACCCATTTCACAAAATCAGTTTAAAAACCAGAATGTTCAAACATCTTCAACATAAACTCTTTGGAGATGCAATCACATGCATGAAAAAGTCAATTGACACCATCAATCCAGGCGTATTTTGTACATCTGCATGTTCTAAAACATCATCAACTAATCGCAATAAGGTTGAGACACGTCTACCTTTTATATACCCAACTTGATCCTCACTCACATCATTCCCAACAACATCAGAGAGCCGAAGAGCTAAACATTTCGCTAATAAATTATACTCTGTATTGGTCAGTGAAATAGGTCTCCAATTATGTAAATCATTTCTTGACAAATCCTTTCCTTTATGAATCAGTGTAATTAACGAACAAGCGGATAAAATGGCCAAACTGGGTGCGGAGGACGAACAAGAAGAAAACCCAGTGAGCTCCACAGAGATGAAAACCATCATAAAGTCTCTGCTTAAACCCCCCCCCCCCCCCCCAACGCACGACAGCTACCACCAACTGTCAAGGCCTTAACAGGTAGTCATTTTCCGTCTGAGAACAGGGCACAACAGAATGCAACACCTGCACAAAAAACTGCGAGCCGTGCCCTTCCCCATGTGTCCCTGTGGAGACGCAGAGCAGGATGCAGCCCACATCCTGCAGGACTTCAGGAATCTCCAGCCCCTGAGGAGAGAGATCTGGACCAGGCCGGTGCCCCTTCATGATAAGCTGCATGGACCTGTGGAGGCTCTTCATAAGACCACCAGCTTCATTACCAGAGCTGGACTCCAAGTTTAACATTGGCGAACGACAAGAAGAAGAAGAAGTGTAATTGCCGCTTTACACTGTGAATTAGATAGAGTTCCATTCTTAAAAGCAGAGTTAAAAGACGCAAGTAAATACCTTTTTAGGCTCCTTCAAAAAAACGTATAAAACTCAACTGTTAATCCATCCATTCCGGGCGCAGAACCATTATTCATACGCGTTAGAGCTGACAAAACTTCTCCTTCTACCACTTCCCCTTCACAGCTGTCTTTCTGCTGATCATTTATTTTTAAAACCTTTGTTCCATCCAGGTCACGTACATAACGTCACACTATTCTGTGACGTCACACTAGTATCCGTTACAGTACACTGCACACACAAACATTTCGTCACGCACATTACGTCACACTGTTCCGTGACGTTACGCTGTTGTGCGTTACTTAACCCTGCTCACAACACTTCACACACACAACGTCATAATTACCTGCTAACCAGGTGATTACAATGAAAATTATCCTGTGAAAACCATTATGACTTATGGACACACACAAAAAGGGAATTTATGCAACAGATCATGACCGTACATGATTTATACTATTTCTCTGTCGTCTGCTCCTGAATCAGACGATTTTGGTTTGGAGGAACCCGTATGACACGGGGTGGGGTAAAACAGAGGATGATGGGTACATTCTAGATCTAAACACAGCCCACAATCATCCTGACTGCAAACCGTGACAGCCGAAATATTTGATGAGCTTTGGAGGAGTAGAAAAGCGACAATAATCCCGGCAAGTATCATTGTTTTTTTTTAAGCTTTTCTGTTTTGATATCCGTACCGCTATCATGGGCATTCAATTGAATTGAAACACGTCGTCAGAGTGGTAGTTATAGTGTGCAAAAGCTTCGTGTACTACTCTGCAAGTGCAACAGGTCTGACCTACTCTGGAAGCGTGGGTATTGGTTCTTTCTGTCAAGATGGTTGAACATGCTACAGTTTTGTTTGTCGGACACTCGCATGCACGAATGCTCTGGGAATTTGTTCAGCGTGGTGGGGGGGAACGGAAGGCGTGTCAGCGTGGTGGGGGGAACGGAAGGCGTGTCAGCGTGGTGGGGGGGAACGGAAGGCGTGTCAGCGTGGTGGGGGGAACGGAAGGCGTGTCAGCGTGGTGGGGGGGAACGGAAGGCGTGTCAGCGTGGTGGGGGGGAACGGAAGGCGTGTCAGCGTGGTGGGGGGAACGGAAGGCGTGTCAGCGTGGTGGGGGGGAACGGAAGGCGTGTCTTTGAGAATTGGCGTGTTTGGAATTCGCAACCATGTGAGATAAAGGGGTAAGGCACGATTAAACACTTCAAAGCGCAGCTTCGCAAATATCTGATGTCACGAACAGTTACATTCTAAAACTGTTTCTAACAAGAATGCATTGCTATCACTAACCTCTATAAATTATATTTTGTTGATGACGATAATGATGTCGACGATGATCCTGATGATGATGTTGATGAGGTTGTTGTTGTGTGTGTGCGTGTGTACGTGTGTGTGTGTGTGTCTGCGTGTGTATGTGTGTGTGCGTGCGTATATATCTGTGTGTATGTGTGTGCGCATATGTGTGAGTGAGTGTGTGTGTGTGTGTGTGTGTGTGTGTGTGTGTGTGTGTGTGTGTGTGTGTGTGTGTGTGTGTGCGTGTGTGTGTGTTGTATTGAGTGCGAATGTAATTGCAGGCATGCGGCGTGTGTGTGTGCGAGTCGACTTTTCTTTTCTTTTGTATTATATTGACATACATGTACATTTCAATGTTGTATCATGCATTATGTATTCGTATAGGTAATGTTGTAATTAGTAATACTGTATGATTGCGATTGACAATTGTCCTTTTATTGTCTTTATTTTTATGTCTTAGTTTAGCAGGGACAGATTGTAAGACTAGGCGTGAGCCTAAAATCTCCATCCTTGAGTAATAAAGTTCGTCCGTTCGTTCGTTCGTTCGTTCGTTCGTTCGTTCGTTTAATGTTGAGCGAGCCTCGGTGCATTTCCACGGCGTGGGTGGGGCACGAGTCAAGGATTCGACAAGCCCCGCCTTTGTGTTCGGAAAGTTCGCCGGGTGAAGCCAGACACTCTTGGTGTCATGATTGGCGACAACAATCGTGTGCATTCATGCGATGTGGAAGAGCTGTCGTCAAACATAATGGCGTCGGCCTCCTATTTCCACCCTGCGCTGGGCGTTCCCCGAGTTTGTGTGACACAACTATTACCGAGATGTACGAACGACCGATCATGCGTACTGTATGACAGGGAGGCTTTTCTCGCCAATGCAGAGATGAACACCCTGATCAAAGACATAGATTATATGCATTTTGTACAGTTTGATTTTGCACGTTTCGAACATGAAAACCCAATGCGTTTCGCTACATTGTCCAGGTATTACAGGGATGGCGTGCACTTGACTGATGAGGGCTACTACAACATGTACAACGTTTTCCGATCTGTTGTCATTCGAGCTGTTGCAGCTCTGAGTGCAGAATGATTTATATGTGAAAACCGATCCTCAGGGACGTGCAGATAAACTGGCAATGCAAGGCAGTCGTAGTGGGAGGTTGATGCTGAATGTGCCATGGTATATGTGTTGAAATGCTTTGTTTTATTGATGACTGTGACAGACGATGACTGAATGCGACACAGTTGTGTTAATTAGTTGAGAGTGCCAGTAACTAAGCCCTTAGATACACCAGTGATTAGTACACGGTTGAGAGCGCGTATCTGCCCTTAGATACACCAGTACAATAATTATAATGATAGAGTTCAGAGGGCTGCTATGACGGAGTGCTATGCCCTTAGATACACCCGTATATCATATTAACAGGGTTGAGAGGGCTTCTTTGTCCTTAGATACACCCGTACGTTATGATACTAATATGTGTAACAGGGTTGAGAGGGCCACTAGGCCCTTAGATACACCATTATGTGATAATTGCCTGGTTGAAAGGGCCAATTGGCCCTCAGATACACCAGCAAGTAATGGATTTACTATTCTTGGGTAGAGCAATATGTGGTGCCAATACAATGGCGTCATCGTGTAAGCAGTACCGTCGCTCCTTGACAATAAGAATGAGTTGTTATACCGGTGTCTGGGCGAATTATCACCACAATTTATTCAGAGGAAAACCAATTCTCTCAACTGTGGTGATTGGTTGTTGTTTTCCTGCCGAACAGGCAGGAGTCTGGACTATCAAGAATGATTATAAAATCAAATGGTTGACATCTACCTATATATATTATATGATGTTATGCTGTGCAGACCACTGACTGACCATGCTTCCGGTGAGAACTAGAGCGGTGCCTAGGCGCTTTGCAGATGTGCCAGTTAGTGCCCGTGGACGACCAGCCAAGCGAGGAAGGCAGAGAGGTGCGTCCACAAGCACCACAGCTGAGGGGGTTGCAGATGCTGCACCAGCCTCCTCTGACCTGTCCGACCAACGCTTGGCAGCAGGTTTTGAGGCGGTGATGGCACAGCTTCAAGCCATGCAACAATCAATCAATCAATCAATGAGGCTTATATCGCGCATATTCCGTGGGTACAGTTCTAGGCGCTCTGCAGTGATGCCGTGTGAGATGAAATTTTATACGGCCAGTAACTGCAGCCATTTCGGCGCATATTTACCTTTCACGGCCTATTATTCCAAGTCACACGGGTATAGGTAGACAATTATTAACTGTGCCTAAGCAATTTTGCCAGGAAAGACCCTTTTGTCAATCGTGGGATCTTTAACGTGCACACCCAATGTAGTGTACACGGGGGGGGGGGGGGGGGGGGGGAGTTCGGACACCGAAGAGAGTCTGCACACAAAGTTGACTCTGAAATAAATTTCCGCCGAACCTGGGATCGAACTCACGCTGACAGCGGCCAACTGAATACAAATCCAGCGCGCCACCAACTGAGCTATATCCCCGCCCCAACAGACAAACATTCAGCTGGCGACTCGTATGGAGGCGGTGGAGAAGGCACAGGCGTAACCCACAGCGATGGGAGGATCCCCTGGAGGAGTCGCACAGCCTGGTCCGTCCAACAGGGAATACCATCAGGACACTGTGGTGCACAATGTGCTCAGCACTGTCCTCCGGAGGGTAACAGGTGAGCCTGGGGTGACCCATGTCCCAGTGGACTTGCACATTCATGATAAATTGAAGCACGCGATTTGGCAAGGCCAGTTTGTAGAGTTTGCGGATTTGCTCCACCAGGACGCTAATTCAGAGTACATACTCTCCGTGGACACCTCTGGCCAACCAAGCCTCACCCAAGCCCAAAATTCAAAGCAGAAGAAATTGTCCTTTACAAAATGAGGTGAGGCCTGGAACCTTTTTCAGTATGTTTCGACGCAGCAGCCCAACCAGACATGTGCACAGACTGGTTTCTCTAAACATTACGAAGTGGTCTCCAGTCTGTTCCACAAGGGACATGACTGGGACTTCTATGACAGAAGTTTTAGAACCATGCTAGAAAAGGGGCTTGTGAAGTGGGGGGACAAGAATTTTGACCTGGCTTTTGAAGCCAAACAAAGGGAAGGGCAACATGGGGGGCAACATGGGGGGCAACATGGGGGGCAACATGCCAACAAACAGGGACAATCCGGATCAGCAGAACCTTCGTGGGTCCCCACGGGCCACCTTTTTTCATAAATTTGGATCCTGCAAATTCGGTGACAATTGTCGCTTTTCCCATGCCTGCGTGAATTGCGATGGGCCCCATTCAGCGAAGGCTTGCCCTGAAAACCAGTCCTTTCGCGGTCAGAAGTCCGACCGATACCGACAAATTAACAACCGGCCCACTTCCACCGCAGGCCGCAAACAACAGTAAATATTTTTCCCACATGCCAACAGGGATCCTGCGCCATTCTCACCCCTACCATCCGACCTGAAGTCATAGACACTGCACAGATGCTGATTGGCAAGGCGTTAAGTGCCTCATCCAGTAGTCTGTACCGAAAAGCTTGGCAGCTGTTCAAGCTTTTCATAACTGAAAGTAATATCCTGTGGGAATGTCCAGTAACTAAGCAAACTGTCCTGCTTTTCATTGCATATCTCTATCTAAGGCTACGCGCCTGCGACAACTTCTTCCATGCTTTCTGCGTTGAGTTATGTGCACAAGTCATCTAGTGTGTCTGATCCGACTTTATCTTACATAGTCTGTAAGTCGACAAAAACAGCACATAAACTTATCCGCAAACGACAGTCGTCTTCCTATTACTGAAGAGATCCTAGAACAGCTGATGAAAACCAGTAGACAAGCTTTTCAAAATATTTATCTCACATATCTTTACCCATCAATGTTTTTGTTAGCTTTTCATGCTTTCCTACGGGTCGGGGAAATAACAGAATCAGATCACACACTTGCTTTCTCCGATGTGACCTTAACGGATGACTCTATTCTTATTTCCTTCAGATCTGCTTAGCACTCAGCTGGTAAGCATCAAGAAGCCGTTGTAACCACTGCTAATCCACTCAAATGCTCCGTACAAGCTCTAAAAGAATACATAGTGAAAAGAGAGCGCAGGCCCGGCCCGCTGTTCATGCTTAATGGTCGGTCATTAGTAAGGAGGGATTTTGTTACGACACTAAAAGCAATGTTGAACATTGCCGGAATTCCAGCTGACCGATTTAATTCACACAGTTTTAGAATAGGAGCAGCTACATCGAGCGCAGCAAAAGGCGCCTCAGATGCTGTTGCAGTTCCACATTTTACATTGTGTTTTAGATATACAATATCTAAGAACACACCAAAGTTCTATTCAATACTTTACAACAGTCGTGCTTCAAATCAATCTCGTAAAACACTGATGATTTAGATTAATGAATACTTTATTGGTTAGGTAATATTCCCGGATTCTTTAACAAACTATTTCTATTTTAGATCTAACGAATTCGAGTTCATAATTAATGGTTCTTGTATTGACAGTCCGGTTTTATGTCGAACTGGACTTATCTCAAATAAACTGGTTAGTTACAAAGTCAGAATGTCCTGATGGAAAGCCTGGATTTACATGATGACCGTAGCAGTGACGAACTTGATGAAGATCCCTTGATGATGATGATAATTAGTAGACGAGCTCCTTTTGCTCCTCGCTGGTGGAACACACTGGTGGCGTAGCTTGATTAGTTCACCCTTATTCCAGCGGATCCTAGACGCTCGAACCCCTCTTGATCCTCCTTTCCGGACACGACTTAACGAGTCTGTGCGGCTGCGGATTACATCTCATGGCCTTGGGATGGCAGCTCGGATGCCGGCGGCTTTCAACGGTGGTTACAACAGGATTCTTGTTTCGACTTGCTTTACGGCTTGCTTTACGGCTCGCGCAAATCTTCTTTCCATTCCTGACACTGTCCTGTGTCTTGTTTCCCACTTATAGCCTATTCAGAACCCGGCAAATAGAGCGACGGTAATGGCTCTAGTTCTGTTCCATTAGCGTTCAGCTGCCTTCTCCCCGATGACTGTTTGCATTCCCACAATGCAACTCCATGACGCGTGCAGGTTACGTAAATTCTCATACTAATGACGCAGTAATGACATCGATTCAACATGTAGATTCTCATACTAGTGGCGAAGTAATGACGTCGTTTCTACATGTCTCCAAGGTCTCGTAGACTCTTACCCTTATGGCGCAACAAAAATATTTCAGTCTCGGCTAAACAAGAGTTGTTTGGAGTTGAGTCGTAACAGATGCGCAGATTCGCAAGCGGGGACGGTGGCCAGCGGATGCTTTCAAAAGGTATATTCGCTTACCTTAAACAATTCAGGGAGTAAACTGCAGACAAGATTACTGGTCATAGGTTTAGGTAAGCATTCAGTCAATCACAACACGTCCTCATCCAGGAAGTTGGCCTGGGTTTGGACCTTTGTCGAGGAAGCTGAGTCCAAAAAATTACATACATAATTCAGTCAACAAGGGAAGTTCTTATCCAGGAGGTTGACCTGGGTAGGGACCTACGTTAAAGATTGAAGTTGATAGATAACCAAGGTTACAGAGGGCAGGAGGCTGGCCATACACTGTCAGCCTCGGTTGTTATATGTGGCCATTTCTGCGAAAAGGGACATTCTTGATCTAAGCCTCTGATTGGAGAAACGCGGGGTCAAAGTTAGAGCAAAATGTAAACAAACTTTGCTGTGCTGACTGATGCCCACTTCAAGTTGAATTTCTAAAATGTTCAATGAATTATCAGCGATAGTACAATGAACAGCAATTTAAAGTAATGGAAAATAGTCTTGGGATCAACATTACAAACTTCTAAAAATTTTTATGTTCATTCCTCCTCAGGAAAAACACATCGAACCGATGACAAGTTGACTGCGATGATGCCGACAACGGCGACAGCGTGTTTTGTTGTGCTTCGAGAAAAAAAATGCCGTCGCTAGTTTTGGTCAAGTTACCTATTTTTGTTTAATGTTTGACAGTAAGCTTAATATACTTTCATCTGGAAGCACATTCAGCAAAGTGATGTAGCCAAATCATCACACAGCTACATTTCACTAGACAGATCTATACGCATAGTTCAGGTAGATCTGACTTTCACGCGACCGTAGCACTGTACGAAAAAGCAGACGACAAACGCAGTTGCCCGACGAAGAACAGTTACTCCCCGTTTTCATCTTTAGTTGCTTCCATTGCTAAAGTTACTGATATTTAGATCAGACTGGGGCATTCTGTTCTTTGCAGCTGTGAATTCTGATAGTGGAAGGGCAAGTCAGTCTTTTCAGTTGAACAAGGAATGTTCTGCTGACAGAAGTCACTTTGGGATAAGACAACGATTTTGTTGACGAGGTCAATGCTGTTGATTCAGAATAATGTTGTTGCACTTCGCCGGCACATTTGTGACTCCGAAGTCGAAGCAGATACTTTGATCACGATGGTGTTGTAAACGTTCATGATGACAACGCACACTACTAATCGAAGAGTTCTCCAAGAGCATAGGCCTATTGCGAAGCAAGGTCTTCCTCTTCCTGATCGTTTAAATGCCCGGACATAGTAAATGAGAACCTGTTGCTCTTACCGTTTGCTGTCTCCACTTAGATATATGACAGGCTACAATTTCAGGTAAGTTACCATATAGACTGCAGTGTGTGTGTGTGTGTGTGTGTGTGTGTGTGTGTGTGTGTGTGTGTGTTTTGTGTGTATGTGTGTGCGCGTGCGCAGCTTGTGTGTGTACCTGTGTGTGTTTGTTGTGTGAGGGTTTCTGTATATGTGTGTGTGTGTGTGTGTGTGTGTGTGTGTGTACGTGTGCGTGTGTGTGTGTGTGCGTGTGTGAGAGAGAGAGAGAGAGAGAGAGAGAGAGAGAGAGAGAGAGAGAGAGAGAGAGAGAGAGAGAGATAGATGGGTAGATAGAAGAAGAGAGATGATAATGACGATGATGATTATGATGATGATTCTGATGATGATGATTCTGATGATGATGATTCTGATGGTGATGATGGTGATGATGATGATGATTATGATGATGGTGGTGGTGGTTGTATGTGTGTACGTGTAGTATGTTTTTAAACTCCTCTTTTTATATTTAATCAAGTTTTGACTAAATATTTTAACATCGAGGGGGGATCGAAACGAGGGTCGTGGTGTATGTGCGTGTGTCTGTGTGTGTCTGTGTGTGTGTAGAGCGATTCAGACTAAACTACTGGACCGATCTTTATGAAATTTGACATGAGAGTTCCTGGGTATGAAATTCCCGAATTTTTTTTCCATTTTTTTGATAAATGTCTTTGATGACGTCATATCCGGCTTTTCGTGAAAGTTGAAGCGGCACTGTCACGCTCTCATTTTTCAACCAAATTGGTTGAAATTTTGCTCAAGTAATCTTCGACAAAGCACGGACTTCGGTATTGCATTTCAGCTTGGTGGCTTAAAAATTAATTAATGACTTTGGTCATTAAAAATCTGAAAATTGTAAAAAAAAATAAAAATTTATAAAACGATCCAAATTTACGTTTATCTTATTTTCCATCATTTGCTGATTCCAAAAACATATAAATATGTTCTATTCGGATTAAAAACAAGCTCTGAAAATTAAATATATACAAATTATTATCAACATTAAATTGTCCAAATCAATTTAAAAACACTTTCATCTTATTCCTTGTCAGTTCCTGATTCCAAAAACATATAGATATGATATGTTTGGATTATAAACACGCTCAGAAAGTTAAAACAAAGAGAGGTACAGAAAAGCGTGCTATCCTTCTTAGCGCAACTACTACCCCGCTCTTCTTGTCAATTTCACTGCCTTTGCCATGAGCGGTGGCCTGACGATGCTACGAGTAAAATGGCATTGCGTTCATTTTCATTCTGTGAGTTCGACAGCTACTTGACTAAATATTGTATTTTCGCCTTACGCGACTTGTTATATTTAGTCAAGTTTTGAAGATTATAAAGTTTTGACTAAATATTTTAACATCGAGGGGGAATCGAAACGAGGGTCGTGGTGTATGTGCGTGTGTCTGTGTGTGTGTCTGTGTGTGTGTGTGTGTGTGTGTGTGTGTGTGTGTGTGTGTGTGTAGAGCGATTCAGACTAAACTACTGGACCGGTCTTTATGAAATTTGACATGACAGTTTCTGGGTACGATATCCCCGGACGTTTTATTCATTTTTCCGATAAATGTCTTTGATGATAATACACACAGTCGCATATTCGTGCGTACAGAAGTTATAGACACGTTCACGTAGTTCGCGGTTGGTTTCATAAACCAAATGTTACGTAGGCAACCGTTATTTTTAAACGATCCAAATGCACACTGTAAACATCCGTAAGGGCAAACAGCTAAGTGCATGTGTAACACTAGCACAAAACACAACGAAGATGTATGTTGGGGGTTTAATGGTCACATTTCATTGGCAGCCACACGGATACTTAAAAACCAAATGTAAGCAATGTCACAATAAAAACGCCATGTTGACGTCATTTTCTGTGTTTGCTTTCATACAAAACACTAACCAACCTAACGAGCTTTTTAATTTTATTATCGTTATCTCTTTGGTCAATTTGCAGTCTGTTGATATCCTTATATCATTCTAGAAGCAAGACAACCATTCCGAAATCTTACTCTAAAGTCATTACCCTCTTGTGGTACACAGCTTTGTGGAAGGACCCATATATACTCGGAGGCAAAAGAAACGCAAATACAGGATGCGTTAATTAAACCTTTATGGACTTAAACTGAAAAGAAAATAATGATACTAGCATGTTCTGCGCGTGTTGTTTTAGCGGTCTTATCTTGTCAGAACCGTGTTTGCCGTTATCTGGGTCACACGTGAGATCTTGTTGACGGGGATCCCAAACCGTCATGGGGACTACTTTCAGCGCATGCATAATGTGGAAAAGCAGCTTTTCGTGTTCAGAGTGTTCAGGCAAGTTGTACTGTACTCACAAAACTGTGGTAGTTTAGTCTGAATCGCTCTACACACACACACACACACGCACACACGCACATACACCACGACCCTCGTTTCGATTCCCCCTCGATGTTAAAATATTTAGTCAAAACTTGACTAAATATAACAAGTCGCGTAAAGCGAAAATACAATATTTAGTCAAGTAGCTGTCGAACTCACAGAATGAAACTGAACGCAACGCCATTTTTCAGCAAGACCGTATACTCGTAGCGGGGTAGTAGTTGCGCTAAGAAGGATAGCACGCTTTTCTGTACCTCTCTTTGTTTTAACTTTCTGAGCGTGTTTTTAATCGAAACATATCATATCTATATGTTTTTGGAATCAGGAACCGACAAGGAATAAGATGAAAGTGTTTTTAAATTCATTTGGACAATTTAATTTTGATAATAATTTTTATATATTTAATTTTCAGAGCTTGTTTTTAATCCGAATATAACATATTTATATGTTTTTGGAATCAGCAAATGATGGAAAATAAGATAAACGTAAATTTGGATCGTTTTATAAATTTTTATTTTTTTTTACAATTTTCAGATTTTTAATGACCAAAGTCATTAATTAATTTTTAAGCCACCAAGCTGAAATGCAATACCGAACCCCGGGCTTCGTCGAAGATTACTTGACCAAAATTTCAACCAATTTGGTTGAAAAATGAGGGCGTGACAGTGCCGCCTCAACTTTCACGAAAAGCCGGATATGACGTCATCAAAGACATTTATCAAAAAAATGAAAAAAACGTTCGGGGATTTCATACCCAGGAACTCTCATGTCAAATTTCATAAAGATCGGTCCAGTAGTTTAGTCTGAATCGCTCTACACACACACACAGACACACAGACACACGCACATACACCACGACCCTCGTTTCGATTCCCCCTCGATGTTAAAATATTTAGTCAAAACTTGACTAAATATAAAAAGAAGGGATTTGTTTTACAAGAACCCTAATTTTTGTGACAACATTGCATTGGCTGGCCAGGACAAAGCGTAATGTACTCAGACACTTGCATGACCTCATAACTGATACATTGACATCATAACAGAAACTAAGCTGTGACCAAATCAAACAATGACGTCATAGTTTGAGGAGGTCAAGACTTATAACCTTGATAAATCAGTGAATGTTTTCAGTGGTGAACATGTTTTCCAACAAATATTTTCATGCTGTGACAATGACATTTGACGAACGTTTTGGTGATGTCTGCCGACTACCAACACCTACAATTGTGTGAAATGTCGAGACTTATGCTTCCAAATTAACCGATACAACCTCAACGCAAAGTTTGTACAAACATGACCCAGCTCTGATCCCCAAATCTGACGGGGGTTTACCAAACAAGGGTCATGTCGGCAGATTATCAAACTTTTAAAGTGTTCAAAGTTTCATAACTCTAGCTTCAAAGAGGCTAGAGATAACGTCAATGGTATGTTATTGTCAATCGAACATGACCCCCTGAGATCCCAAATTTAACGATGGACAAACAAAAAGGAGTCACTTTGTGAGATTCTCAAAACCTAAAAGTTGTAAAGGTCCAGCTTGAAAAAAGTATTTTTGTCCACGGTCGGATGAGTCTTAGTATCCACCCGTGTTCCTTCTGTATGGACGGCCGGCCAGCCGACCTGTCCATCTATACAGACGGACACGGATGCATAAATACTAAAGTAATACTCACCCATTGCTCAGATTATTCAAAAATGAGTAAAAATTGTTTCTGACCCTAGTCTTTTGAAGCTTCACGGAAGTTTGACTCAGAATGTCCACAGCAAAATTGGATTTCGAATTGTAGGGACCGTCATCGTAGAAAGAACAACAGAGCTCACCGGACACTACCAGTAGCGACACTCCTTTGACGCTACGGTAAAACAATGAACTGAGATCTGCATAATTTTAAAGAAGAAATGCCGTGTGTACAACGTCCGCCCAGTGATTTGTCTTGGAGAAGAACATGGGTCGGAAGGGCTTGTTAACTGTAGCGTCAAGAGCGTGTGTCCACTGGTTATTTCCCCCGAGCAGTCTGACAAGGACGATAACTCACTGCACTTATTGAGCGTGTCACAGAAAGTGCCGCTCGCACAGTCGCTACCGCTCGTACTGCACTTCCCGTTGAAAGCGATTTCTGAAACATACACAAAGCTACAAGTCACTGGCCCAAGAAAACAATTCAAAACAAAGTTAAGGACCACTTTTGTAAACGCTTGCCACATATAAATGACAAGGTTAAATTATATTTTTTTTTCTGTATTGTTTTATTGAAGAACTGAGGACAGTCTCCAGAAATTGTCACGTCAATCATGCCAGCGAGAACAACGCTAGAGCTTGTTACTCGAGACAACCCTCTGATTTCAAATTCACAACAGTAGTATTTCTTACAACGAAACATTGCAAAATCTTGTCCCGGCAGCGATCATTAGTTAATCTCCCACTAATCGGTAGTGAGATGTCATACGACGCAAGGTGATCTCTCCCAGGACCATCACAGAGCCCCCATCGAACGATATCGTTCTAGAACCGCGCCATCTGCAAAGCGCTCTCTACGACGCCTCCAGACTCTGATGCGCCCATCAGCAGGATCCAAGACGAGGCAGGGCCCATTTGTAACCACCTCACATGTTGCGTGGACAAGGCTCGTTGGGCAGCTTGGATGGTTGGCAGTCAATTTTGTTTTGCGGACTGGGCGTCTTTCACTGAAGTTGACAGCGTGTAAGCAGTTTGTAACACTTTGATCACTGACAACAGTGTGTGGTGGCAGCTCATGGTCGATGCCTGCTGCCTTATCAGTAACCTTTTTTTGCTGCATGACCTTCATTTGGATGAGGCGATCCTTCATTGTTATGCATGGTGACTGTAGGCCGACCATAAAATTATCGTAACTGTACTCTGCCAATGGCTTGAAGCCATTTCTTCAGTTGAAGTGAGACACTGAACCACTTGCCTGGCAGACACAACATCTTGCCTTATCCAAGTCGCTCCGTTTGTGTGATAGGGGCATGTTGTTTCATTGCCTTATTTGTGCCAGTGTGTCATTTTACAAACACACATTTGTGAGCACAGTCCGTGGCTGGAACCATGTTGTAGCACGTGCATTTCTGGTTTTTGTCTTGGCATGTCTTGCACTGATTTCCTAAGAGTTTGAAAACTGCCCCCTTTTTACAGAAAACCTCCCTTTTTCCGCCTGTTTAGCATGACACAGTAACACTGCCTGCCAAAAATGTTCCTACAACAACCCTGCAAAAAGGATTAGAAGCGTGAACACTGGTACAAGTGTACATTATGTCATGCAGATTCCAGAAATCGAGGGAAGGTTCTGTGATTTCAACCGGAAGTGACTAATAAAGCAATAAATAGGTCACCATGACCTATTTCCACAAATATCCTGCAAAGACAAGTACAACTTCAAGTATTAGTACCACCTTAGTTTATGTAATGCAGATTGAAAGAACTGATAGCGAAATACGTACATCTCAACCGGAAATAACCGATTATGCAATAAATAGGTCAACATGACCCATTTTTACTAATGTCCTGCATAGAGAAGTAGAACTTCAGTTACTGGTACCTGCTGATTGCATGTATCGCAGATTACTAGAACTAGAAGTGAAATGCATAAACCTCGACCGGAAAAGACCGATTATGCAATAATCAATCAATCAATCAATCAATCAATCAATCAATCAATGAGGCTTATATCGCTCATATTCCGTGGGTACAGTTCTAGGCGCTCTGCAGTGATGCCGTGTGAGATGAAATTTTATACGGCCAGTAGATCGCAGCCATTTCGGCGCATATTTACCTTTCGCGGCCTATTATTCCAAGTCACACGGGTATAGGTAGACAATTATTAACTGTGCCTAAGCAATTTTGCCAGGAAAGACCCTTTTGTCAATCGTGGGATCTTTAACGTGCACACCCAATGTAGTGTACACGGGGGGAGGGTTCGGACACCGAAGAGAGTCTGCACACAAAGTTGACTCTGAAATAAATTTCCGCCGAACCTGGGATCGAACTCACGCTGACAGCGGCCAACTGAATACGAATCCAGCGCGCTACCAAATGAGCTATATAAGTAGGTCACCTTGACATAGTAATACCCAAAAACTGCAGAAAGAAGAAAAAATGCATTATTTTACAGCGGCTTACCTCCAGTCATACAGATTCAGGAAATGGAAGGTAAAATATTGATATCAACTAGAAGTTATTATTACCAAGAAATAGATTATTCAATTTGACCCAGTTTCAGTGAATTTCTCCTTATTTCCCAAACGTTTGGTTTCTGATCACGAAACATCTCAAATTACAGCATATCTGCTAACAATGATGAAGAACGATTTTGGGGGGAAATTGACTTGTACGGCTCATATTATGCTTGTCTTGTAAAAGATCAACTACAAAAGTCATGAGTCACTCTCCATGCTAAAATGTCGCTGCTAGAGAAAACCAGGAAGTGAATGATGCGTCGTATTTGTCTTGATCAACAGTGAGAACGTTTTGTACGGTTTCAACCACAGACGGAGGCAATGCGTTCCGAGTGTCCAAGACCATGAACAAGCCGCTGTCTTCCTAAAATAGGTTACCTATGCCCTCGAAGCTTGACAACAATGACTTTACTTCCTCTCTGAACTTCAGTTTGACACTTGAGATCTGATCGTGATGGTCAAACTGAGGAGTCTGCAAAACGAGAGGACCAATTCAAGGACGCACAGATCCAGTTGAAGAACAAGGAACCAGTAGGCAAACTGAGGTTGGTCTTGCTTCGTTTTGTTGCATCACTCCTCGAAACTGATGGGATAATCACATGATTGAGCGTACTTGGAGAAGGCCTTGTGCTGCAGGATGTGCAGGGGGACAGCTGTTACCTGGTGGTCAAGTCTGGTTCTTGTCACGTGACTGACTTTGATAAAAAAAAATCTGATGTATGGGAGGATGGAATTCTTTAAGCTGAGGTGACGTTGGTCCTCCCACTACCGTTAAACCAGTCACCAACGGACATTAATGCCACCATTTCAATGTGAAACCCACCCATCATGACAAAGAAAACCTTTTTCTCCGTATGTGTCAGGACATTTCTACGGAATTTCTTTTGCCCATAGCAAAGAGTGATTGATCCATTGCTGCAGCAGGCGTCTTCCCAGGGTTTAGTTTCTTGACTGCCAAAGCGATGACATACGTTGCGTGTTTTATTAATGTCATTGTGTGAGCATTTGTGACCAAGAGCAGTGGCAGAGCAATGGTTGCAGCAGACTGAGCTGGTTCTTCCTGATGCGCAGCGTGAAAAGCTAACCATGATACAGGTTGGTCAGCATAACAGTACTCCCCAATTGTTTGCTGCGATGTTCCAGCCACGTGCATTCTGTTGTATGACTGATACGGTAGTTTCAGGACGAATGGTTACCTGTAGGTTTGTGCTACAAGGCGGTGGGAATTGATCATCCCTAACGACGGCAAGAGGGACGATGTGTGTGTACCAAACAGGACACTGGGCAACATGTATCCTTCCTTTGACTGACCGGTTAAATATTGAAATGAAACTTTGCCGACGATCAGAGTCGTTCACACCATTTTGTATTAAGAAAATACTTGTCCCGTGGAAAGATTCAGTTGACGTTGTAGAACTGGGGTTGATGTCGATATTGTCAACAACTCCTGCTGTGAACATGCCGTCAGTCATTTGAGGAGGAACCACAACGCCATTCACTTCAAACTTCTTGCAGACAGTGTTTGCTATGTCTGTAAATGTTGCAAGCACACGAGTGTAGGAGATTTCCATTCCCAGAGTGTGCATAGTGTCGACAAGGTCTTTCTTTCTGGTCAGCGAGTGCACCTTTAGGCCAAGGTACACTGGTAGTGGTGGCTCTTGTCCCTGGCTGTGCCTTGGGTGTGCAGTCGTATGTGTTGGTGCTTTTTTCTTGGCGTTGAAAGCTAGTAGTTGAGCGACCGATAGGACAGTTTGGTTTTGGAAGGGTTGTTTGCTAGTACCATCCCTTCGATGGGTTAAAACCAGAACCATCTAACTGGATTTCCACCATTTTGAGAAATGGCCACTTGAAGATTTCAACCCTTTATAAAACATAGTAAACACAGGATTGTAGCCCTCATATTTTACACACTTGACTTTGAGGATACACTGGTCATGCACACTAGTAATCAATTTAATTGAACAGCTTTTTCATATGCAAAAGAGGTATAATTTGTTCTGCTTCCAGAATACACTCCTGCTTTTTTCTCAGTTCTGGAGCTAGAAAAGCCCAGCGCGCCATAGCTGCTTCTGACTTCCACACAGACCCCACTGTGGCCTGTGCTACAGCAGTCAGAAGCAGCCTCCTCACACAAAGAATGTTCTGCTTCCAAGCAAAGCTTATACTGTACATTAGTTCAAATCGTTTTTCAAAGTTTATTACCGTCATACACAAACAAATGTCAAGTCACTCGCAAAAATATCATCAAGGACTCATGTATTCATTCATTGTGTGGCCTAATGAACGCAACACGTATAGATAAAAATTAAATTGCCGGTACTTTTCATAGCAAAACAAGAAGGGCAAAGCCCATACGACTCACATGCTTGACCTTTACATGACCTTGACCTTCAGGGTGAAGGTCAAGTAACTAAACCTAGCAATGACATCATACACTAAGAACTGCTTTACACACTTTTCCTACCAAAATACATGTGACCTTGACCCCAAGGTCAAGGTCATCCAAGGTCATGCAACACAAAGCTGTTAATTCAAGACATAGGAAGTACAATGGTGCTTATTGGCTCTTTCTACCATGAGATATGGTCACTTTTAGTGGTTCACTACCTTATTTTGGTCACATTTCATAAGGGTCAAAGTGACCTTGACCTTGATCATATGTGACCAAATGTGTCTCATGATGAAAGCATAACATGTGCCCCACATAATTTTTAAGTTTGAAACAGTTATCTTCCATAGTTCAGGGTCAAGGTCACTTCAAAATATGTATACAATCCAACTTTGAAGAGCTCCTGTGACCTTGACCTTGAAGCAAGGTAAACCAAACTGGTATCAAAAGATGGGGCTTACTTTTCACTATATATCATATATAGGTGAGGTATTGAATCTCAAAAACTTCAGAGAAAATGTGAAAAAATGTGAAAAATAGCTGTTTTATAGACAACATGTATGGCCCCTGCGACCTTGACCTTGAAGCAAGGTCAAGATGCTATGTATGATTTTTGGGGCCTTGTCATCATACACCATCTTGCCAAATTTGGTACTGATAGACTGAATAGTGTCCAAGAAATATCCAACGTTAAAGTTTTCCGGACGGACGGGGGGGGGACGGACGGACGGACGACTCGGGTGAGTACATAGACTCACTTTTGCTTCGCATGTGAGTAAAAAAAACCCACCTAACTAAAACAACACATACACACAAAACTCTCTCTGAAATCATTACACGTTTTTATTATTGTGTTTTTCAAGAAAGCCCAACGGTAATCTTATGTTGTATCAGCTCATATCGTTTTGCGTTACGCACAAAACTACAAACCCAATCAGTAACACTAACAACAAACCAAACGAACAAAGCAGCAAACAAGCAAGCAAACACACAAATAAACACAAGGCTGAAGGCGCATTTTAACCACACAATCACGAGGTTTAGATCCTGACTGCATGCTACTCTGTTCATTATCAAGAAAACAAATTGGCATTCTTACCTTTTGTTGTACTTTCCTCTTCACAAAAATGTTGTGCACAAAGGTCGAAATAAATAATACACATTTTGCACTTTTAACAGTCGACCTCCTGTACTGCTTTTGTCTTGGCCGTTTGACCAGTTATTCCTGTGTAACATTCATCTCTGAGTGTCTTCGCTTTTCGAACATAACTTTTCCCGTAGTCCCGGGTTGCAGAGTCTGTTTCGGCTGAACTTTTTCTCATGAGGCGTCACCTATGATGCTTCCTTCATCGATGACAGAATTTTCTTTGTTGGGGTTCCATAAACAGATGGAAGAGATGCTGTGGTAGTTTCACCTAAAGGAGCAGTGTCTGACATATATATTACAAGCTGATGTGAATACACCTACAGGGTAACAGAAACTGTTGAAGCACACACATGAGAAAGATGTACATGAGTTGGGTAGCTTGATTCATTTTTGAGGGGTGGAATCACAATCAGCAAGTATTGGAGTTGATGCATGACTCGAACAGGAGGATAAACCTCATTCACTATGTTCTCAAAAGGATCTTCGATTGAAGAAACAGCACCATCGTCATATTTTGGGGTAGATTTTGCCAATGGAGACGCAGCAAAGTCATCAGGTTTCAGTTTTAGCATTGGCAGAAAGGAGATTATGCAACCGTAATCCGTGAATCTAAAGGACAGTCTCCTGAAATGCATGATGCTTCTTACTTGTCTGGACGGCCTGATTTATCTCCTTTCAAACAGCGTCTGCAAAAGACATGGATACTATGAATGTTATCTCCTTTGAACAGGCAATTACTACATGTACTTCTATTTTAAAATTATTAACCGATAATCAAAAAAAAAGTAATTGCCTCCGTATTATCGCTTCTGCGTTAAAACTTTGGATAGTTTTCGTGTTTCTAATCAAACAAACAAATACAACATTAGTACTTGATTACACTGAATATCCTGAAAGTAACCAACAGCTTCTGTACAGTCAGTAAGAAGTAAGTAAGTACTGAAGTAAGTAAGTAAGTAAGTGTGTGTGTGTGTGTGTGTGTGTGTGTGTGTGTGTGTGTGTGTGTGTGTGTGTGTGTGAGTGTGTGTGTGTGTTGGTCAGTTTCTTGGGTTTCGAGAATTATTTGCTGAAGCAACTCCTCATCTGACACCTTATGCTCATCAGTTTGACATTGTGATAACATCTGAATAACAAAATATATTAGAGTCAATTAAACTGACAAAATCCATCAACCAAATCATTCATCTATCCATCTTTACAAGCATACACAAATAATGTAAACACTCACTAACATTTTTTAAATGTTTTAACAAACACTAAAGAGCTGCATGGATACACAACAACATTAAGGCATGAGCACATGCACACACCGTCACACACAAACACGCACACACTGACACAAACAAACACACACGCGCGCAAGAACATTCACGATGAAACAAACACATTCCTGCCTGTGTTTTACAATTAGGAAAACAAAACACAAAAAGATAGGAATCAGTTTACAGATACAGGATTTAGACTAAAATAATCAGAAGGTTAATCCCCTATATTTAAAAAAGGAATCCGAATCTCAGCTTTTATGGTCTGTTCAAATGGGGAAAAAAACATAATACATGAAGATACTCACTTGAATCTGTGTCCTGACTCGAGCAACAGCTAAATTGACTGTGCAGCAGAATGTAAAAATGGTAGAGAGCAGTTCTCATCCTTTTGTCAGTTTTAGGACACCCCCCCCCCCCCCTGCACCCACTTTACCACCAACCCCGGCCCCAACCCCCTTATTACCACCCTCCTCCCTCAAGGGACTGCATCTTCCCCAATTCATTCTTCATTCACATCTCTGTTCACTCTTTATCGCACAGGACAGTTAATTGTGTTAAACCCTGCTTGGAGACTGCAGCTGTTAAGGTACATCCGGAGTCAGGAATTCGGATACTGACACTTGACAGGTGTCACTGACCTGTTTTAGTTCCCACAGTCTATCAAATTCCTTTTTCTGTCGACAGCAGACTCTACTACTGCTAGTTACACTATTCTGTATGCTGGGGAAAATCCCGCACCACACAAAAAGGGTCATGACAAGATACCACTACCGCTATTGTGCCCTTATCTGGCTGCGCTATACCCCCCGCGGGTTAGGGGGAGTCCCATATTGGTTGGGACGAGAAAGAATATACCCGATGCTGTCCAGCATGTCGTAAGAGGCGACTAACGGATTATGTTTCTCCTTTTACCCTTGTTAAGTGTTTCTTGTATAGAATATAGTCAATGTTTGTAAAGATTTTAGTCGAGCAGTATGTAAGAAATGTTAAGTCCTTTGTACTGGTAACTTGCATTCTCCCAGTAAGGTCATATATTGTACTACGTTGCAAGCCCCTGGAGCAATTTTTTGATTAGTGCTTTTGTGAACAAGAAACAATTAACAAGTGGCTCTATCCCATCTCCCCCCTTTCCCCTATCCCATCTCCCCCCTTTTCCCGTCGCGATATAACCTTGAATGGTTGAAAACGACGTTAAACACCAAATAAGGAGTAAAGAATGGCTGCGCTATGAACAGGAAAAGTGACTGTGACACAGCAAGCAGAAGAGGTCAGGTTACGATGGCTGCATCTGGCTCGCAGTGAAACACTCCCCTTTCCCCACAGGCCTCAGTAGCAGAACAGACTAAACTGAACTTAGCACGTTCTGCTTCCAACCTGGATGGAGTTAGAGGGTTCTGCTTCCAAGATGAGCAGGAAAAATGCTTGGAGCCAGAACAAATTATGACTTATAAATACGCAATTATGCAAGATTTTCAAGAATCCTGCACAGAAAGTGAGAATCATGTTACCATAAGTCAAATAACGATAAAGTTGCAAAACATGTCATTTGGAGGTAATTGGTTCTGGTTTTAGCCCATCGCCTTGTTTCAGGGCCGTGTAGGATCATGCTAACTAAAGCTTTCAGCAAAAAAGGTACAGCAGTATCTTGGCATCCGCGCTCGAAGGTTCCATTGAATGTATTTGAGAGTTTGAATATTTCTCTGCGTATGAGTTGTGCAGCCTTTGCAAAATACAGCACTTCCGAATCTTGCGAACAGGCTTTCTTGATTGCATCTCCAATGTCTTTGTCAAACATCAGGACATATTCCCGACCTTGATATGTTGCAACAAGATCTGGAATAGCAGCTTGCAGTCTTTCTCTCAGTCGGGTAGAATGAATCTCTGAGTCTTGCAGCCCTTATTCTGCCAGTCGATTTGTGTACAACTTACAATACTCTGGCATGCAGAAAACTGGTGCTGTTTCTCTGTGGTCCCGAAAGGTTTCCACGTATGACACTAGTTCTACAAAAGCTAAAGCATGAAAACTGTTGTCATCATTCTCAGTTTTTTCTGTCGTTCGATGTCTGTCAACACGCTTATAAAGCTGAGGGAGGCACATGTTATGATAGTGATACACTGCGTCAATGGCAACCATGTCACCAGCTGACAGTTTAACGAGCAGATGTCGATCTTCCAGGGTGCACACTTTATAGTCAATTTGCAGTGTTGACGCCTTGCCCCTAAATTAAATTTGGAAACTCCCCCTTAAAAATGATGTGATCCGCCTCTGCACACACACAAACACACACAAAGAGAGACATAAAAAAATGGATACAGTTTTTCTTTATTTAAAATGCAATCAGATGTGGTCGTAGAACAGGCACTGTAAACAAAACCTAGCATGATATGCCACTTGTGTGATGTTTCGGTCAATATCCTTATTTTCCTTTCAGAAATACATTGGCGTTTTGAATGTCAAGGGAAGTGATACAATGCTGTAACAGGCTATCAAGAAAGCGAACGCGAAGGCAAACAAGGTAAGTACCTACTTCTGACATTAGTTTACTTATTAAACAGGTACCTAGGTTTATGTGAAGCACTACACATGTTCTAACAAGTTTGCTTTATTTTAAATCAAACGATTAGGATAGATGACAGACACAACAACAAACACATTCAATTCTATGTAAAACATACGCAAGGCGCACGTTAACAAGCTGGCCATCACAATGTGCCCATCGTGCATGAAGTGTGGCTTTGGTCGGATCAGTAGTCATACTTTATCTGCGATGCTAAACATGACATTTTGTTAGAGCGACGATTTAGCAATGTTGTTGTTGCTGTTGCTGCTGTCTGTTCTTGTCACAACTTCTCGCAATATAACAGTGGTTTTTTTTCTCTCCTGATTCTGAAAAGAAGCTGTTTAACTGTGATATCAGGCCTAGGAACCCCTGGTTTTTACTTGGAGCATTCTCAAAGAAACTTATCGTATGTTTAGAAAAATGAGTGTACTCCATACATCATTCAAATTTTGTTGATCGTATTTATTTTCCACCGACCGTATTGATGGTACTTTAGACAATCAAGCGTACACAGTACGCCGAAATTATATGGGTTCCCAGGTCCACAAAAGGTCTTTTGCCAGAAAAATCGTACCCTGCAAGTTATCACACATTTACATTATTGAAATAAAAAGAAAACACACCAGTAACCAGGTCAGATACGTTAATATCTAGAGTCAATATTTCGGCACGTGACTGCCTTCTTCGGGATGGTAAGCTAAACATTGTTGAACAAAATAATCGGTTTAGATTGTATACTTTGACTCCTGATCGAAGAAGCAGAGGTACTGCATACACCTAGGACTGTAATATCAGCTTTTGCCTGAAACACACACACATACACAAAACAACAGGATTTTAACACACTTT
Source organism: Littorina saxatilis (assembly GCF_037325665.1). Lineage (NCBI taxonomy): Eukaryota > Metazoa > Mollusca > Gastropoda > Littorinimorpha > Littorinidae > Littorina > Littorina saxatilis. The sequence goes on along the minus strand of NC_090252.1, from coordinate 12,856,692 downwards.
TAAAATTAATGCAATGTCATTGTAAGAAGCCAGAACAATCACCAACTTACATAGTTGATCACACGATTACCCATCACTGAACAATAAATCGAAGTCGGGTGCATTCAATGACTAAAGTAGTAAAGGCTTGGAAAAAACCCTCATCACAAAACATCCCCCCCCCAAAAAAAAAAAAAAAAAAAAAAATTAATAACATGAAATAAAACAAGTTGTGTATATAGCGCAGTAAACACCATGCAGGTACAAGCAAAGATTTGACAGTGATAATCCTTGTTACCAAGCATTAATATTACAGCTTTTTTTATAGGACACATTTTCTAGTTTTAATATCTCTCTCTCTCTCTCTCTCTCTCTCTCTCTTTACCACTCTCTCTCTTTCTGTCTCTCTATCTCTCTCTCTCTCTTTTTTTCTCTCTCTCTTTCTGTCTCTCTATCTCTCTCTATCTCTCTTTCTCTCTCTCTCTTTCTCTCTCTCTCTCTCTCTCTCTCTCTCTCTCTCTCTCTCTCTCTGGAAAGTAATGTATTGACCTGTGGGTTATTTGCGTGTGTATGCACATTGGTGATTCGTAAACTATGTTGAAAGAGATTGTCAAACAATATGTGACCCTCCACCACGAAATGAGTCGCATGTCACCTTTGCATGATTTTTCAAATTTTACATTTTCCTAAAGAGTGTTTTATTCTCTATCCAGTGGTGAAAACCGTTTTAGAAAAGAGCGAACACTGTTTGAGTTATAAGCCTGTGACTAAGCATCACACTGTTACCAGACACTCCCCGGACTTATATTAAGCCTAGCGCAGAACCGCCCGAGGTGACATGCGACTCATTTCGTGGTGGAGGGTCACATATTTTTTATATGGGGTGTCTTAAAAAAATGTATGTGAACAAAATATGTCATTATTATAATAATAATAATAAAGATAGCTTGTATAGCGCCGCTTCACAAATTTAACTATGCTCTTAGCGCTGTACATCGAAATATAACAATTTCAATAATATAAATACAAAGATGATATTATCATAATACACATTTACAAATACCACTCACGTACATACATCCTCGTGCACACCACGCGCATACACACTCCCACTCATTAACAAGTGCTTCCATCCCCCTGTCACTGAGATGTTCATATACCCCCTTATCAGGCACTAACAAAGCTATGTCACGGAATGCATCATAAATGGCTTAAAAAGTCGTGTTGTGTGCGCAGGATATTCGCTAGGACAGGACCTCAAGCTGAACCAGCACAACAGCGATGTATTCTTCCATGGCTCCCACGAAAGTCTTCCACCTATAGCGGGCATTGCATACAGATGGTCCAAAAAGGTTACCCTAACCCTCCTTTTTACATTTAGTCAAGTTTTGACTAAATGTTTTAACATCGAGGGGGAATCGAAACGAGGGTCGTCGTGTATGTGTGTGTGTGTGCGTGTGTGCGTGCGTGTGTGCGTGCGTGTAGAGCGATTCAGACCAAACTACTGGACCGATCTTTATGAAATTTTACATGAGAGTTCCTGGGTATGGTATCCCTGAACGTTTTTTTCCTTTTTTTGATAAATGTCTTTGATGACGTCATATCCGGCTTTTCGTGAAAGTTGAGGCGGCACTGTCACGCTCTCATTTTTCAACCAAATTGGTTGACATTTTGGTCAAGTAGTCTTCGACAAAGCCCGGACTTCGGTATTGCATTTCAGCTTGGTAGCTTAAAAATTAATCAATGACTTTTGTCATTAAAAATCTGAAAATTGTAAAAAAAAAAAAAAATTTCTAAAACGATCCAAATGTACGTTCATCTTATTCTCCATCATTTGCTGATTCCAAAAACATATAAATATGTTATATTCGGATTAAAAAAAAGCTCTGAAAATTAAATGTATAAAAATTATTATCAAAATTAAAATTTTGAAATCAATTTAAAAACACTTTCATCTTATTCCTTGTCGGTTCCTGATTCCAAAAACATATAGATATGATATGTTTGGATTAAAAACACGCTCAGAAAGTTAAAACAAAGAGAGGTACAGAAAAGCGTGCTATCCTTCTCAGCGCAAGTACTACCCCGCTCTTCCTGTCAATTTCACTGCCTTTGCCGTGCGCGGTGGACTGATACGGTCTTGCTGCGTTGCATTGCGTTCAGTTTTATTCTGTGAGTTCGACAGCTACTTGACTAAATGTTGTATTTTCGCCTTACGCGACTTGTTAACAACTGTTTTGACCAATTATCCCTCAGTTCCCAAGTGAAACATGGAACCATTCTGGACAAATGGAAGGACGTTAGCTTGGGTTATTTTTTTATCAGTTTACTTATCATTAAATTTGTTACCATTATGCAGACCAAATGTAGAATAAAACCAGGAGAGCTTTCGGTAGAAGATATTTCCTGTGTCAAAAGTTAATGCTTATTCTCATTGATGGGTGCTCCAAACTAAGTTATTTTGACTGCCTTATTCGAATTCATTTCCAAGACAGCGCTGAGAAGTCGAGAAGCTTAGGAGAGTATCGTCACAAATCGTCTGGGTGTTTAAGCAAAACTTTCGAATATGTCAGATTTTACGTTAGAGATTTTAAATACTGTTAACTGACAGAAATGCTAATAACTTCTACATCAATTGACTGGATAACTTCATATTCAGCATACATAAACTTGATTTTATGCATGAGCAGTTCACAAAGTGGCAAATTTGTAGGTGATATGATCCAACTTTTGCGTCACCAATGACACCAACGCTTTCGTATTTGATTACATAAGCAGCGTATACGTAATGATTATTATCGTTTGTCTCGTATTTTATATGTTAACGAAATACTGCCTTCCACACACAAAAAATGGTTACATTTACTTGAATGTACATGTTGCATGTCTTAGACGTGATGCTCTCTTCCTATGCGCTTTCGTCCCAGTCTCTCCTTGTGGTTGTTAGTACTTTCTTCCCCCTCTCCCTCCCTTTTCTTTTTTATCTTCTGTAGATTCTTTTGTTCCTATTTAGCTCCCCATCCCCATAATTTCAATTTGTTCTTCTGGTTTATTGTTGTTATGTCCACCATTACGAAAATGTGTGTAATTTAGTATTGTTCTGGTCACGTGATATAAGCATTTGCTTGAGTGCGTGTCCTAGCTGTGTGTTTCGAACTGTTCATGCGAAGACATTCTGAATAAAATGTTGTTTAAACCAATGCTTTCGTGTCTGAGAATTGCCCTGAACCTAGCTGTATGCTTTCTTCAGGTCATCGATAGCCTGGGGGTTGAAGGGGATGTTTTTACATACTCAGACATTCAAAATAATCAAAAAGGTAAAAGCCTGAAGGGTTTTGAATTAGGGAAAAATGGCTACTGCTCAATGTCAAAACTCGTTCTGTTTAGTCGACCCCCGAATTTGGAATGGTTTTTTTGAAATTGCACAACAGTCATGTCATTTATTATACAAAATTGCCACTTATTGGAAAGGCAGAACATAAACTGAAGTTAATGTATACCATATATATACAATAATTTGTTCAACAGATGCAGAAGTTATTTGCATTGTTGTAGGTGTCATTTTTAGGGGGTCACCCTGTAGAAGAGACGATTTTCTTTAACTATCAACCCGTAAAATATAATATTATTGGTTATGCATACAAGATCAACATTGACAAATACTTCAAATCTCCTCATTGGAATGTTTTTGTGTGTGTTGCTAATTGATTTACGTTCTATTCACTTTACTCTACATAAGTCACGACAAGAAAAGGTGACAAGGGAGGTAATTTCTTCGGAAGGGGAGGTAATTCGCTCCCCTCAGAACGATTGTCGTAGTTTGTTTGATTTTTTGTCTTCCAATAAGTATTATTTAAAATATATTTCTTTACATCTTGATGTAAAAGGCGCAGTACCCCCCCCCCCCCCCCCCCCCCCCAGTCAAGATCCGAGTCGGTGAACCAACCTTTTTTGATGCGACTGTGCCTCTTTATGCCACTCAATTTGACATACTGTGCAATCCATAATTGAACGAAATTAAGTACAGGAAATACGTTGTTGTCGTGTTTTTAATATTACATAATAAAATAAAAATGCTTACAACTGGTTTCGTGTTGGTCTTTCTCTCTCTGTCTAAATCTAATCATTACTTCCTTCTGAGGCCTGAAATGTGTTACAGGCATTGTTCAGCTTACATTTATTGTTACAATTTGTGTGGATATGTTATTAAGTGTGTCTGTGTTTCTATCATTGGTTGTCAGTGTGGTAAAAAAAAATTAAAAAAAGAAAAAAGTACACGTCAAAGTAATTTACCCTTCATCATTATTATCAAAACATGCAGCTACAGGTAATAAATATTTGTGATACTTTAAACAAATATGATGTTTGTTTTTTGCGTCTTCTTTTTTTCAGAGCAAACACACATCGTATTTGTTCAAACGTGTATATTCTGCACTTTATAATACCCTGCATGGATCTCCAAATCAAGAATAATGAAAAGTCGTCTAATAGCCCTGCAGCACTCACACGAGCATGATAGAAGCTTGCCCGCACCCAGGCTCACTGTCTTCGGCTAAAAGAGCTTACGGTTGGATCTTCGCTCAGACAAGTGTAGCTGTCTTGTCCACTTGCTCCTGTCCCATTGATCTGTAATGTGCAACATCATCTTTGATTAATAAGTCTGAGGCACAGACACACACACGCGCGCGCATATTTGCGAGAGGATGCACGTAAGTCTATTCAATCAAACAGTATAAAAACATACCACAGACGTGGACATTCGCCGTATAACAAACTCAAGAGATTCAGTTGTGTGTGTATGTTCCATCCAGAGTTAGTTAGTTAGTTGTTGTTTCTTTTTGGGTCCAGCGGACCATATAGGCCAAATCAGGACCAAAAGTTCATCTTAGGCACATTCAGTCTGTACGTAACAGGACCCATCCCGTAAAAACTTCGAACAGATCTAGTAAATTCTGAAATTCTTGACAGTTTTTTCCAATCACCTGTATCTGACCGAAGTAAAACAATCAGCCAGTACAAACATCTACCCCCTCACACGACAATACATATGTGGCGAAAAAAGGAATCGAGAGGGGGGGTGGGGGGGGGGACAAAGCATAAATTAGACCCAGAAATGATTCCACTTCATCATTTCAAACTTCAAGTGTGAAGTGATCGGATGACCCTTACTGTGAGAAAGATACATGCTTATTATCACAACTGAAAATACAAGCCCGAGGGTTTTAAATTAAGGAAACAATTAAAGTTAAGGAGAGATCAATAGAAATATCAAGAACATGTAAAATATTGTACTTACAATCCGTTTCAGCATGCTCTTCGAATAAAAATCTCCCAGTCAGCCTCGTGCTTACGATTTCGACAGGATGTTTCCTCTCACGCTGAGCTATAACACGCATTTGTGACCCTCCACTACCAAATGAGTCGCATGTCACCTCGCGCGGTTCTGCGCTGGGCTTAATATAAGTCCGGGGAGTGTCTGGTAACAGTGTGAGGGTCACCTTAGTCACAGGCTTATAACTCAAACAGTGTTTGCTCTTTTCTAAAACGGTTTTCAACACTGGATAGAGCATAACAAACTCTTTAGGAAAATGTAATAATATGAAAATCATGCAAAGGTGACATGCGACTCACACCGTCGTGGAAGGTCACATTTGGAGTGAATTCAAAGGCCAGAGATGCAGTACACGCACATTAGTTAGATCAAATTCATTTGCATTGCTACCTTGCCCAATTTCTGGCTATTTCTGTTGGTAACATCACACATGTGGCAAGCAGTGCTTGTTGCCGACTCTGCTTGGACAAGCAGCAGACGATTTTATTTAGAAACCAAATTCTGATTGGTTAAAACATAAAACCGGAACTCAAAGAACCTCTTGTTTTTTGGAAGTACCAAATCAAGAAAGATAATCAGGTAAACCTGAAATGGGTTCAAAAAAAAATAAAAATCGTAGTAAATCAGAAAACACAGTAAACGTTGGAAAAATCATCCAGTGTCGCTTCTAGAGGTCTATACCTGGACACAACATAAAGCCAGTCAGTAAAGCTGACACTTCAAAATGTCTGTTTAGTTACACTTTAAGTTCACACTCGCTTATTTTAAGACGGCAGCGCTTGTGCCACAAAGCAGAATGAAAACGAAATGTTTCCTCTAAGCCATCCCCTCCATTCAGCTTGTATCATAGTATCATAGTATCAAAGCTCTAGTTTAAAAAAAACATTCGAGATAACCTCAATATTAACGAGCATGACCCCGCTGTGTCCCCACAATTAGACGAGGGTCAACAAAACTGGGATCACTTCATGAGATCATAACACCCTAAAAGTGTGCAAAGGTATAGCTTTAAAAACTTACGGTTTGTGACTGCATGGATTTAAACGATGAATTTGCTTTTGTACTCCTGTTCTTTTTGTGTCTTAATGCTGTATTTTGGTTTTGTACATATGTATAGCAATGTCATTGTAAAGCGCTTAGAGCTTCTAGGTAAGCGCTCTATAAGTTTCCATTATTATTATTATTATTATTATGAACGGCTGGCCGGACACATTTGAATCCTGGACCTCACCAATTACTCAGGTTAGTAACAGAAACATAGATGTTCACACAATCGTGTAGGCAGGCAGAATGTGTGTGGGTGTGTGTGTGGGGGGGGTGTGCTAGTGTGTACACGTGCGTGCGTGCGTGAGTGCGAGTCACACAAATATATATTTGGAGTAAGGTGGATGGGTGTGGGGATTCCAGGCGCTCACTGCATGTGGCATCAGTGTCGCAGACAGTACCGGTCACACAATCCATGTCCTTGTCACAGATCTGGCCCAGCTCCAGCCCTGCCACACACCAAATCCTTTACTTTACTTCATAATCCCGTTGTTGGAAAAGTCGAGCTACTTCCTCCCAGCGGAAAGCTAGCAGAGAGTTGCACTACTTAGGTGTGTTTATGTGTTTAGGTGTAATCAGCCGTCCTGAATTTATTGCAGAATTACCAATCTCATTAACTGCCACTGGGACATTAATACTGTCTTTGAACATACACATAAAGTTGACTCGTGTCATTCTAGGCCCGGCTTCGAACCTGCGATCGTAGGATCACATGTCCTGTGCTCGAGCAACTGAGCGACCTGTATGTGTTCGACAAGCTCGAGTTGAATATATTTATAACTAAAGTGTCATTTGAAGCATTTCTAAATGCTTGCTAATTTTCACATATTATGTATGTGTTCCGTCCGACTATGGCAATCCGTTTGTAAAGAAATTACGTTTTTTCCTGTTGATCTAAATAATAAATTATTTAACTAAATAATTCATTATATAGCTAAATAATTCATTATTTAACTAAATAATTTATTATTTACACAAAACTAAAAAGTGTGATTGTTGTAATTAAAGAAATCTTTTATTTACTAAACAATTCATTATTTAATAAAAAAAATCCATTATTTACTATATAATGCATTATATACTATAGAATGCATTGTATACTATAGAATGCATTGTATACTATAGAATGCATTCTATAATATAGAATGCATTCTATAATATAGAATGCATTCTATAATATAGAATGCATTCTATAATATAGAATGCATTCTATAATATAGAATGAATATAGAATGCATTCTATATTATAGAATGCATTCTATAACGTTACGAAACTACTCTCTGTGTCTCTGTCTCTCTATGTTTCTCTTTCTCTCTCTCTCTCTCTCTCTTTCTCTCTATTCAATTAAACTGTGTCAGTGTCTCTGTCTCTCTCTGTCTCTGTCTGTCTGTCTCTCTCCCTCTCTCTCTCTCCGTTTCTCTCTCTCTCTGTTTCTGTCTCTCTCTGTCTCTCTGTGTGTCTCTCTCTCTGTCTCTCTGTGTCTCTGTCTCTCCCTCTCTCCGTTTCTCTCTCTCTGTTTCTGTCTCTCTGTGTGTCTCTCTCTCTCTGTGTGTCTCTCCCTCTCTCTCTCCCTCTCTCTCTCTCTGTTCCTCCTCTCTCTCTCTCTCTCCCTCTCTCTCTCTCCCTCTCTCTCTCTCTCTCTCTCTCTCTCTCTCTCTCTCTCTCTCTCTCTCTCTCTCTCTCTCTCTCTCTGTGTCTCTGTGTTACTGTGTTACTGTGTTACTGTATTGTATACTATAGAATGTATACTATAGAATGCTGGGCTTAATATAAGTCCGGGGAGTGTCTGGTAGCAGTGTGAGGGTCACCTTAGTCACAGGCTTATAACTGAAACAGTGTTTGCTCTTTTCTAAAACGGTTTTCACCACTGGATAGAACATAACAAACTCTTTAGGAAAATGTAATAATATGAAAATCATGCAAAGGTGACATGCGACTCACACCGTCGTGGAAGGTCACATTTGGAGTGAATTCAAAGGCCAGAGATGCAGTACACGCACATTAGTTAGATCAAATTCATTTGCATTGCTACCTTGCCCAATTTCTGGCTATTTCTGTTGGTAACATCACACATGTGGCAAGCAGTGCTTGTTGCCGACTCTGCTTGGACAAGCAGCAGACGATTTTATTTAGAAATTTTATATTATAGAATGCATTCTATATTATAGAATGCATTCTATATTATAGAATGCATTCTATAGTATACAATGCATTCTATAGTATACAATGCATTCTATAGTATATAATGCATTATATAGTAAATAATGGATTTTTTTTATCAAATAATGATTGTTTAGTAAATAAAAGATTTCTTTAATTACAACAATCACACTTTTTACGTTTGTGTAAATAATGAATTATTTAGTTAAATAATGAATTATTTAGCTATATAATGAATTATTTAGTTAAATAATTCATTATTTAGATCAACAGGAAAAAACGTAGTTTCTTTACAAACGGATTGCCATATCCGACAGGATACATATTTATTTGTTAAACTCTCTCTGGCATGTCGGATTAATTTTGTTTTTCATTTATATACACATTAACATAATTTAACATAATTTAACATACAGCATACACAGAATGTATATACACATTAACATAATTTAACATTCAGCATACACAGAATTTACATTCACATTAACATAATTTAACATACACATTAACATAATTTAACATACAGCATACACAGAATTTACCAGCATAAGATAAGATTGTCTCAGCGCATACACACGCACATATTAGAAAATACACATACATAGACCAACAGGGTGGGTGGTTGAAAGGACAGGGGACATAGAAATAAATAAATCCCTGCGCTTAGAACTGTACCCACGGAATACGCGCGATATAAGCTTCATATTGATTGATTGATAGGGGCGGGGGGGGGGGGGGGTGGTGCAGCCAGCATGATTATGCGTGACGCATGCGTTATTTCTGCGTTTTTCATGCGGGGATGCGTACGGCCTCGTGACACCTTCGCTTCGTGCGCGTTACTTTTCGCCAACTTTTACGCAGATTGTTGCATTCGAAACGACTTCACCACGCAGTGTATAGCACGCATGGATTTCAAAAAGGTGATTGCAATAATTGTTTTTTTCTAATTTTATACCGTGTGTTTATATATATATATATATATATATATATATATATATATATATATATATATATATATATATATATATATATATATACATATTATTAAACTTCATATACTGTAGACAGGGTGAGCGACCAAAAACTGATGCTGTTGGTGGTGACTGCACCTCAGATTCACAGTCAGAGACAGAAAGTGAGAGTGAGACTCCGGTATTAAGGAGGAGCAATAGAAGGACAGCAGGCAAACACTCTAACTTGTACAAGGAACCCCGCACAGTGCATTCGCGTGCAGTTGACGTACTCCCTCGGTTCCTTCGGATCATGGAAACATTATTGGATTCTTAGGGAGTGGGTTCAAGTAAAGTTGGGGAGCAGCTGTTCTGTGTTGCCTATTGTTTAGAGCAGGTTAGGCATGTAAATATGTTCTAAGGGTTACTTTGTTGTTTAAAAAAAAAAACTAAAAAAAAAACAATTGCGTCGCCGACAGTCCATTGTTCTTTGTCCTCTGGATCATTTCCTTTTATTATTCAATGAGAATTTCCCCTCCCCCCCCACCTCCTGATCTGTGTCATCAACAAGTCGAAGTCTGTGTTAGCATTGTTAAGGTAATAGTTTCGGTACAGTCAGTGCATCTTTAATTAGTGGTTGACATGTAGGTTCGAAATGTGTTAATAGTTTCGGTACAGTCAATGCATCTTCAAATAGTGGTTGACATGTAGGTTCGAAATGTGATAATAGTTTCGGTACAGTCAATGCATCTTTAAATAGTGGTTGACATGTAGGTGCGAAATGTGTTACTCTGGATTAGCTTTTGTGACTGAGACTTGCGACGGCTGAAGATATAAGTTAGCCCATTTTAGTTTTGATTGGTTGTTGAAACTTCTTTGGTGGTTAGGGTTTAACATCATGGTTTTGTTTCCAAGACATGCCTTCAGGAGTCACGCTAAGTTGGGGAGAATGTGGTGAGTGAGAGAAATCTGTATCGACATTGTGTGACTGTGTCAATAGAATTATTATTCTAGCGCCTGTATTGTGTCATAGGCTGTTATCATAGGTATGACGTAGGTTTCAGGGTTTCGTCATTTCAAAGACAGGGGTGTCAGCTTGTGTCTATTGGTTACATCTGCGTGTTCGATTTGGATGAAACACACAGACTATGCATTTGTTTGAATATTCCTGAATAGGGAACGTTTAGTTTTGTTTTTAATAAGTTAAATTAGATAGTTTAGATCGTATTGATAAAAGAATGTTTGGGTTGGCGACGCATAATCAAGCAGGGTAATATGTGGCCATTTCTGCGAAAAGGGACACTCTTGACAAATTTATCGATTTTAAGTTTTGGATTTTATTTGACAGACTGTTATATTTAGAACGTGATGTGAGAATTTCAGACCTTCAAATTTATTTTTCACGGAGTTATGACCCTTTTTTGGAGATACCCCCAAAATTACTTAAAATGGCCAAACTTTTAAAAACAAACTTTTGCCGGGAAATAGTAAGTTCAATCATCTGCCGTTATTACTTGTATGGTTTTAGGTCAAAATAATGTTTCATTCCAGAGTTATTGCCCTTTTTGTAACGTTACTCTAATTTTTACTTTTGTCTTTTTCTATCATTCTCTCCTCCCATGCAGAAGAAACAAATCGCGTAAGGCTAAATTACTACATTTAGTCAAGCTGTGGAACTCACAGAATGAAACTGAACGCACTGCATTTTTTCACAATGACCGTAGTCCGCCGCTAGTGCAAAAGGCAGTGAAAGTGACGAGCCTGTTCAGCGAGGTAGCGGTTGCGCTGTACTGCATAGCACGCTTTACTGTACCTCTCTTTGTTTTAACTTTCTGAGCGTGTTTTTAATCCAAACATATCATATCTATATGTTTTTGGAATCAGGAACCGACAAGGAATAAGATGAAATTGTTTATAAAACGATTTTGGAAATTTAATTTTAATCATAATTTTTATATTTTTAATATTCAGAGCTTTTTTTAATCCGAATATAACATATTTATATGTTTTTGGAATCAGAACATGATGAAGAATAAAATAAAAGTAGTTTTGGATCGTTTTATACAACAACAAAAATGTAATTACAACTTTCAGATTTTTAATGACCAAAGTCATCAATTAGTTTTTAAGCCTCCATGCTGAAATGCAATACCGAAGTCCGGCCTTCGTCGAAGATTGCTTGGTCAAAATTTAAATCAATTTGATTGAAAAATAAAGGTGTGACAGTGCCGCCTCAACTTTTACAAAAAAGCCGGATTTGACGTCATAAGCCATTTATCGAAAATAAAATTTAAAAATCTGGGGATTTCATACCCAGGAACTCTTATGTAAAATTTCATAAAGATCGGTCTAGTAGTTTAGTCTGAATCGCTCTACACACACACACGCACAGACACAAATACACCACGACCCTCGTCTCGATTCCCCCTCTATGTTAAAACATTTAGTCAAAACTTGACTAAATGTAAAAACAATCAGCCATATGATTTTTTTTCTCGAATATTTCTTCGTCTGTCATACTACCTCTTCCCCCTCCATGTTCTATTCTTTCTTCACCCACGCACATACTATTTGAGGCTGTCTGCTGAAAACAATACACACACACTTGTCGACTTGAAGTTGTGGTATTTCTAAATTTCATAACAAGGATTAATTGTTCAGTTTCCTTGGTAAATACAGCTTCCAGTTGTACAAAGCCGTCGCGATATAACCTTGAATGGTTGAAAACGACGTTAAACACCAAATAAAGAAAGAAAGAAAGTTGTACAAAGTAACATGGTGCTGTGTGTCCTTGCACACGTGGGTCTGTCAGTCTGTCCATCACTTCACTGAATTGAAAATGTCATCCGTGCACTCTGCTATCGAACCTCTCCCTTTACTTTCAACAAACTGAAATGCCAATCAGGGTCGAACTTGATGTGGCCGACGACCAAGACATTTTCAAAATGGATTTGTGCTGTTCATTCACACACAAAACTGCATGCCTAAGTATTGATGCACCATGCCGAAGACTGAAGTTGCTACCCTCCTCTGTACCCCTGCCTCATTCGCAAGGTAGAGGATTTGCTTCTCTGAAACAAAGGCAACCACAGAGTTGATCAACATATTATTTACTAACCACTAGTTGCACAGCTCAAGTCTGGTTTTGGGTACCTGTCCACTTGCCATTTCTAAGCTGGTATGGTATGGTGACATTATCGAAAATGTAGTGTGTGTGTGTGTGTGTGTGTGTGTGTGTGTGTGTGTGTGTGTGTGTGTGTGTGAGTGTGTGTGTGGTGTGTGTGTGTGTCTGTGTGTGTGTGTGTGTGTCTGTGTGTGTGCCTGTGCTTCTTTGTTGGAGAAAACAGCACATAAATGATAAACACAAATATAACTGTTGCTCCCCCCCTTTTTATTTAAGTACTGACAAATTGAAAAGTATTAATATGTCTTTACCTACTGAGCAAAATCCCAAGGGTAAACCATGCTGATTTCCTTGGAACTGGAACCGGCTGGACATTGCTGTTGACCCATTCTGTCAAACACCTGCTTTGTGGCCAGGCACTTCTGTCTTTTGTTGTTGCACTGTCCCGTGAATTGCTGGACTTGTTTGCTGTTCCACGCCAGCAAACTGAGAGAAAGAGAGTAACATTGTTTAAATAAAAAAAGAGGAGTTTAAAAACATACTACATGTCCACACATACCACCACCACCATCATCATCATCATCATCATCATCATCATCATCATCATCATCAAAATCATCATTGTCATTATCATCTCTCTTCCTCTATCTACCCCTTTCTTTCTCTCTCTCTCTCTCTCTCTCTCTCTCTCTCTCTCACACACACACACACGCTCACACACGCACACACACACACACACACACACACACACACGCACACATACACACACACACACACACACACACACACACACACACACACACACACACACACACACAAGCTGCGCGCGCGCACACACACGCACAAAACACACACTGCAGTCTATATGGTAACTTACCTGAAATTGTAGCCTGTCATAGATCTAAGTGGAGACAGCAAACTGAAAGAGCAACAGGTTCTCATTTACGATGTCCGGGCATTCAAACGATCAGGAAGAGGAAGACCTTGCTTCGCAATAGGCCTATGCTCTTGGAGAACTCTTTAACCGATTAGTAGTGTGCGTTGTCATCATGAACGTTTACAACACTATCGTGATCAAAGTATCTGCTTCAACTTCGGAGTCACAAATGTCCGGACGAAGTGCAACAAAATTATTCTGAATTAACAGCATTGACCTCGTCAACAAAATCGTTGTCTTATCCCAAAGTGACTTCTGTCAGCAGAACATTCCGTGTTCAACTGAGAAGACTGACTTGCCCTTCCACTATCAGAATTCACAGCTGCAAAGAACAGAATGCCCCAGTCAGCAACCACTGATCTACAATTTGAACAGTTTGAACAGTTTTTATTCACAAAAAGCTCTTTTGAGCCACATAGTGAAAACAATTTACACTTAATGAACATGCAAAAGTACAAATGGAAAGATGGCATGAAGCGAAAACATGGTTATGATGTAAATATATGTAAATGTACTAAATATCAGTAACTTTAGCAAGGGAAGCAACTAAAGATGTAAACGGGGAGTAACTGTTCTTCATCGGGCAACTGGGTTTGTCGTCTGCTTTTTCGTACCGTGCTACGGTCGCGTGAAAGTCAGATCTACCTGAACTATGCGTATAGATCCGTCTAGTGAAATATAGCTGTGTGATGATTTGCTGAATGTGCTTCCAGATGAAAGTTTATATTAAGCTTACTGTCAAACATTAAAAAAAGATTAGGCAAGTTGTTTTAACTTGACCAAAACTAGCGACGAAAATGTTTTTTCTCGAAGCACAACAAAACACTCTGTCGGCATTTTCGGCATCATCGCAGTCAACTTGTCATCGGTTCGATGTGTTTTTCTTGAGGAGGAATGAGCATAAACATTTTTAGAAGTTTGTAATGTTGATACCAAGACTATTTTCCATTACTTTAAATTGCTGTTCATTGTACTATCGCTGATAATTCATTGAACATTTTAGAAATTCAACTCGAAGTGGACATCAGTCAGCACAGCAAAGTTTGTTTACATTTTGCTCTAACTTTGACCCCGCGTTTCTCCAATCAGAGGCTTAGATCAACAGTGTCCCTTTTCGCAGAAATGGCCACATATAGGGCCCTCTCCCCCCTTCCCCTTTTCCCGACTAAAATGAGTAAAAGTTGTAATGAACTCACCCAACGTTGACACAAACGCGCACTTGTGACCTGGTACTGGCAGAGAAGCATGTCAAGCTTTGCCGGAATTTGATTGAATTATGCATTGTGGATTTGTGTAATGTTGGTGTGTACCAACTGGACTGATCCAGTGATGGAGTGTGTGATGGCTGTATTTCCTGGATTTTGAATGATGTTGTGAACCAGGGAGTTTTGTTTCGTGTACAGAGATGATGTAGACCAGGTGAGAATAGACCTTTTGTTATCGGTACACCTTCTTTGGAATTTGCACAATAATGTGATGTGTAACTAATAACAGAAGAGAAGGCCAATGATACGATTGAGAAAACCAAACATGCATGATGTATTTTAATACTGGAACTTGAATAATTGTAATTGTGGTTATGATGACTGTGTGAGATGATACTTTGATATGAATTGTCGTTTCGGTAATTACTGACTTTGCTTTTACTTTTTGTTTCCCCAGCCGAGCGGACTCTTGGTGGGATAGCGTGTTTATTACCGTGTTTAATAGCGTGTTTGATAGTGGGTTTTTCTAGAGCGTGTTGTGTGTTGGTAGAGCACACACTAGTGAGTGTTGTGGCAAGAGAACTTTTCGTAGTTGAGATTTGCCTCAAGCTACTTTTGATTTGAGTGCGGAGTATGTGTTTCCACCTTTTTCAGACTAAGTGTTGAAAGTGTTTATTGGAAAAGTAGCATTAGTCTGACGAACCTATTTTTAACTTTTATTTTAAATGCTTGGTGATTGTGTGCGTGAGTGTTATGCAATAAAAGAGGACAGAGAACATCATTCAATGCTTGGTGATTGTGTGCGTGAGTGTTATGCAATAAAAGAGGACAGAGAACATCATTCAATGCATTCATCGAACTTTTATTGTTTGTGTATTCTCTCCCTCTCTCGCTTGTAATTGCCAACACCCGCATGCGCTCCAGCACATACGGATTATATGCTATGTAATAACACAAAATCGGGTCACCAGTTATATTTAGTCATGAGAATGAGGTATCCTACTAAGCCATTGGCTAGTATTTGTGTGTCAGCAGTGACGCAGCATTTCTGGAAAATTCCTGAACGGAGAAGACGGTTTTACCCGTCCTAAGGCGCTGCGGATCCATAGGCACAGGACGGGTATACCCGTCTTAAGGCAGTCAAGGGGTTAAAAGTGTTGTTCCTCGGTTGGTTTTCGTTATGAAGGCACTCTGTATTCCAGAAAAGGTTTTAGAAAGAGTAAATACCCTCTTATTTTGGTTTGTGTGGAAAAGGAAAGACGTCAATAAAAAAAAGCCTATGAAAAGGTTAAAAGATCCGTGTTGAAAAGTCAACATGAAAAAGGAGGCATTAAAATGGTTGATTTAAAATTAATTCAGTCCTCCATTTTGTGTGAATGGGCGTCGAAATTACAAACGTCCTCGGTGGAAGATAGATTGACATTTGTACCATCTTTCTGGTTTTCCAAATTTGGAGAAGATTTTGCATGTTTTAAATTTAGAGTGAATTGGAAAAGGATAAAGGGAGTTGAAATGATAAAATCGTTGTTTTGGGAGAAATTTTTAAAAGTTTGCATTCAGAATAATAAGGATATGATATGTAAGGATGTTAATTCTGAATGTATTTGGAATAACCATAAGGTTATGTATCAGAAGTGTGTTCTTTTTTTTTAAGACATGGGCACACCACGTTATAACCTACGTAGCTGACTTTATGGTCGGTAACGACTGCTTGACACTCCAGAAATAGTGAAGATAATTGGTTTTTCCCCTCACTATTTATGCAATATAAAGTTGTGTACATTGCAGTGAAAATGTGTGTTAGACAAACCTTAGGTCGCGAGACTGTTTCTGAAAAATCAGAATTTTCGCAATGTTTTTGTGGGGAAGAGTTTTTTTCGGGCGCGCCAGTATTTAGAGTATTTATTAAGTCTGGAGTATAAGAATCCATGTTGTCTTCATTTTTGGCTGCACAAATGTGATGTTGAAAATACCCCCTGGCATTGGCTAATTGTTCAGAAAGTTTCCCCCGAGACCAGATTAAGAGAATTACATTGCAAAAGTGTGCATACTATTTACCCCACGAATATAATTCTATTTAAAATGGGAATTGTTGAAAAAGTTTATTGTACATATTGTTATAATGAGACAGATTATATAGAACGTTAATTTCTTTTTTTCTGCCAGAAGATTCGTGGTATTTGGTTGAACGTGGTTTATAGAGTAAATAGACAATTTGGCGTATATGTAAGTTTGGCAGCAAGGATATTGTTGCTAGGATTTCCACCAAATGAAAATGTTTCCACTGAAATGGTATGTTATATAAATGATTTGTTAATTGTCGCTAAAATGTGTATTGGTAAATATGAATAGGCCCTATGGTGTGCCAATTGATATCATTTGTATGTTTGATTTTGAATTAAGGTTAAGAAATATTTTGTGATTACTAGACTCTTTCGCTTTGCGTGTAACTTTGTCATGACGTCTTTTTGTGACGACAGTATACCCGACAATTTGTTCGCTTCCGGTGTCATTTTAGACTGAAAAGCAACTTAAAAGAAGGAGCTAAGCCTGTGTCTTGAAACAACTGAAACACTCTGTTGGATTGCCGTTTCAATGTTAACCAAAAAGTTAAAGAAAAAAACCAAGGTTCAGCTGCGAACTGACAGCAGATTGAGCATTTATTCCTGTTGATGAAGGTACGATTAAAGCTTTATTCTCTCCGTCAACCAACAAGACTAGATTTGTAGCAGACGAAAAACAAAGTGTGCGTTTTTCCTGTCTTGTGAAGGCGATTGTGTCGTTATAAGTTATCTGTACGTTGTGAAGACATTTCAAAACAACATTTAGCTTTGATGCGTCACGGGATAATAAGCTTATATGTTTTCATCCATGGAATTGTTTTTTTTCGTCTCAGCAGGGTGAATGAATTCATGATGTCTTTTCCGGAACTGGACAAAACTGGCCTTGACAAGACTGAAACAAAATATAGTTCTACAACTTCTAGGCTTGGGTTGATTGCCCATGGTGATTTGTTTCCACATCCCATGACAAATTCTCTTTACTTTGGTCATGCCATATATACGTTACAGCTCCGTCTATCCATGGTATCGCGTGATATTTTGTCTCGACGGGGTGAAAGAATATCATGACGTCACTCTCGGCAGAGCCTCGAGTGACGTCATCATATTCATTGACCCAGTATCGACAAAATATCAAGCGATACCATGGATGGACGGAGCTGTAACTTATACTGAAGTCATTAGTATTGTCAGTCATTTGTGAGTTGTTTATGTAATCTTGTGTTCATTATTTTAGTCTGTGAATCTTTAGTTATTATATTGGTTATAGTGTTCGTTTCTTTGGGAGTGTTAGCAGCAGTCCTGAGTTTCATGATGGAGTAGTTGTCTCCCTTGACATAGTTTGGAGAAACTGTTGTTATTTGTTTAGGATTAATAAACGTTGTAAAGGTTAACGTTTTGGCTGTGAGTTTTTTTTTAGTTTAATTTATAATCTTAAAACATTTTTATTTATTTCTATTCATACATTTTCACTCTTTGTCTCAAATACACACTCAACAAGTATGTATACACACACATTCATATACACACAGATTGAGCAGTCACGCACCTAAATACGCAACAATAATACATATTCAATAACACTTTTATTTTGTAATAGTGGTAGTGGAAGTCTAACCGCTATACTTATAATGTTTGAAAACATCTCTCCAGAAAGAATTCTGAACTCTTTGCATCAGTATGTTTCCAAACTCACCTCCTCTCTTGTGAATATTATGTACAAGTGGACACAGAGCTTGTAGAAGTTTAGGTACTTTTCCTTTGCTACAAAGGACTCGCTGTAACAATGATATCTTCAAAGCTGACAAAAAGCATTTCAAATCCACCATTTTAACCCCCCCCCCTCTTCAAACGACTGATGTTGTTCTCTTTATTCTATCTTTCTTACCATCCCATAAAAATGAACAAAATAACTTATTCACATCAAACAAACATGTATCATCAGGGTCTGGTAAACTCATAAACAAATGAGTTAACTTAGACAACCCCAAACTCTTAATAACTGTTATTTTTTCCAAAAGGGGTTACATTTCTTCTGGACCAGGACCTTAACAAATTCTCAATTTCTACCCCGGTAGCTCAGTTGGTAGAGCACTGGACTTGTGATCGGAAGGTCGCAGGTTCGAATTCGGGCCGGGACGGACACGGGTCAACTTTATGTGCAGACACAGAGACGGAAGCCATGTCCCACCCCCGTGTCATCACAATGGCACGTAAAAGACCTTGGTCATTCTGCCATAAGTGCAGGTGGCTGAATACACCTAAACACGCAGACACCTGGGTAGCGCGACTCTGTTGCTGCTAGCTTTCCACTGGGAGGAAGCGACCCGAATTTCCCAGCGACGGGACAATAAAGTAATGAAAATGAAAAATGAAAAATGAAATGAAATGTGTATTCATAATTAAGGGGTATAATGTCATCTAAATTGACTGAAAAAAACAATGCTAAGGACTTTAAATGTTACAGGGTTCCAACTGAGCCTAAGTTCCAGCATAAATTTAATATTACAATTTTGATGTGAGCCTATCCAGACTGCCGTGGTTTTCCCATATTTCATTTTCAGACCGGATATAGAGGCAAATTGATTCAAAACGTTCATACATGCACACACAGATTGTTTTGAACCATCTTGAAATAGGGCGGTATCATCTGCAAACTGGGATATTAATATTTTATCATCTGCCACCTTTATACCTTTTTATCTCTGTACTCTGGCGGATCATAATGGACAGAAATTCGGCACATATTAAATATAAATTAGGTGACAGTGGATCTCCTTGTCTGGTATCTAGCACTGTATTCTATTCTACTGGGATTTGTGCCTACTCAGCCAGCGGCTAGTTTGCAGCTGGCGGGCTATTTATAGTCGAACTCTTCCCTTTCGCGCGCGAGCCGGCAAGCCGAAAGCAGGCGTCTTATCCAGGTCACTCTGGAATGTGTCAGTGAAAATGCCGGTATGGGAAAAATACGTGTTTCTTGGTGTGAAAATGGGATCGTTTCCGTGACTTGACCCGTGGATTACGTTCACCTTGTCTATTTGGTTACTCTGATATCCATGCTTTGTGTTTGTGCAAAGTAGAGGTTTGTGCAGGACTCGTTTTGTTTGATTTTGTAGTAATACTGATATCACTCATACTAACACGTGCTTCTTTGTTCCTCTTGAAAAAAAACCAGAATGTGCGCGTTGTGTACCATTTTCTAACCACACTCAATCGTGTGGTTATTGTCTGTGTGGGTTGCAATGTATACTTACTGCAAATGTTCACGGTGAGGTCACACTTGGACCCTTTGAGACACAAGATAGGATTGTCCTTACAGCCTTTACCCTTAGCTAGACCTGAGACAGAAAACAGACAAACAGTACATTACAAAAGGTACGAGACATAGAGAATACTACATGGCTTGCTGTGTCGCACCAGATTTACACGAGTTTTTTTTTAAAAATATTGAACTGCGAGCAAAAGCGAGCTGTTCACTATTTGAAAAAGCAACGAGTGTAAATCTGGTACGACACAGCAAGCCATGTAGTATTATGTTTATCCTACATACTGTACTTACGTGTATTTTACTGAAAATGTCTTGCAGGCGAGGCAGCTAAATGGAAGACGCTTGTTTTGAAACCTCGATTTCTTTTAAAGCCTCGTGCAATCTATTACGTCAAAGCAAAGAAACGTCACTCTGAAAGTGTGGCATGACGTGTTAGTTCTAAAGATTCATCGAGGGTAATTAGCGAGCGCAATTTTTGTTTTTATAATGACGTTTGTCTCGGTGACTTTGGCATCAAAAGCAGTGGAAAAACAGGTATTTGCCAGACTTGCTTGACATGACCTCATTTACATGATATACACATGTGTGATTTGAACGATTATTATCGCACGGGTGTCTCTCTCTCACGTATGTAGGATAAAACCTATGTCTAACTCTGAGACAGAAAACAGACAAACAGTGCATTACACAAGGTACGAGACAACCAATGTCTGTCTCTGAGACTGAAAGCAGACACACAGTATATTACACAAGGCACGAGACAACCAATGTCCATCTCTGAGACAGAAAACAGACACAGTGCATTACACAAAGCACGAGACAACCAATGTCCATCTCTAAGACAGAAAACAGACACAGTGCATTACACAAAGCACGAGACAACCAATGTCCATCTCTAAGACAGAACACAGACACAGTGCATTACACAAGGCACGAGACAACCAATGTCCATCTCTAAGACAGAACACATACACAGTGCATTACACAAGGCACGAGACAACCAATGTCCATCTCTAAGACAGAACACATACACAGTGAATTACACAAGGCACGAGACAACCAATGTCCATCTCTAAGACAGAACACAGACACAGTGCATTACACAAGGCACGAGACAACCAATGTCCATCTCTAAGACAGAAAACAGACACAGTGCATTACACAAAGCACGAGACAACCAATGTCCATCTCTGAGACAGAAAACAGACACAGTACATTACACAAAGCACGAGACAACCAATGTCCATCTCTGAGACAGAAAACAGACACAGTGCATTACACAAGGCACGAGACAACCAATGGCCATCTCTGAGACAGAAAACAGACAAATAGTATATTACACAAGGCAAGAGACAACCAATGTCCATCTCTGAGACAGAAACCAGACAAACAGTACATTACACAAGGTACGAGACAACCAATGTCCATCTCTGAGACAGAAAACAGACACAGTGCATTACACAAGGCACGAGACAACCAATGTCCATCTCTGAGACAGAAAACAGACACAGTGCATTACACAAGGCACGAGACAACCAATGTCCATCTCTGAGACAGAAAACAGACACAGTGCATTACACAAAGCACGAGACAACCAATGGCCATCTCTGAGACAGAAAACAGACACAGTGCATTACACAAGGCACGAGACAACCAATGTCCATCTCTAAGACAGAAAACAGACACGGTACATTACACAAGGCACGAGACAACCAATGTCCATCTTTGAGCCAGTGATGTGTGTGAGTGTGTGTGTGTGTGTGTGTGTGTGTGTGTGTGTGTGTGTGTGTGTGTGTGTGTGGATGTGTGTGGATGTGTGTGGATGGATGTGTGTGTGTCTGTGTCGATGGGTGTTTGGATTGGTGTGTGTGAGTGTGGATGGATGTGTGGGTGTGTGTTTGTGAGTGGGTGTGTGTGTGTGTGGGTGGGTGTATGTGTGTGTGTGGGTGTGTGTGGATGTGTGTGCGTGTGTGTGTGTGGATGGGTGTGTTTGTAATATTTGCTTATAGAGCTATTCTGATGGACACGTGGGGGAATTCGGGGGCTGTGATTGGATGGTCTCACACATCCCTTTTCCGATCATCAAAGCATAATGCTACGGAAGTCGGCCATTTGTGACCCTCCACCACGAAATGAGTCGCATGTCATCTCGCGCAGTTCTGCGCTAGGCTTAATATAAGTCCGGGGAGTGTCTGGTAGTATTACATGTGTCATTATTTGCAATGTAAGTTACACGACCACCCGACGATGTCCCACACTGGACATATAGACAATACAACTTGATTTCCCTTGTTGCGTAATACCACGTTTACATGAGTCTTTTTTATTTAAAATTCTTTCAAATATAGAAATGCGAAGGTGTGCGAGCTTTTCAATTATTGAAGAAGAAAAAGCAACGTTTGTAAACTTCGCCACACGTCAAGCCATGAACTATTCTGTTTATCCTACATTCTGCACTTGTGTAAACTTCGCCACACATCACGCCATGAACTATTCTGTTTATCATACATTCTGTACTTTCGTGCCAGTTACTGCAAATTTGCTGACAGCCTTGTTGTTTTGAAGGAACTCACCAACTTGTCAACGTGGAACCACTTTACTCTACTTGCCTCTAAAGTAGACGCTCTGACACACTAGCTAAAAATTCGCCGAGGTAGGACAATTTTCTCAACGTTATTACGCATTAGTTTTGATATTGAATCTGTCAGTTCCAAACATTCAAGGGAAGCGTTTGCCACTGGAACAAAAAAAAGGGTGGGGGGGGGGGGGGAGGGTAAAACAAATACAGCGTTATCTAAATGTTGTTACACAAATCTCGAAAAACTATTCAAATGCCTGGGAAAGAAATACATGTAAATGTCGTGACACCAACACACACGCAAACACAACACCCAATCACCTCCCTCCCCCTAACCCACTCCCACCCAGACACAACACATACGCAACACCCAATCACCTGCCACCTCCCCCTCCCCCAACCACACACAAGAAGATATTCACCACAGGTCTGGGTGGTTGGCTCGGGAGCGAAGCCCTCCTCGCACTTGCAGATATTGGTGGTCGTGTTGCAAATGGCGTGTGAATCGTCACAAGATGTGTCATCCGTGCATTTCCCGTTCACCTTCCCAGTCAGGGGTTCTGTTCATATACAAAAACAAGCCGCGTTAAGCAAAATTAATAAGTGGTGACATATTCGCACGAAAAGCGTGATCGCTTGAAGTGACGAGCCAGTATAGCACAGTAGCGTACAGCGAGTCACAGGAAAGCGATTTTGTCTAAGGTCTTTTTATATTTAGTCAAGTTTTGACTAAATATTTTAACATCGAGGGGGAATCGAAACGAGGGTCGTGGTGTATGTGCGTGTGTGTGTGCGTGCGTGTGTGCGTGTGTGTGTGTCTGTGTAGAGCGATTCAGACTAAACTACTGGACCGATCTTTATGAAATTTGACATGAGAGTTCCTGGGTATGAAATCCCCATATGTTTTTTTCATTTTTTTGATAAATGTCTTTGATGACGTCATATCCGGCTTTTCGTGAAAGTTGAGGCGGCACTGTCACGCCCTCATTTTTCAACCAAATTGGTTGAAATTTTGGTCAAGTAATCTTCGACGAAGCCCGGGGTTCGGTATTGCATTTCAGCTTGGTGGCTTAAAAATTAATTAATGACTTTGGTCATTAAAAATCTGAAAATTGTAAAAAAAAATAAAAATTTATAAAACGATCCAAATTTACGTTTATCTTATTCTCCATCATTTGCTGATTCCAAAAACATATAAATATGTTATATTCGGATTAAAAACAAGCTCTGAAAATTAAATATATAAAAATTATTATCAAAATTAAATTGTCCAAATCAATTTCAAAACACTTTCATCTTATTCCTTGTCGGTTCCTGATTCCAAAAACATATAGATATGATATGTTTGGATTAAAAACACGCTCAGAAAGTTAAAACAAAGAGAGGTACAGAAAAGCGTGCTATCCTTCTTAGCGCAACTACTACCCCGCTCTTCTTGTCAATTTCACTGCCTTTGCCATGAGCGGTGGACTGACGATGCTACGAGTATACGGTCTTGCTGAAAAATGGCATTGCGTTCAGTTTCACTCTGTGAGTTCCACAGCTACTTGACTAAATATTGTATTTTCGCCTTACGCGACTTGTTTAATCTACACATAACATATCTATATGGATTTTTTAGATTCGGATATGATAAAGAAAAAGATGAAATCATGTTTGGAACGATTACTTAAAATTGTAATCAGACCTAACAAAATCGGCTGCTTGACTAGAATTATAATCAAGTTGGTGACAAAACGAGAGCGCAACAGTGCCCCATCAACTTTTACCAAACGCCGGATATGACGTCATCAAAAACATCATTGGAAAAAAAGAAGAAAAAAGTCCGGGGATATGTGACCCTCCACCACGAAATGAGTCGCATGTCACCTCTGCGGTTCTCCGCTAGAAGTCCGGGGAGTGTTTGGTAACAGTGTGAGGGTCACCTTAGTCACAGGCTTATAACTCAAACAGTTTTCGCTCTTTTCTTAAACGGTTTTCACCACTGGATAGAGCATACAAAACTCTTTCAGAAAATGTAAAAATATGAAAATCGTGCAAAGGTGACATGCGACTCATTCCGTCGTGGAGGGTCACATATCATCTGCAAGAACTCTCATGCAGGTTCATGAAGATCGGTCCAGTGTTTTATAACTCAAAAAAAGCAACAAGAAAGTTTTAACTTAGACAAGGAATTGAGACAAGAGTGGGGGTGTATATGTATGTATGTGTGTGTGTGTGTGTGTGTGTGTGTGTGTGTGTGTGTGTGTGTGTGTGTGTGTGTGTGTGTGTGTGTAGCAATACCAAGAAAACTAACCGACGGATCATTATGAAACTTACATACAAATTCTTCCAGACATGTTTTTTTTTACATTTTAATATACACTAGCAATCTGACCCGGCTTCTCCCGGGAGTTAGCAAAGCCCTCGAAGAAAAACTCCAAATCAAACGTTTGGGGGAAATGAGAATGACACGGTATACTGGTTTGATTAGGAGCCATACAGAGCCTCTAATCAGACTGGCATTATGTGCTTGCTACTGGTGAACGGTAGGCACTCTCACATCCAGTCAGGCCCGGCTTCGCCCGGGGTGTTTCTGATCTCCCCTCTCTCTCAGAAACCTCTAGAATCTCATTCTAATGAGAATAAGAATAGATGAAAGTGTGAGGTCATGCATTTGGATTAAAAGGCTGGGAGACAGGGTGAAAAAGCATTACCATCAACACACTCTTTTTGCTGAAAAATAATTTTGTATTGAGTTATCTCCCTTCCTTGGGAACATTCGAAATACTTGAGAAGCAGGTCTAACATCGACTATATGTCACACGCATTTGCCGAGAGGGGTTCACTAGTCCGAGGGTCCACTAGTCCGAGGGTTCACTAGTCCGAGGGTTCACTAGTCCGAGGGTTCACTAGTCCGAGGGTCCACTAGTCCGAGGGTTCACTAGTCCGAGGGTTCACTATAGACGCTTGAACAAAGGATATTCAATTTGATTTGTTTTTATTTTGTGTGTGTATGTGTGCGTGGATGTGCGTGTGTGTGCGTGCATGTGTTTTTCACTGCTGTGGGAACCAAATCGAAGAATATTCTCATAAAAAAAACTGAGTTGTTTTCATTCAAAAAAGATAATGTGGTGTTTTATATTTTGACTGAAGAAATCTCAGACTATTTCCCCCAAGAAGCTTAGTTATTTATATTTTGACTGAAGAAAGGATATTAAATTTATCAGGATACCGCCCCGACTGGACAATTACGTGATCGAACTGCCTACAGTTTTTAGTCATATTATATAGCACCTCGGGTTTCCTTTTGCCCGAGAGGGTCAATTAGTTATCCCACCGACCTGAATTATGGAGAGGATCGAGCCTGGGTTGTACTACAGTCTCACACATAATTTCATTGAAATCGGTTTTCAAACATCGGATATCTATTTGCGGACAGACAGACAGACAGACAAACAGACACACACACACACACACAAACACACACACACACATACAGAGACAGACAGACACAGTGAAACCTATATACCGCCTTTTAAGGGGCGGTATAATAACTAGTGAACCCTCGGACTGGTGAACCCTCGGACTAAAGAACCCTCGGACTAGTGAACCCTCGGACTAGTGAACCCTCGGACTAGTGCTAGTCTTTCGGATGAGACGAAAAACCGAGGTCCCTTCGTGTACACTACATTGTGGGTGCACGCTAAAGATCCCACGATTGACAAAAGGGTCTTTCCTGGCAAAATTGTATAGGCATAGATAAAAACTGTCCACCAAATACCCGTGTGACTTGGAATAATAGGCCGTGAAAAGTAGGATATGCGCCGAAATGGCTGCGATCTGCTGGCCGATGTGAATGCGTGATGTATTGTGTAAACAATTCCATCTCACACGGCATAAATAAATCCCTGCGCCTTGAATATGTGCGCGATATAAATTGCATAAAAAATAATATAAAAAAAAATCCCTGCGCTGAGAACTGTACCCACGGAACACGCGCGATATAAGCCTCATATTGATTGATTGATTGAACCCTCGGACTAGTGGGACGTTCCCGCATTTGCCACTACTAAAGCAAACGTGTGCAAGATTGTATGTTACATGCGTTGATGCCGAAATCAAATATTTTGATTATGCATTTATTTCTGAAAAATGTTACCTTCACATACATTTAGTCACTACCTTAAACACTCATGTTTTTGGTATTCAATTCAAGTGATCACGAACGTAAAAAAATGGGTATCAAAGTGTTGTTACATTTTGTTGTGTATTCTGAATAGTGTGTCAACAGGCCTTGGTCAGTCAACAACGTTTTATCTGTGTACTTCGTGTTTGACGGGAAAAGAATAACACTAACCCCGTCAACTTTCCACTTACACGACACGGTCCCTTTACCAAGCTTCAATGAAGAACCCTGAATATGAAAGGTCAAAACAAAACAATAGGTACTACTTTCACTATCGTCGTCTGCAACGAAAATCGAAAATGGTGAAACGCTTTGCTACGTACACAGAGGACGAAATTGCAAAGAAAAGATCGAACCTTACACCTGTGACTAGGAAAAGTTGCATAGAAAGTTCCGTGCGGATCTTACCACGTATCAACGTACATCCGATGCTCAGAACCTACATATGGCTGATGCTTTGGCGATTGAGACTTCGTCTTCAGCTCTAACACGCACGCAGACAGTCAGGCAGGTCTAATCTGCACCAGCGGTGATGGAAGGTTTGGATTTAGAAACACTCGACCTGTCTGACTGTCTTCGACAAGATAAACGAACCAAAAGACGAAAGTGTGCCTCAAATTCGAAAAAAATATTCTTTCAAAACTGCACTGTAAACAACATCACCATCACTGTGAGAAAATTAACAATCCAAACACAACCAGTTCCCATGTGGAACATTTCGGGTGGACTTTCCCACTACCTGACCTACAAAAATTATCCGTATTCGTTCGCGCTTTGCAATCAATTTGTGTTAGTGCGCGCGTGT
This sequence comes from Littorina saxatilis, assembly GCF_037325665.1. Classification (NCBI taxonomy): domain Eukaryota; kingdom Metazoa; phylum Mollusca; class Gastropoda; order Littorinimorpha; family Littorinidae; genus Littorina; species Littorina saxatilis. Next base: position 12,829,081 of record NC_090252.1, on the reverse strand, counting down.
GTTTGTGTATTTAACTTTCGTTGGTTTGTGCTGTTTGGTTCCAAAAAAGTTTATTTTTTACATTGACAGATTCAGAAACGTTGGTTGATACTTTGTTGAATGCATTCAACCAGAAAAAGACACGAAACGCATTGGATCTATCTTCTGCGCGCATGCGTGTGTAGGGTATGTGTGAAAAGACAAATGTGTTTTCAGTCTTGTTTTGTGCCTGTTATTTCGTCCCCCAAAACTCATTTCTGTCTTTCTATGCCTATGCTGTGAGACATAATCGCTATTACGAGTTAGTCGAGTGACAGAGAGTTTTCTTGCACACTCGACTGCTGCTGCCTCACTTCGGCTACGCCGTCGTGAGACATCTACAGTCTCCTGTGCAAGAAAACTCTATGTCACACGCATTCCTTCTTTGCCACTACTAAAGCAAACGTGTGCAAGATTGTATGTTACACGCTTTGATGCCGAAATCAATTATTTCCATTATGCATTTATTTCTGAAATTTTTTACCTTTACATACATTCAGTCACTACTACACTTTTGTTTTCAGTATTCATTTCAAGTGATCACGAACGTAGAACAAGAAGGGCAACGCCCATACGACTCACATGCTTGACCTTGACCTTTACATAACTAAACCTAGCAATGACATCATACACTAAGGCCTAAAAAAAAAATAGGTGTGGTTACGGTAACCCGACCTACCCTATTTTTTGGGGCCGACCCTATAACTTTTTATTACATTTGTCAAAAAAATACCCCCCAAAAAAAGTAAACGAGTGCAGAAAACGCAATGAAAGCGAAAGCGCCCGAGTCGCACACTTATTTCCCTGTCAAGTAGGTTTAATTTGTACACATTAGAAAAAAAAGTTTTAAAAAAAAGTGATTGCCTACCTTCCTACCCTATTTTTTTTGGCTATGTTACCGTAACCACACCTATTGGTTTTTTTGGCCTAAGAACTGCTTTACACATTTTTCCTACCAAAATACATGTGACCTTGACTCAAGGTCATCCAAGATCATGCAACACAAAGCTGTTAATTCAAGACATAGGAAGTACAATGGTGCTTATTGGCTCTTTCTACCATGAGATATGGTCACTTTTAGTGGTTCACTACCTTATTTTGGTCACATTTCATAAGGGTCAAAGTGACCTTGACCTTGATCATATGTGACCAAATGTGTCTAATGATGAAAGCATAACATGTGCCCCACATAATTTTTAAGTTTGAAACAGTTATCTTCCATAGTTCAGGGTCAAGGTCACTTCAAAATATGTATACAATCCAACTTTGAAGAGCTCCTGTGACCTTGACCTTGAAGCAAGGTAAACCAAACTGGTATCAAAAGATGGGGCTTACTTTGCCCTATATATCATATATAGGTGAGGTATTCAATCTCAAAAACTTCAGAGAAAATGGGAAAAATGGGAAAAATAGCTGTTTTTTAGACAACATTTATGGCCCCTGCGACCTTGACCTTGAAGCAAGGTCAAGATGCTACGTATGTTTTTTGGGGACTTGTCATCATACACCATCTTGCCAAATTTGGTACTGATAGACTGAATAGTGTCCAAGAAATATCCAACGTTAAAGTTTTCCGGACGGACGGACGGACGTCCGGACGTCCGGACGGACGGACGGACGGACGGACGACTCGGGTGAGTACATAGACTCACTTTTGCTTCGCATGTGAGTCAAAAATGGGTATCAAAGATTCAAAGTATTGTTACATTTTGTTGTGCATTCTGAATAGTGTGCCAACAGGCCTTGGTCAGTCAATCACGTTTTATCTGTGTACTAAGTGTTTGACGGAAAAAGAATAACACCAACCCCGTTCTCCTGTATATAACTGAAAGCCACATTTTCTTCTTCAGTCAATTTCTGTTTTCAAAAGCTTCGTCAACTTTCCACTTGCACGACACGGTCCCTTTACCAAGCTTCAATGAAGAACCCTGAATACGAAAGCTCAAAACAAAACAATAGGTACTACTTTCACTATCGTCGTCTGCAACGAAAACCGAAAATGGTGAAACGCTTTGCTACGTACACAGAGGACGAAATTGCAAAGAAAAGATCGAACCTTACACCTGTGACAAGGAAAAGTTGCATAGACAGTTCAGTGCGGATCTTACCACGTATCAACGTACATCCGATGCTCAGAACCTACAGATGGGTGACGCTTTGGCGATTGAGGCTTCGTCTTCAGCTCTAACACGCACGCAGACAGTCAGGCAGGTCTAATCTGCACCAGCGGTGATGGAAGGTTTGGATTTAGAAACACTCGAATGTTACTTCGACAAGATAAACGAACCGAAAGACGAAAGTGTGCCCCAAATTCGGAAAATATTCTTTCAAAACTGCACTGTAAACAACATCAACATCACTGTGAGAAAAAGAACAATCCAAACACAACCAGTTCCCCTGTGGAACATTTCGGGTGGACTTTCCCACGACCTGACCTACAAAAATTCTCCGTGTTCGTTCGCGCTTTGCATTCAATCTGTGTTAGTGCGCGCGTGTGTTTGTGTGTTTAGCTTTCGTTGGTTTGTGCTGTTTGGTTCCAAAAAAAGTTTATTTTTTTCATTGAAAGATTCAGAAACGTTGGTTGATACTTTGTTAAATGCATTCAACCAGAAAAAGACACGAAACGAATTGGATCTATCTTCTGCGCGCATGCGTGTGCACAGTATGTGTGAAAAGGCAATTGTGTTGTCAGTCTGGTTTTGTGCCTGTTATTTCGTCCACAAAAACTCATTTATATCTTTCTATGCCTATGCTGTGAGACATAATCGCCATTACGAGCTAGTCGTGTGACAGAGAGTTTTCTTGCACACTCGACTGCTGCTGTTTCACTCCGGCTAAAGCCGTCGTGAAAAATCTACAATCTCGTGTGCAAGAAAACTCTCTGTCACACGACTAGCTCGTAATAGCGGGTACTGTCACACGACTAACTCGTAATAGCGGGTAATATATTCTGTAAAGACTGATCAGGCGTGCCTGCATGAGAAGACATACCTCCCTTCAATGTATAACAACATAAGAGTTACCTCCCTTTGCTTCTAGAAATTTCCTGAACTGTCCGGTTGATTTTTACATTTTAGTCAAGTTTTGACTAAATGTTTTAACATAGAGGGGGAATCGAAACGAGGGTCGTGTGTGTGTGTGTGTGTGTGTGTGTGTGTGTGTGTGTGTGTGTGTGTGTGTAGGTGGTTTTACCGACAAATGGGGACGATTGTCACTGGAGAGCAGTCAAATGGGGACGCTTCCGACAAACGGGGACGTCCCAATTTGTCGGCCCGTGCGACCCCATTTGACTGGATTTGAGCAGATTGAGCGACCCCATTTGACTGCTTCCTAGCATCCCTGTGGACAAACGGACTGGATTTTCACACAGATTCATACACATATTTTAGCTCTGCACTTTGTGGTCTGCTCAACTAAACCATGTGATTTTTATCATGTGACTTCAAATGACTTTACAGTAACTGCTTTCATCATAATTCAGTTTCTATTCAAATGCAGTCAAACTAAAACATTTATTTGAATTAAAAAAACCAAAAGTTATTGCATTTAATATATTTTATTCAGAGTATTTTGAAAGAGTTCTGATTATTTGATCACGGTTTTTTTTGTATTAAAACAAAAACAAACACAGAAACATATACATTCCTGTAAAAAAAAAAATGATTACAATTATTTTGTTATGAGATTTATTTTAGGTTAATTCGAAGTGGTGTGTCTTTGTCATTTGTTGGTTTGTGCAGTGCAGTTGTTTTGTCAGTTATTCTTCTCTTC
>NC_090252.1:12735966-12825092 GCF_037325665.1 Littorina saxatilis | reverse complement strand
AAAAAAAAAGAAGACTAATACGGGTTTTTTTTTTTTTTTTTTTTTATAACCACGCCCCGGACTGCGCGCGCAACACCTGCAGACGACCATATATGTGTAGTAATTTGTCGGAACTTTGGCGGAGTAATTTTGATAGAGTTTTTAGATTGTGTCAACGACTGTAGACGTTGTAACTTACAGATAAATTATATCTAGGGCTTAAAAAATGTTATTTTCAATAAAATCGGTTCTGGTACGATGTGATTGTTAATCTAGCAAATCAACAGGGCTACTTCCTAATGGACGAAGTTCTGTGGGACTGAAGAATCATCAACCGATGTGAACTGCTATTTGTTTAGGTGGTTCAGTCTTTCCCCATCGGCAGCCCTGTAAGCTTACATTTACTGAAAAAATCCTGTTTAATTTTTCTCTTTGAGTAAGAATATTTGTCCGCAGCTTACGGACTAACCCGTTCGATAGTATTACTTGGGTATAAACTTCCTTCCCAGATTGTCTCTGTACACAAACATTTTTCAATTTACAATATTTTACTTTGTCATTTTTTTCCCTGTTCGACGACTCTTCCGACTATGTGAGTGTGTATGCGTATGTTGAATCCGATTACGCTTGTCCGCTAAACTGAAACGTGATCGAAATGACATTCGATCGATATTGACACTAACTAGTTTAAAAAAAAATGTATTCACACGCATACGCACACGTGCACTTTTGCAGTCCCATGCACTGACCGCTGGTTCTACCTTGTGCGCTTGTCCGGAGTTTTTCTTTGTTTGTTAATTTGAGGTAATCGATAATAGCGTGGCATGAAATACAATTTTGCGAAAACCCGGTGAAAACATATCGCTCCAATGAATGCTGTCCATCATGTGCGAGGTCGGGAAAAGTGTTACACGTATCGCATGAAAACAAAGAGTGTACAGATAAAACTGAAAGGAATTAAAGCGGAGAAGTCGGCAACTCAGTCAAACCACCTCTAATAAAGTGACAAATATACTAAACTATCGACTACTAAGATTCATTTGATTTTGTAACCAAGAATTTAGTTTTTGTTTTTAACGGCGCCATCAATTTAAAAGAAATGCATCTTTTCTGGTCACATTTAAATTAAAAAAAAATTAAAAAACCTACCTTTCTTGTTTTTTGATTCACATTTAGATAGTCAGCATTATATCATTTACATTTAACGTATACTGCATCCCGGTATCAGCATGCTTATTATACAATAAAATAAAAACAGCGCTAGCATACCATGAACATAATTAATTTCCTTGTAAATCTGTTTTGCTTCTTTCTTTATTTATTTATTTGTGTGGGGTGTTTTTTTTGCGTCTTTATTTTGGGGAGAGTGTTTTATTGTTCCTCAAAAGCACTTTGGTCAATATCCCTTTAACTTTGAACTACCGTTCAGTTTGAGGACAGAATGCAATTCTTTTATTTTTGGACAACAACACTGTTGGGGTTGATGTACAAAATTGATGGTTGACTGATCAAAAGATCAAAATATTGTGTGCGATATCTGTTCCTTTAAACCTTTCGTTTAACCAGCAGGTGACATATGGCATGGCACGGCCCCCGTTTGACCACCCAGGCTCTCCCTCGCCCACTTTGTCCCCGCAAGTTTTTTTGCTACCTTTTCTATATGCACTGTCAATAACATTTTTTTAGGCGAATTTGTCGTTTGCTTGCAAAAAAAAGATAGTTAATTATCAGATCAGCTTTGTAAAGGAGATACTAAAAACCGCACATAATTATTCAAAAAAAGTCTGATGCGTGGCGACAACTGCCGCTCCGACTGAAGGGCTATTTACTGAAAAGGAAGGTGGGGGGGGGGGGGGGGGGTCCTGGGGAGAGGTGGAGGGGTGGTGGGCAAAATGAGACAGAGCCGATACGATTACGATGTGAAGGGGGGGAGGGGGCAGCAAATGTTCGCATGCACATGGTGGTCAGTAACTTTAGTAACACAAATCGACGTTTGATTTTAATCCCACACAGATGTGTTAATTTTTCTTTTGTTATTTTCTTTTTTTCTGTCAAAATGTATAAATGAAAAACGTGACAGGCTGGATAAAATTTATCTGAGTGAAACGTTATTTCTTTCAGGGTCCGCATTGGTTTCTAAAAAAACAATAGTGTTTAATTTTAACTTGATTTCATTTACATGAATTCAAATCAGAAACGAAGAAAATATCATAACCCCGCAATATAACAGTGTCACAGAATCGTGAAACAATTCCGTGAAAACATTCTCTCAATGCTGACAATGTCTTGGTGCGTGGTTCTCACATGTGGTGTCCAGTTGTCCATCTTAGCTAATTTAAATTCCGCGTGTGATGTTTTAAGTGGGCCTATTGGGACGAAGCTGAGTAGATTCGGGATGCGAAAATCAGCAGATTATACGATTTTATGATCCGCGGCAGAGACTATCAAGTGCTCTTGCGTATACAAGAACCAGTCGGTCGGATCGAGTCCAGGTGTGATTTTCGCGTTCTACTTACAGTCGTTTTATCTCAGCTGATAACTCCTTGCCAAATGGTGGCAAAAACGCTCAATGGAAAGTGACATCGCATGCGTTGGGAAGACCGTGGGAAAATATTGAGACCTCAGAATAGGGTCCTACGATTGACCAAAGCAAAAATAATACGACAACACATCATAGTGTGTGTGTGTTTCTGCACGCGGTCTGTTTCTCATAAGACACGCAATAAGCGCACCCTGGTCGTAAGGGAAAATAGCCTAACATGGACAACTGCCTGATATGGACCACCTCCTGTTCTGACAAACTAACGGTGCTATAGGTCTCAAAACAATTTCATTCTTTGGATAACTTGCATATATATGCGATATAAACATTTGTAACCACACAATAAGCTAAGCTTATATTAAATGTGGTTATAAATATGTACATCTAGATAGGAATTATTATTTCACGTTATGTCAAGGTCAGAGAATCGCTTATCCCCTTGTTATAAATGTAAGACAGACAAGATACAATTTTTACCAAAAAAGAGGAAAAGATACAGCAAAAGAATCAGAGGATGTGACAGAGGACGGGAAGAGAGTTAATTTTATTTTTCAGCAAGCAAGGGGGGGGGGGGGGGGTCAGAGAGACGATTACTGTTACAGACTTGCCAATTCAATGTTCCTGCAGCAGCAATAATTTCATCCAAAATGTTGTCCAAACTAATTAAGCTTAGATTACTCATAATTTATGAATACAAAGAAAAACCTTCAAGAAAGATTCACTCAAACTTGATTAAATCCCCAGATGAAGCATCCGTCGCGTCGCACATATGGAAACATGCGTTCTTTGATATTACTGTTGCGATCGGTTTTGACGCTGCCGCCACCTCGCCGCAACTATCGTGCTGCCATCGCGTCGCGATATGGAAACACAGCTTAAGACTATGCATATAATACTGCTGGTTTTCTCTTCATTCTTCTCAAAATGTCGGTCTCTGTCTGTCTGTCCCTGTTTGTGTGTCTCTCTATCTCTATCTCGCACTAATTCTGTCGGTCGGTCCGTCTCTCTGTCTGTCTCTCTGTATTTCTAGCTCTGTCTCTCTTTTTGTCTTTTTCTTACTCTCTCAGTTTATTAAAACAAAACAAAAACAAGTCGCGTAAGGCGAAAATACAACATTTAGTCAAGTAGCTGTCGAACTCACAGAATGAAACTGAACGCAATGCAACGCAGCAAGACCGTATACTCGTAGCATCGCCAGCCACCGCTCACGGCAAAGGCAGTGAAATTGACAAGAAGAGCGGGGTAGTAGTTGCGCTGAGAAGGATAGCACGCTTTTCTGTACCTCTATTCGTTTTAACTTTGTGAGCGTGTTTTTAATCCAAACATATCATATCTATACGTTTTTGGAATCAAGAACCGATAAGGAATAAGATGAAAGTGTTTTTAAATTGATTTGGAAAATTTAATTTTGATACTAATTTTTATATTTTTAATTTTCAGAGCTTGTTTTAATCCAAATATAACATATTGATATGTTTTTGGAATCAGCAAATAATGGAGAATAAGATGAACGTAAATGTGGATCGTTTTATAATTTTTTTTTTTTTTTTACATTTTTCTGATTTTTAATGACCAAAGTCATTAATTAATTTTTAATTTAATTAAGCCACCAAGCTGAAATGTAATACCGAAGTCCGGGCTTTGTCGAACATTACTTGACCAAAATTTCAACCAATTTGGTTGAAAAATGAGGGCGTGACAGTGCCGCCTCAACTTTCACGAAAAACCGGATATGACGTCATCAAAGACATTTATCAAAAAAATGAAAAAAACGTTCGGGGATATCATACCCAGGAACTCTCCTGTCAAATTTCACAAAGATCGGTACAGTAGTTTAGTCTGAATCACTCTACACACACACACAGACAGACACACACACACACACACACACACACATCCCTGCCTGTCTGCCTGTTCTTCTCTCTCTCTTAGGTTACTTTCACGGATTATGCAAAAAAGAAATATGCACGGCTGCTTCACACTTTTCTTGTTTTCTCTCTATTCTCAACCTTTGGTGTCTGTCTGCGTGTCTGTGTGTCTGTCTGTCTGTTTGTTTGTTTGTCTGTCTGTCTCTCTCTCTCTCTCTCTCTCTCTCTCTCTCTCCCCTTCTCTCTCTCCCCATCTCTCTCTCGCCATCTCTCTCTCTTTTTCGCTCTCTTCATCTCTCTTTCTCTCTCTGTCTCTCTCTCTCCCCTTCTCTCTCTCCCCATCTCTCTCTCGCCATCTCTCTCTCTTTTTCGCTCTCTTCATCTCTCTCTCTCTCTCTGTCTCTCTCTCTCACTGTCTCTCTCTCTCTCTCTCTCTCTCTTACAGTCAGCATATTACAAATGATGGTTTATTCCTGGCAAATTTCGACCAAATGATTATCGAAGATGGTTATGCAAATAAGATGCAACAACGGAAAACAGACGAAATTAAACAGAGACCCCAAGCCCGTGACAGACAGACAGACAGACAGACAGACAGACAGACAGACAGACAGACAGACAGACAGACACAGAGACTGAGACAGAGACAGACAGACTAGACAAGCCGACAAACAAAAAAACAACATGAAAAGACACATGTAGGTGACGATGCTGATCCCAATACCGATGCCGATGCCGATGATGATGATGATGATGATGATGATGATGATGATGATGATGATGATGATGATGATGATGATGATATATCTCTTTATTTCCCTCTCTTGGAGAGTTTGCTGCGTGATAGCCTCTAACCCTATTCATTGTATAACAACGTTAAATCATCATCGTCATCTCTCTCTCCCGTTCTCTCTCTCGCCCCCCCCCCCCCCCTCTCTCTCTCTCTCTCTCTCTCTCTCTCTCTCTCTCTCTCTCTCTCTCTCTCCTCTCTCTCTCTCTCTCTCTTACACACTTTCTCTTTCCTACTCTCTCTCTCTGTTTTGTTCTCCTTTCTCTGTCAGATTTGTTTTAAACAAACACGTAGGACAGAAATCTGCAGAGCTGTTGCAATTGTGTCTTTTATCTCTATCTCTTTCTATGATTTTTTTTCTCCGGTTTTTGACTGTGTGCCTATCTGTCTGTCTTCCTCTCTCTCGCAGGTTACTGTCTGTCCGTATGTCTGTCCGTCTGTTTGTCCGTCTCTCTCACTCTGTCTCTGTCTTTCTCTCTTATTTAATTACCCCAACTCTCACTCTCTCTCTCTCTCTCTACAATTACAAATACAATTTTTGTATTAAACATGCCCCTCTCCTCTTTATTGGTATAATGTACACAAACCCTTTTCGAATGAAGGGACTTACAAACCAACCACTACATGTATTTAGATGTGTGATGATCTTGGCAATGTCTTGCTTGTTTGATTGATTTTCTTTAAAATGTAATGTATGGATTAGAGCATGATGTTGAGAAAGTGCAAGCTGCACTATACCACTTAATTCACATCAATCAACTCGCAATTTACCTCAATGTAATGCATTTTGTGTACATATGTATAATGTGTTTTCACTTTAGTTATCTGTTAAAATGTAGAATTTTAGTTATCTATTTTCTAATTTTTATCTTGTATTTTTTATTTCATTTTTTTAGTTAGTCCCTCTTTAGGGCGAGGGCTGGATGTAAAAAAGCAGACCACTGCTTAATCTACTACCCTCGTTAAATAAAGAATTGTCATTGTCATTGTCTCTCTCTCTCTCTTTCTCTCTCTCTCTCTCTCTCTCTCTCTCTCTCTTTCTATCTGTCCCTCCGGCAGCACACATTTTTCGCTCCAGCAATTTACTTGAACAAGTGAAGAAAATGCCTGTCGTTGGACTACCAACTGCTGTGGAAGCTACCTTGACAGGCCTGCCAGCTGACCACTATGTCAAGTACTGGAAAGTCACCGGAGAATGAGAAGGAGCCACAGTCACACTTCAACTGCTCAGCACAGAGAACCAACAGGCCGCCATTTGCCGAGCTAGTCAACGCAACGTAAACAAAACCCCTTCGCAGCTCAGACGTGACAGACAATGATCCCAACAATTTAACAGCAAAGAGGTATGCGTTTCTTCTGTTGATACAGCTGATCGATCATCTGCGAAATCATGCCAGCACAACATCAGGCATAATTCACACAAACACGTACGACAAAGTTCCCGACGTTAGGCACAAACAGAAAATGAGACTACACGCCGGCGAACGCATTGACAGCGAGGCAAGCTGTGTTGTGAACATTGAAGCACGTGAATCACGGAGCCACATTCCATCCAAGCTGACGGAACCTGCCTTGCAGCAATCCGTTGACTCCACATGCGTGGCCACTGACAGTGACAAGGACAGATATTTTACGTCAGAGAGTGATACAGAGGAACCAGTGGAAAAGCAGTTGACTAAAGCTGAAAAGGATGCTTTGGAAAGGGAGTACAGTCTAGGGGAAGTAAAAGCACTTGCTTTAGAAATTACTACGAACCCCAGAACACGAAAGAAAGTGATTAGAATGGTGTACAATGCTTCATCCAAACAGCTGCTTGCAAAATCAGATGACTTCATGTTCACCTACGATTGTACCAAAGCTGAAACATTGTACTGGACGTTATTCAGGGACAAAGCAGACATGAGTTATGATGAATCAGAACGACTGGCATTTATTGAGGAGCCTGCGGATGTGCGACGAACACTGTACCTTATTGAGATAAATCATATCGCCAAGGATTTGCATGCACTGGTTACACTTCTCAGAGCCTACCTTCAGACTTGAACTTTGATCGCTGTTGTATCACATTTACGTATCATTACATGCTGCTTCTCTTGCAAAACTCGTAAAGCACTACTACTATATTTTGCAGCTGATACTGGTAAAACGTTAATACTCTATGATTGTATTAAAACATTATTGTACATAATGCACTGGAAACATTTTCAAACATAATGTGGTTAACTTCTATTTCACCTCAATGAGCGAGGGCGGGATGAAAAAAAAAAGTAGTTTAGCATTTCCTATTCTGTTACAGTGTTAAGATAAAGATCAATTCAATTCAATTTAATTCAATTCAATTCAATACAATCATCTCTCCCTCATTCTCGTTCTCATAAATAGGACTCAAACCATACCGGCACGGTGGCCTAGTGGTAAGGCGTCCGCCCCGTGATCGGGAGGTCGTGGGTTCGAAACCCGGCCGGGTCATACCTAAGACTTTAAAATTGGCAATCTAGTGGCTGCTCCGCCTGGCGTCTGGCATTATGGGGTTAGTGCTAGGACTGGTTGGTCCGGTGTCAGAATAATGTGACTGGGTAAGACATGAAGCCTGTGCTGCGACTTCTGTCTTGTGTGTGGCGCACGTTATATGTCAAAGCAGCACCGCCCTGATATGGCCCTTCGTGGTCGGCTGGGCGTGAAGCAAACAAACAAACAAACAAGCACAGCGCAGAGCCATTTCACTGCTGTACAGCAAACATCGTCCCCAAATACCTGTGTCTGTGTGTCACCGACTTAGTTGCTCTGCAGAGTGTGTGTGTGTGTGTGTGTGTGTAATACTGCCTTGCTGCAGAGTTTGTGTTATACCGCTTTGCTCTGCTGAGTGTGTTTGTGTTAATTACGGTCTGTCTGTATATTCTTTTGTCTGTCCGTCTGTCACTCAAGGGTAAGGGGGTGTCCTTAACCTCTCCTTTGTTGTCTCGGTCTGTCTCTCTGTCTCTGTCTATCTGTCTATGTCGCTCTTTCTGACTCTCTCCCTCTCAGCGGAGATCAAAGCCAATGAAAAACACACATCTCTGAAGCAGTTTTAGCTTGTGCCTCCAAATGACTGCTGTACAACAACCAGACCCCATCTGACTGTTGTTTGGGAAACAGTCCCCAATTCACTGCTGTACACCATTTACGTATCATTACATGCTGTTTCTCTTTCGAAACTTGTAAAGCACTACTTCTATTTTGCAGCTGATACTGGTAAAATGTTAATACACTATGATTGTATTGAAACATTATTGTACATAAAGCACTGGAACATTTTCAAACATAATGTGGTTAACTTCTATTTCAACTCAATGGGCGAGGGCGGGATGAAAAAAAACCATTTTAGCATTTCTTGTTCTGTTACAGTGTTAAGAGAAAGATAAATTCAATTCAATTTAATTCAATTCAATTTAATACAACTCTCTCTCCCTCATTCTCATTCTCATAAATCAGACTCAAACCATCCGTTGTCAGGGTCGTGAATGCTAGCTACTGACTGGATTGGAAATACTCTTATGTCGCCTAGCGCCATATGTAACTGATGAAACCATTCATAGCACAGCGCAGAGCTATCGGTTTTTGGACGTCCCCATTTCACTGCTGTACAGCAAACATCGTCCCCAAATAACTGTGTCTGTGTGTCACCGACTTAGTTGCTCTGCAGAGTCTGTGTGTGTAATACTGCATTGCTCTGCTGAGTTTGTGTGTTATACCGCTTTGCTCTGCTGAGTGTGTGTGTTTGTGTTAATTACGGTCTGTCTGTATATTCTTTTGTCTGTCCGTCTGTCACTCAAGGGTAAACCGGCACGATTAGCTTAGTGGTAAGGCGTCCGCCCCGTGATCGGGAGGTCGTGGGTTTGAACCTCGGCCGGTGTCACGATTTCATCTTTCGCCTGTGTACATATTTCCCCCTCGATATTTACTCGAGACCGAAATGTTGTTTCCTGGTAAAATTAAGAAGAGAAATTATTTATGGACGAAAAGCATGTCAGTTTCTTGCATGTGAAAAAAATTGGTTGTGAAATTAAATAGATTTCACTCCCAAAATCGAATTCTTCGAAAACGTGTACCGAGTGGTTACGTCCCTTGAGTAAGAAGGGAAACATTTTAGGATGAATCAAATTTCTAAGTTAAATAAAATAATTGGTTGGACAAATTTGGCCCCATGAATGTAAGGTACACAAGGTCGCTCATCAGTACTATCGAAGGGTGGTTTTTTTGTTCAGTGTAGAGTTTATACTAGATCAACGAGGCCGAAAATCGAAATATCAACACGGCGAAAGATGAAAACGTCACACCGGGTCATACCTAAGACTTTAAAATTGGAAATCTAGTGGCTGATCCACATCCCATTTTGGTGCAATCCCATTTTGCCGCCGTCCCATTTTTTCCCCATCCCATTTTCGCGACATTTCACAAGCCAAGCGTCATTTTTATAAAATTTATAATTTTGGATGATTAATGAGATGAGGATGATTATAATGATGATGCTATGGATTTCCAATTTGGATTGAGACTACGTGACAGGGCATTTTACTAACATGTCATAACAATAGCGCGACATCCCATTTTGACACCATATCCCATTTGGCCGCCATGCCGTTTCACCGTATTCCATTTATCCCCCATCCCATTGTCGCGACATTTCACAAGCCAAGCGTCATTTTACTACCGTGTCATAACAATAGCACGTCATCCCATTTTGACACCATCCCATTTGGCCGCCATCACATTTTTTATTTATTCTTCTTGCCAAGCCTCACTATACTACTATACTGCGTTATTCAACTAGGAAGACATTCCGTTTACGCCAAATTCCATTTTTGCCACAATCCAAAATGTCGCGAAATAGAGATGGCGGCAAAATGGGATGACGGCAAAACGGCATGGCGACAAAATGGAATGTGGCGCTAGTGGTTTGACACGGTGGTAAAATGACACATGGCCTATGAAATGTTGCAAAAATGGGATGGGGGCAAAATGGGATAACGGCGAAACGGGATTGCGCCAAAATGGGACGTGGAGCTAATGGTACATGACATGGTGGTAAAATGACACTTGGCCTGTAAAATGTCGCAAAAATGGGATGGGGGTGAAATGGGCTAACGGCCAAACGGGATTGCGCCAAAATGGGATGTGGGGCTATTGGTACATGATATGGTGGTAAAATGACACTAGGCCTGAGAAATGTCGCCAAAATGGGATGGGGGCGAATTGGGATAACGGCGAAACAGGACTAATAGATCCCTTGACTTGGGGTAGTGCGACTCTGTCACTGCTAGCTTTCCACTCGGAGGAAGCGACCGGAATTTCCCAACGATGGGACATCCTAGTAATTAATTTTTTTTTTTTTAATTCCTAAAATTAACAGAGTCGCGCTACCCCAAAAGTCAAGGAATTTCGTGTTTGTCCCTTGACTTTGGAGATGACAAGAAAATATCGGGCGCAAAAACGTGATTTGTAAAATTTTTCACAACATATGTCGCCTAGCGCCATGTATGTGATGAAACCATTCATATAGCTCTGCGGGAGCTCTGCACTTTTGGACGTCCCCATTTCACTGCTGTACAGCAAACATCGTCCCCAAATACCTGTTTGTTTCTAAAAAATCACGCTGGAGGTTGCATTTTATGTAATAACCTCCTGAAATGAGTTTTGACACTTTAGAATGGCATGTAAAATGACACATGACCTATGAAATGTCGCAAAAATGGGATGGGGGCAAAATGGGATAACGGCCAAACGCGATTGCGCCAAAATGGGACGTGGAGCTGATGGTACATGACATGGTGGTAAAATGACACTTGGCTATGTAAAATGTCGCAAAAATGGGATGGGGGCGAAATGAGCTAACGGCCAAACGGGATTGCGCCAAAATGGGACGTGGAGCTAATGGTACATGACATGGTGGTAAAATGACACTTGGCCTGTAAAATGTCGCAAAAATGGGATGGGGGCGAAATGGGTTAACGGCGAAACGGGATTGCGCCAAAATGGGATGTGGAGTTAATGGTACATGATATGGTGGTAAAATGACACTTGGCCTGAGAAATGTCGCCAAAATGGTATGGGGGCGAATTGGGATAACGGCGAAACAGGACTAATAGATCCCTTGACTTGGGGTAGTGCGACTCTGTCACTGCTAGCTTTCCACTCGGAGGAAGCGACCGGAATTTCCTAACGATGGGGCATCCTAGTAATAAATTATTTTTTTTTTTTAATTCGTAAAATTAACAGAGTCGCGCTACCCCAAAAGTCAAGGAATTTCGTGTTTGTCCCTTGACTTTGGAGATGACAAGAAAATATCGGGCGCAAAAACGTGATTTGTAAAATTTTTCACAACATATGTCGCCTAGCGCCATGTATGTGATGAAACCATTCATATAGCTCTGCGGGAGCTCTGCACTTTTGGACGTCCCCATTTCACTGCTGTACAGCAAACATCGTCCCCAAATACCTGTTTGTTTCTAAAAAAATCACGCTGGAGGTTGCATTTTATGTAATAACCTCCTGAAATGAGTTTTGACACTTTAGAATGGCATGTAAAATGACACATAACCTATGAAATGTCGCAAAAATGGGATGGGGGCAAAATGGGATAACGGCCAAACGGGATTGCGTCAAAATGGGACGTGGAGCTAATGGTACATGACATGGTGGTAAAATGACACTTGGCCTGTAAAATGTCGCAAAAATGGGATGGGGGCGAAATGGGCTAACGGCGAAACGGGATTGCGCCAAAATGGGATGTGGAGCTAATGGTACATGATATGGTGGTAAAATGACACTTGGCCTGAGAAATGTCGCCAAAATGGGATGGGGGCGAATTGGGATAACGGCGAAACAGGACTAATAGATCCCTTGACTTGGGGTAGTGCGACTCTGTCACTGCTAGCTTTCCACTCGGAGGAAGCGACCGGAATTTCCCAACGATGGGACATCCTAGTAATGATTTTTTTTTTTTTTAATTCTTAAAATTAACAGAGTCGCGCTACCCCAAAAGTCAAGGAATTTCGTGTTTGTCCCTTGACTTTGGAGATGACAAGAAAATATCGGGCGCAAAAACGTGATTTGTAAAATTTTTCACAACATATGTCGCCTAGCGCCATGTATGTGATGAAACCATTCATATAGCTCTGCGGGAGCTCTGCACTTTTGGACGTCCCCATTTCACTGCTGTACAGCAAACATCGTCCCCAAATACCTGTTTGTTTCTAAAAAATCACGCTGGAGGTTGCATTTTATGTAATAACCTCCTGAAATGAGTTTTGACACTTTAGAATGGCATTTAACGCTCATTGAAGTTTTAACAAACTTTCTAACACCTAAAACATTCATAGCACCGATAACGTAATTCTAGCTCTGCACTTTGTGTACACATACGTCCCCATTTCACTGCTGTACAGCAAACATCGTCCCCAAATGTCTGTTTTTCTAAAAATCACGCTGGAGGTTGCATTTTATGTAATAACCTCCTGAAATGAGTTTTCACACTTTAAAATGGCATTTAACGCTCATTGAAGTTTTAAGAAACTTTCTAACACTTAAAACAAAAGAGACCCCAAATGCCTGTGTTTTGAGCAAGATGGCATTTTGATACACAGCCGACCCCAAATGACTGTAAAACCACCTATGTGTGTGTGTGTGTGTGTGTGTGTGTGTGTGTATGTGCGTGTAGAGCGATTCAGACCAAACTACTGGACCGATCTTTATGACATTTTACATGAAAGTTCCCGGAAATGATATCCCCGAACGTTTTTTTCTTTTGTTTCGATAAATACCTTTGATGACGTCATATCCGGCTTTTTGTAAAAGTTGAGGCGGCACTGTCACACCCTCATTTTTCAATCAAATTGATTGAAATTTTGGTCAAGCAATCTTCGACAAAGGCCGGATTTCGGTATTGCATTTCAGCTTGGTGGCTTAAAAATTAATTAATGACTTTGGTCATTAAAAATCTGAAAATTGTAAAAAAGAATATTTTTTTTTTATAAAACGATCCAAATTTACGTTCATCTTATTCTTCATCATTTTCTGATTCTAAAAACATATAAATCTATACATATAAAATAAAAGAGAGTGTCTGTCTGTCTGTGTGTGTGTGTGTGTGTGTGTGTGTGTGTGTGTGTGTGTGTGTGTGTGTGTGTGTGTGTGTGTGAGTGTGTGTCTGTCTGTCTGTGGTCGCCATACCTCTGAGATGGCAAGAGGCAGGAACAAGATAGTGTGCACGTAGGTGCCGCAGATGTGCACCTGGGCTTTAGTTTCTTGATTCATTGTTTCCTTTCTCAGATTATGGACCTCCCATTTATTGAATACAGCCTATATGGTGCAAGACCAGTTCAGTGCCTACTGTTCACCTGTAGCAAGCACATCATGCCAGTGATATTAGAGACTCGCTATTGCTCCTATGAGGGGAAGAAATGAAGAAAGAAAAATTAACTGGACAGTTCCGGAAATTTCTAGAAGGTAAGGGAGATAACTCTTTTTTTTGTATCCAAACAAAGGAGGTAAAGCTAATGATAATGGGATAGCGAGCGTCTTAAATTGCTACAGGGCTCCGCTTACTCCCGGGCGAAGCCGGGCTTAACTGCTAGTATGTTATATTTGGATTAAAAACAAGCTCTGAAAAATAAAAATATAAACATTATTATCAAAATTAAATTGTCCAAATCAATTAAAAAACACTTTCATCTTATTCCTTGTCGGTTCTTGATTCCAAAAACATATAAATATGATATGTTTGGATTTTTGCCCAATTGAGTCTAACTACCTGATGGCTAATCTACTGTGATACCTGTGATAACTGATGATGATTACTGTTATTGGTTTTATGTGTTTGGTTGGTCTCTTCTTTGGTAGTGTAATAGCGTTAAGTATGGATTGTTGTTATCATCATTTACATAAAAACGTATCTGTTAATCCAAACAATGATATAATTACTGTGATGTTCTTAACTACACTTTAACATGGAATATATGTATGTATGTATGTATGTATGTATGTATGTATGTATGTATGTATGTATGTATGTATGTAGGTATGTATGTAGGTATGTATGCATGTGTGTTGGTGTGTCGGTGTGTCATGTGTGCAAGAAAAAAGGGTATGGTAGTTGTACATATATTACTTTAGATATTTTTATCATGGGTTTTATGAATGTTCTTCTCTTATTCTTTTATAATTATTAATTAACTAGCAGTCAAACCCGGCTTCGCCCAGGTGTTAGCAGAACCCTAAAGCATGTTATGACATGTGTGCTTTCCATTAATTATCAGAGTTAATTACCTCCTTTATTTGGATAACACAGTCAAAGTTACGTCCCTTTGTTTCTTGAAAATGTCATGAACGGTTCGGTTAATTTTTTTCTTGTTCGATTCTTCCCCTCGTAGGAGCAATAGCGAGTCTCTAATATTACTGGCATTATGTGCTTACTACAGGTGAACAGTAGGCACTGAACTGGCCTTGCACTATATAGGCTGTATTCAATAAAGCAGAGGTCCATAATATGAGAAAGTAAACAATAAATCAAGAAACTAAAACCCAGGTGCATATCTGCGGCTCCTATGCATTGTTGATGCACACTACCGCGTTCCTGTCCTCACAGACAGACAGACACAGTCAGGCCCGGCTTCGCCCGGGTGTTTCTGCTCTCGCGGCGTGTGCTTTGATGTGTTGTAGACGAAATGTAGCGGTTTTAGTAGACATGCAGTGATGACATCGAGATTGCTATAATTCTTTTTTCTTTTAGGGGGTAAGGAAGGGGTTGGTGTGGTGGTGATGGGGGATGATGGGGGTGCTGGGAATGGTGGTTGGGTTGGTGTTGATGATGTAGGGCTAGTGGGAGTGGTAGTTGTGGAGTCGGCGGTGGTGGTGGGAATGGGGGTGGTGGTGGTGGGGGGGTCGGATCTGGGGATTGAAAGGGGGGGGGGGGGGGACCTTTTTTTTTTTAGAAGAGCCAAGCCACAACTAAAAGTTTCTCTCTTCGGGGGGGGGGGGGGGGGGGGAGGCGAAGGAGGATTGGAGGGCTGGCAGCGCAGCGGCGTCGGCAGCGGCGGTGGTGCGATCACAGACAGACAGACACAGTCAGGCCCGGATTCGCCCGGGTGTTTCTGCTCTCCCCTCTCTCAGAAACCTCTCGAATCTTATTCCAATGTGGATAAGAAAAATGACGGTGTGAGCTGGTTCAACGTGTTCTTCGTGATTTGTTTCCCCTTCTCACACCCAATGTAGTTACCATCTGATCAAAGCACGCATACCTCATGAGTGAACGCGTCATACCTTTTTGAACAGGGGAGAGACATCTGTACATTCTCGTGATCTTTCACTGAGGCGATCGTTTCGTAAACATTATTCGCGATGATCTGGAAGGCAGGGAGGGGGAGCAGGGGGCAGGGTTAGTGTGTGTGTGTGGGGGGGGGGGGGGGCGGCGGGATGATAGCGGGCGGGGGGTAACCCTTGAGAATGACACGGTATACTGGTTTGATGAGAGTTACCTCCCTTCCGTGGGTGACAAAGCATGACTTACCTCCCTTGCACTATGTAGACTGTATTGATAGATGGGGAGGGTCATTATCCGAGGAAGGAAACAATGTCTGGAGAAACTAAAACCCAGGTGCACATTTGTGGGTCCAGGGCAGTGTGCATGCAAAATATCTTGTGCTTATCTTTTGCCATCTCTGAGGTATGGCGACCACAGACAGACACACAGACAGACACTCTCTTTTATCATATGTACTAGCAGTTAAGCCCGGCTTCGCCCGGGTGCACATCTGCGGCACCTAGGGAGTGTACGTGCACACTATCTTGTTCCTGCCTCTTGCCATCTCAGAGGTATGGCGACCACAGACAGACACACACACACACACACACACACAGACAGACACTCTCTTTCTCTTCGCCCGGGAGTAAGCGGAGCCCTGTTGCAATTTAAGACACTCGCTATCCCATTATGATTAGCTTTACCTCCTTTGTTTAGATACAAAAAAAGAGTTATCTCCCTTACCTTCTAGAAATTTCCGGAACTGTCCAGTTAATTTTTCATTCTTCATTACTTCCCCTCATAGGAGCATATGGCATGATGTGCTTGCTACAGGTGAACAGTAGGCACTGAACTGGTCTTGCACCATATAGGCTGTATTTAATAAATCGGAGGTCCATAATCTAAGAAAGGAAACAATGAATCAAGAAACTAAAACCCAGGTGCACATCTGCGGCACCTAGGGAGTGTACGTGCACACTATCTTGTTCCTGCCTCTTGCCATCTCAGAGGTATGGCGACCACAGACAAAAAAGAGTTATCTCCCTTACCTTCTAGAAATTTCCGGAACTGTCCAGTTAATTTTTCATTCTTCATTTCTTCCCCTCATAGGAGCAATAGCAAGTCTCTAATATCACTGGCATGATGTGCTTGCTACAGGTGAACAGTTATCTCCCTTACCTTCTAGAAATTTCCGGAACTGTCCAGTTAATTTTTCATTCTTCATTTCTTCCCCTCATAGGAGCAATAGCGAGTCTCTAATATCACTGGCATGATGTGCTTGCTACAGGTGAACAGTAGGCACTGAACTGGTCTTGCACACTATCTTGTTCCTGCCTCTTGCCATCTCAGAGGTATGGCGACCACAGACAAAAAAGAGTTATCTCCCTTACCTTCTAGAAATTTCCGGAACTGTCCAGTTAATTTTTCATTCTTCATTTCTTCCCCTCATAGGAGCAATAGCGAGTCTCTAATATCACTGGCATGATGTGCTTGCTACAGGTGAACAGTTATCTCCCTTACCTTCTAGAAATTTCCGGAACTGTCCAGTTAATTTTTCATTCTTCATTTCTTCCCCTCATAGGAGCAATAGCGAGTCTCTAATATCACTGGCATGATGTGCTTGCGACAGGTGAACAGTAAGCACTGAACTGGTCTTGCACCATATAGGCTGTATTCAATAAATGGGAGGTCCATAATCTGAGAAAGGAAACAATGAATCAAGAAACTAAAACCCAGGTGCACATCTGCGGCACCTAGGGAGTGTACGTGCACACTATCTTGTTCCTGCCTCTTGCCATCTCAGAGGTATGGCGACCACAGACACACACACACACAGACAGACACTCTCTTTTATTATATGTACTAGGTGCTTGCTACAGGTGAACAGTAGGCACTGAACTGGTCTTGCACCATATAGGCTGTATTCAATAAATGGGAGGTCCATAATCTGAGAAAGGAAACAATGAATCAAGAAACTAAAACCCAGGTGCACATCTGCGGCACCTAGGGAGTGTACGTGCACACTATCTTGTTCCTGCCTCTTGCCATCTCAGAGGTATGGCGACCACAGACACACACACACACACACACACAGACAGACACTCTCTTTTATTATATGTATAGATAGATGACCTATTTGTGCTGATGACCAATTTAATTTCCTTTGTTGGATCAATAAAATGTTATGAGTTATGAGTTTAATAACTCATATGAGTTATGAGTTATTAAAAACATGCTCAGAAAGTTCAAACGAAGAGTGATACAGAAAAGCGTGCCATCCTTCTCAGCGCAACTACTACCCCGCTCTTCTTTTCAATTTCACTGCCTTTGTCATGAGCGGTGGACTGACGATGCTACGAGTATACGGTCTTGCTGAAAAATTGCATTGCGTTCAGTTTCATTCTGTGAGTTCGACAGCTACTTGACTAAATGTTGCCTTACGCGACTTGTTTCGGCTTCATATCTTCTCCTCATAGGAGCGACAGAGTGTCTGTAATATTCCTGGCATTATGTGCTTTCTACATGTGAACACCAGGCACTAAACTGGCCTTGTTGGGGTGGGGGGGGGGGGGGGGGAGCACGCGGCGGGTTTGGGGGCAGCCCTTGAGAATTACATGGTATACTGGTTTAATGAGAGTTACCTCCCTTCCATGGGTGACAAAGCATGACTTACCTCCCTTGCACTATATAACTTGTATTCATTAATGGGGAGGGCCATTATCCGAGGAAGGAAACAATGTCTGGAGAAACTAAAACCCAGGTGCACATATGTGGGTCCAGGGCAGTGTGCATGCAACATATCTTGTGCTTATCTTTGAGGTATGGTGACCACAGACAGACACGCATTTACATCCATTTTTGGCTCACGTAAGTGTAGCCTATGCGATCGTAACTCTGTCTGTCTGTGCGTGCGTGTGTGCGTGTGTGCGTGTGTGCGTGCGTGTGTATGTCTGTGGTAGAAACTTTAACATTTGACTAAACACCGAAATACTCATTTCACCTGGTTATTTTTCAAACAACATCTTCACAGTATTGAAGCAATGATCAACATTTTGTCGTCATGTGTGTAGTTAAAGTGTGTATCCACAGAAAACGGGTGGAAGGGGGTTTTGGGCGGGTAAAAGCAGGTGACTGGTTTGTGTCGTGCGTGGTATGTAGACCAGGTCAGGGCAGTCAAGATCAGGTCAGGTCGCGTGAAGGATTGTGGAAAAAGACGCACTTTCCAGTTCTCACCTCTGTATTCGCCGATTCGGGGAAGACGATTTCACATTGTTCTATTTCTTAACTCAAGAAAAATAGATACAGAAGATACCAAAGCCAAAGGACATTTCCAACAGTTTGATCTGCACAGCGTGTTTCCAGTGTCTGCGCAGGGAAGATCAGCTGTCGAAAGCGCAGTGTCGATCTGGCTGAGTCGTGTAGTCAACAACGAAACACTACATCAATACAAGCTGCAAGCATACTAACACAGGCAAAACATTCAAACATTCAAACACCTGATTGAACAAGAAGGGCAAAGCCCATACGACTCACATGCTTACATAGCAATGACATCATACACTAAGAACTGCTTTACACATTTTTCCTACCAAAATACATGTGACCTTGACCCAAGGTCAAGGTACATGTGACCTTGACCCAAGGTCAAGGTCATCCAAGGTCATGCAACACAAAGCTGTTAATTCAAGACATAGGAAGTACAATGGTGCTTATTGGCTCTTTCTACCATGAGATATGGTCACTTTTAGTGGTTCACTACCTTATTTTGGTCACATTTCATAAGGGTCAAAGTGACCTTGACCTTGATCATATGTGACCAAATGTGTCTCATGATGAAAGCATAACATGTGCCCCACATAATTTTTAAGTTTGAAACAGTTATCTTCCATAGTTCAGGGTCAAGGTCACTTCAAAATATGTATACAATCCAACTTTGAAGAGCTCCTGTGACCTTGACCTTGAAGCAAGGTAAACCAAACTGGTATCAAAAGATGGGGCTTACTTTGCCCTATATATCATATATAGGTGACGTATTGAATCTCAAAAACTTCAGAGAAAATGGGGAAAATGTGAAAAATAGCTGTTTTTTAGGCAACATTTATGGCCCCTGCGACCTTGACCTTGAAGCAAGGTCAAGATGCTATGTATGTTTTTGGGGGCCTTGTCATCATACACCATCTTGCCAAATTTGGTACTGATAGACTGAATAGCGTCCAAGAAATATCCAACGTTAAAGTTTTCCGGACGGACGTCCGGACGGACGGACGGACGGACGGACGGACGTCCGGACGGACGGACGGACGGACGGACGACTCGGGTGAGTACATAGACTCACTTTTGCTTCGCATGTGAGTCAAAAATGCACCATGTTGAAATAAAATTAATCAAAATACTGTGTGAAGAAGTGTGTTTTAAGGTTTGATTTGAAGGAACAGAATGTTTGGCAGTGTTGGATAGAGTAAGGGTGAGAGTTCCACGCAACGGCAGCAGAGTGGGAGAAGGCTCTCTGGCCGTGCTGTTTGCGACTAAAAGAAGATAGACGGAATATTCTAGTGTCTACAGAGGAGCGGAGGGATCGTGAGGGTGTATAGAGTGTGAACAGGTCAGACAGGTAGGATGGGGCTGAGCCAGATATTATTTTGTAGCAGATACAGTAGCACTTATATTGGATTCTCAGCTCTACAGGGAGCCAATGAAGTTTCTTTAGCAAGGGGGAACAGGACTGGGACCGAGGGGCTGCAGAATTTTGAACACGCTGCAAAGGATGGATGACAGACTGAGGACAGCCAATGAGAACAGAATTTCCGTAGTCTAATCGAGAAAGAATGTAGGAGGAAACAAGGGTCTTGGTGACATCTTCGGTAAGGTATGGGCGGATAGAACCTATTCTCTTAAGCTCGATGTAAGCGGACTGACAGACTTTCATAGCATGGTGTTTAATGGAGAGATCGCTATCAAGAAAGATGCCAAGATCACGGACGGAGTCTGAGAATTCAATAGTGCTGCTGCCCAAAGTGATAGAAGGAGGGAGAGAGAGAGGAGGAGGAGAGGGAGGATTTGGTGAAACGAATGGCTTCTGTTTTGTCACAGTTAAGTTTAAGCTTGTTAGTGGACATCCAGAGTTCAACGTCAGCAATGCAAGACTGAAGGGAGGTGGTCATCTGGGCGTATTCTGAGGGAGTCGCTGAGTTCTGAAGCTGAGTGTCGTCAGCAAACATTTCGTGAGAAACGGAATGTCTGTCGATGAGGTCAGTCAGAGGGAAGGTGTACATGATGAACAGCACGGGCCCGAGCACAGAGCCCTGGGGAACGCCAAAAAGGAGGGAGGTTTCCTAGGATGGGACGTCGTTTACAATTACAAAATGACTGTGTTCTGTCTGAGAGATAGGATCTGAACCAATTTAGAACTGAATTTTGGATGCCGAAAGTGTGCTCAAGGCGGGACAGTAGGATTTCATGATTAATTGTATCGAAAGCGGCCGAAAGGTCTAACAGGAGGAGCAGGGACATTTATTTATCATCTAAGGAAGTCAAAATGTTGTTGAGGATACTAAGGACTGCGGTCTCTGTGCTATGGTCCGTGCGGTAAGCTG
This sequence comes from Littorina saxatilis, assembly GCF_037325665.1. Lineage (NCBI taxonomy): Eukaryota > Metazoa > Mollusca > Gastropoda > Littorinimorpha > Littorinidae > Littorina > Littorina saxatilis. Next base: position 12,804,043 of record NC_090252.1, on the reverse strand, counting down.
ACTGGTGCGGAGTGAGGAGGTTGTTGGCAGAGAGGTGGGAGGAGAGCTGGTCTAGAACTATCTTCTCTAGGATTTTAGAAAGGAAGGGAAGGTTTGAGATGGGCCTGTAGTTCTTAAGTACGTTGGGGTCGAGGGACCTTTTCTTCAGAAGGGGTTTAATGACAGGGTTTTTTTTTAAATCTGAGGGGACGGTGCCAGTGGAAAGGGACTCGTTCAGTATTCTAGTGATGGTGGGTAGAAGGATGTCTAAGTGATCACAGAGGAGGGGGGTGGGGAGGGGGTCGAGGTCACAGGACGTGTTGGCAGACTTCACAATGAGTTTACGAACAAAATCTTCAGAGACTGGGGTGAAAACAGAGAACGAATTTCCAACAAAAATGGGAGAGCGGTCTGAGTCGCTATGCTGGGCAAAGCTGTTGCGGATGGTCAAAATCTGTTCATGAAAATACTTAGAAAAAACATCTGGCAGTTTAGACATGTCATGTACAGTTGGAAGAATGACCTGTTTTGCTTTATCAAGCATGGTGGTGACAGTGTTAAACAACTATTTACACGATGAGGATGTTGCGACCTTGGATGAATAAAAAGTGGTCTTGGCGGCATAAACAAAATCTATGACTTTCTGCTTGGCGGCGTCATAAATCTGCTTATGTACAGTCAGCTTGGAAGATACTCAGCTTGACGCCGCTCACGTTTCAACTTTTGAAGCTCCGGAGCAAAGGAGTTATACCAAGGGGTAGGCGGACGCTGGCGCACCTTCCGCTGTTGCACAGGAGCGTGCTTGTCTAAGACTATCCTAAGGTTTTTGTTCAAGTCAGAGACAGACAAATCATCAACAACGATGCTAGCTAAATCATGTGAAAAATTAGAATTGTCAATAGCACGAATGCTATCTCCCACTCATAAAGCGTGTCACATAAGCTTACTGATCATTCGTTTTGTTTAATTTCTTTCTATTTCAGCAGACACGGATATGAAAAACAGTGCTAGGCAGTCACCTTCAGTGGAATTAGTTGATCTAAACTGCCTGTAATGTTTGGATGTCTTTGTTCTTGGTTCGATTTATGTGAATTTCAAGACTTGCAGTAGAGTCTTAAGTTTACTCTGCCCGTATAAAACTGTCTACTATTTACTTGAACATGCAGATTATAAGGAAACGGGATGAATCGGTTCTTAAAGTCAAAATTATTACGATTTTGCCTCAGTTTCAAAACATGCTGTCATGGTTCTGTCTGTAAAATGTGGTACCTTTCTTCAGACAATTTGTGAATGCTAGATCTACCTAGATCTGTATCGCGTTTCATTCCAGACTCCTCTCTTTGATTGTACTATTTGCTGTTTACGCACTAAGCTTATCACGATTCGTTTGGTAAACGTTTGATAAACTCACCTTGCAACAGCTTTGTTGGCTTTGTTGGCTTTTTTTCTTCAAGGCAGCACAACGTAAGATTAGCTTCTGTTGGACAGCAGGTAGAATGCGAGTTTTGAGACAACGACAGTCGTCCAAAGAAAGCTTGCTGTGGAATTTTGTTCTACATAATGGCACATGTGATTCTGTATTTTTCAGCGGTTAATGTTAATGGTTTATTTTTTTTTTCTCTGTTGATTTCTTCCTTCTGAGTTGATCGTTATCATTCAAACAAGACCATCAGATAGCAAGGGTGGATCCAGGAAAGGGGGGCACACGAAGTTGAAGGCGCGAAGCGCCTGAATTGAAGGTGCAAAGCGCCCGAAAATGCCAGGGTGGGTCGGGTGCATGACCCCCCCCCCTCCCCTGAATCTCTCTCTCTCTTTCCCTATAGGGGGGGGGGGGGGGTGTCCGGGCCCCCTTTCCCGCCCCCCTCCTAAATCCACCACTGGAGAGTACCTCAGTTGCTCCTCAATGGACTGTGAATAGTGTGTTTACCGTCAGAATTATTTTAAGAACCAGGCTGCTGCAGTCAGTTGACATGTTTCGCATAATGTATGATTCCCATGCACGCTGCATAGGTAAAGAAGCTTGTATAACCCGACTATTCAGTATCAAAACACTGTTTTTATTTGTGTAGGTTGTAGTCATCACAACTAATCGTATTTTGCCTTTTGTTTCAGAAAGGAGGATAAGCTACAACAAGATCGACGCTATGTCAGATATGCCTCAGCCACATGACGACTTTCGAATTTAGATCCACTCGGCATGGTGACAAGTCTTGATGAAAAGTATATGACTGAGGACAGCAGTGGAAAAAGTGACCACATGGCAGGTACCTATTGCTTAGTGTCTGCAGTGCAAAAGACAGATAAGCTGATGGTAGATTTCCAAATGAACACAGCACCCGCAGATCTACTTCTGATTTATCTGTTTGACTTCTTTTAAAAATTATACATTGAGTAAATATGATGCGTTAGTTTTAACTCTGAGTGTGTGTGGTGTGTGTGTGTGTGGCGTGCATGTGCGTGTGGCAGAGTGATTTGAGCTTGTGTTACTGTTTGTCGATTTCTTACGGGAGCCTTGAAGACTTCGCCTCTTGTTATAGATAGTACTAGCAGTCAGGCCCGGCTTCGCCCGGGTGTTTCTGCTCTCCCCTCTCTCAGAAACCTCTCGAATCTTATTCCAATGTGGATAAGAAAAATGACAGTGTGAGCTCATACATTTGAATGTATAGGCAAGGCAAGTTTCTATTTGGTTCAACGTGTTCTTCGTGATTTGTTTACCCCTTCTCACACCCACTGTTGTCTGTTCAAAGCACGCATACCTCATGAGTGAGCGCGTCATACCTTTTTAGACAGGGGAGAGAAATCTGTAAATTCTCGTGATCTTTCACTGAGGCGATCGTTTCGTAAACATTATTCGCGATGATCTGGAAGGGGGGGGGGGGGGGGGGGGGGAGCAGGGGGCAGTGTTAGTGTGTGTGTGTGTGTGGGGGGGGGGGGCGGCGGGATGATAGCGGGCGGGGGGTAACCCTTGATAATGACACGGTATACTGGTTTGATGAGAGTTACCTCCCTTCCGTGGGTGACAAAGCATGACTTACCTCCCTTGCACTATATAGACTGTATTCATAGATGGGGAGGGTAATTATCCGAGGAAGGAAACAATGTCTGGAGAAACTAAAACCCAGGTGCACATAATGTGGGTCCAGGGCAGTGTGCATGCAAAATATCTTGTGCTTATCTTTTGCCATCTCTGAGGTATGGCGACCACAGAATGACAGACACACACACACACACACACACACACACACACACACATACACACACACACACACACACACACTTACATCCATGTGTATATATATATAGTATAGATATAGATGTTTTATAGTATAGATAGATAGAAGATAAATATATGTCCATAATGATGTCACATCTGCGATATGTTTTTGTAGAAGTGGAGGCCTCACTTTGCTGATCTCATATTTTAAGTCAATTGATTGAAACTTCAGTCAAACGTTCTTCGACTTAGTCCAGACTATTGGATAACATTTCAGCTTAAAGGCTTAAAACGCCAAACAACATGTTGTCCGTTTATTCGAAAGTCGAGTTGATTGCAATTGGAGCGTAAGCTAATTTTGGCATATTGGAAATGACAACAAAAAGTATTGTGATTGCATATACCTGATTTGGATCGGATTGAAGATTTTCTTTTGATGGATCACGTGACCGCTGCCCATAATTATAAGGGTACCCTCAAATTGACCACACAATGACGTAAGGGACCAATTAGAAATTGACGAACAATCAGAATAGGCAAAACTTTACAACTTTACATACGATATAAACGTTCAATCAATTATCTATTCAGTACGTTTTTTGTGTGTGTTTTTTAGTTATAGCTTGCGTATTTCGTGTGCTATGCTATTCTTTCTGATGCCGGTGTCGATCACATAAGCGGTCAAAAACGGGAGGGTTTGCGTCAATTTTGAGGGGTAATGTGACAAAAGTTCCGTAATTTAGCAATGACGTGGAATATTGCTTTGAAACTTTCAGAATATTTTGCGAACATAGCAGACGTGCAGGTATTTCTTTGGACGTTATGCAATGATCCGGAAAAAAGAGTGTACACCTGTTCACTTGTGTCAAAACCAATCATGAGTTTGCACTTCTACAGACAAATAATTAATACAGCTACTGCCGAAGTTTCATTTGGCCACTGGCATAAACTTACCGCATGTGGAACCGTTGGCCTGTGAGATACCGTCAATACAGGTACACTTGTTGTCCTCACATATGGATCCGCCCACACACACACTGGAATCGCCACAGTTCGACCCTTGGGTCAGTTCTGAAACAGCACACCACGTCTTAATGAGATACGACACTGATACATTTACAGCATGGCGGTGATCTAACGAGTATATTTTCTTTGCTATAATGACTAAGTCACAGAGACAATTGTAATCATCTATATTTTATATCAATACATTTTATGGGACTAACATAATTATGACCATGTATAAAGAGGTATTTTTAAATGGTGATGCACACACATATCCAGACAAACTTGATTCTTGACATTCTTAGTCATTTTCCCGGAAGACACTTTAATAAGCGACATACTTTCTTTCTTTCTTTATTTGTGACCCTCCACCACGAAATGAGTCGCATGTCACCTTTGCATGATTTTCATATTTTTACATTTTCCTAAAGAGTTTTTTATGCTCTATCCAGTGGTGAAAACCGTTTTAGAAAAGAGCGAAAAATGTTTGAGTTATAAGCCTGTGACTAAGCTGACCCTCATACTGTTACCAGACACTCTCCGGACTTATATCAAGCCTAGCGCAGAACCGCGCGAGGTGACATGCGACTCATTTCGTGGTGGAGGGTCACATTTGGTGTTTAACGTCGTTTTCAACCACGAAGGTTATATCGCGACGGAAGCGACAGACAAATGTCTTGTTGCAGAACTGACCTATATAAACAATACGTTTTCCCTCTTAAACATTTTAATGAAATAAACTTCCTTACAGTATAAAACACATTCTTTTGGGTGTTTTATACGATTTTTTGCTCAGAGATGACCCTGTAATAGCCACGTTTTTTTTATGTTCGGTAAGCGAAGATCATTGATATATATGTCACGGTAGAACCAGCGATCTGGTAGGATCGGCTATCGTACCGGTACAATTGCCGATCGGACTTTGTCCCGGTACAACTGCCGATCAATGTTTTTACAATGAAAATCGGGTGTTCTACCAAAATAAGCTGGTAGAAACTCGGATCGGCAGTTGTACCGGGACAAAGTCCGATCGGCAATTGTACCGGTACGATAGCCGATCCTAACAGTACAACTGCCGATCGGACTTTGTCCCGGTACAACTGTCGATCAATGTTTCATTTGTACCGGTACGATAGTCGATCCTACCAGATCGCTGGTTCTACCGTCACATATGTGAAGTGGAACTATTATGATGGTATTATAGATATGAATCTTGAGTAAGGATACAAAATTAGAAAGATGAGTTATTTTGACCAAGTGGTACTTAGAGGGGCATTCAGTCAAATTTCACCATTTGCAACAAAATCTAAATCCTTTATTATCCCAATATAAAAGCATTCCCATTATCATTTGAAATTAAAATCCATAACCTATGATGACGTATTCGTGCAAGTGGTTGATTGTGGATGACACTTTGTTGAACAAGGAAGGCCTGCTCGCTTGCATTTGCATTTCCTGTTGTGACACTTTCCTCTGCATGAGCAAGCTGAACTTCCCTTTGCTGTCCAGTGTGTGACAATTCGTGATGCTTTGATGACGCTTATTTCGCTCAGTGATTCAACATCGACGTTTTGAAGCTGGCTGAAGTGGACATTTTGCAAATCCACCATATCGACCGCTTTGAATTTGTTCTTCAGAAGACCTCCGTTTGTGTACACCTTGTAGAAAGTTTCAGAGCCACGTTGTTCCACACTCAAAATTGTGCATGGCAAAAGCCGGGCACCGGTGTTTGTGCGATCTACTTCATGAATTCGAATGCCAACAGTGTCACCAACGTTGAAACTCGTTTCTAAGTGAGCCTCCTTTGCATCGAAGTTTACTTGTTGTTTGTCAGCAGCCTTCAAATAGTTACATGTTGCAATCTTCCTCACTTTGGCATGAGGTATGTCATCGCTCTCCGTTGGCAAAATGTTTTCCTTTTCCCAGAGTGTGAACGCTCCTTCTGAAAGTGGCTTCTCAAAAGGGTTGTTGACAAGTGGAGTGAAAGCAGGCTTTGCAACATGAATGGGCTGAATGACGCTTTGCTTTGTTCTATCAACTCTCTGTCCATGAACTGTGTTGTGGCCAAAGATTTCTATACCTCGAGCGACAACGCGTTCTTCGTGGAGAAGATTGAACTCTTTTCCCCGTTTTCTTCTGAGAGACTTGTATGTCTTTCATATCATGTCTTTCATATCATTGTATGTCTTTCATATCATTTTCACTTGTCGTGCTGCGAACATCTGTTACAGACAATGCCTCTTCGGCATTTTCTGACGTTTCCAGCGTTTCTTCAAGAACAACATCCTGTTTAACATCTTCCCAAATCTCTGAACCTGGAGGAAGGAATGTGACCGGTGCTTCATCAGTTACATCACTTGTTGTAGCTCGTACGTACATCAGCCGTTGACGTTTCTGGCGTGTTTAAATCAAGAAGTTCATGAGCATCCTCTTCCATAATCTCCAAATCATGCGAAGGCACAGTAGCACGTGGAGCGTCTTCTGTGTCTGTGCCTTGAATGTACGCTTGTGGTCCATCAAACATATCTGGCACATCTTCTTCGTCGATTATACCTTGCTGTGCTAGAATTTTCAACACAGCGCAGTGGGTCCTTGGTGGTTGACCGTACACGACTTCAAACGGCAATTTCCCGGTTGTTTCGCTGATGGACGTGTTAATCGCGTAGACGATGTGTGGAAGACCTGCGACCCACCCTTTCTCCTCGTTGGCCTCGAGCCACTTCCCCAGCTTGACGGTGAGGTCGCCGTTACCTCTTTCAACACAACCTTGTGATTGTGGATGTCTCGGTCGTCCATTTATGATGGTCATCCCACGCCATAAAGATGCCAGTTCCTTGATCACGCCAGCCACAAACTCTTTACCGTTATCGGACTGCAATACTCTTGGAGCGCCAAACAAGCTGAAAGTGGTCATCAAACACTCTGCGACACCAGCCGCTCGTTTCGACTTCAATGGGAAGGCCCAGCTGAATTTGAAAAAGTGGTCTCTCAAGTGTAGGATCCAAAGGTAATCGCCATCAGGAACACTGGTGAAATCGATCAGATCCATCTGCATTCTCGTCATGAATCCAAGAGAGATGATTGGCTTTCCCGCTGGTGGTTTTTTGATGGAGATTCTTGTAGCGCATTCCCTGCATGTGCCGATAAAGAGTAGAACTAGACCATGCTTAATCCAGGCACCTCCGCCCACGTTTTGGTTCTTCCGGAGTGTCCAACTCGGATGTAGCACCTGAAAAAAACACGGGAATGTGTGTGTGAGAGAGAGAGAGAGAGAGAGAGAGAGAGAGAGAGAGAGAGAGAGACAGAGAGAGACAGAGAGAGAGACAGAGAGAGACAGAGAGAGACAGAGAGAGAGAGAAAGAGAGAGACAGAGAGAGAGAGAGGGAGAGAGAGAGAGAGAGAGACACACACACACACACACACACACACACACACACACACACACACACACAGAGACTAACCGTTTAATGGTGTCGTAGAGGTCTTCTTTGCAGACCACTGGACGAGAATTCCTCAAGCAGTACAACACGCTCTAGCTGCCGATTTTATGGAGTTTAAAAGTCTTATGGCACCATGCTTTGAAATGGCCACCAAGTTCACAGCGCTCACCCTTCTCCAAACTAAGAGCTGAGAGAATTTTCTGGTACTTTGCTTGGTCAATACTAAATGTAAGGCGGTTCTTTTCAGATAACCGCGCAACATATTCGTCATACAGTTCGTAAAACTTCCTCTTCTGTTCCTCTTCCATCGTTGTCATTTGCAGAAGTGAAAAGTCAAGTATGCGCTTCCTTTTGACAGTGACAAGACATTTTAGCTCGTCGTGAACTATTCTCATACGCTGAACGGCTGAACATTTGTTGACAGTGACAAGACATTTTAGCTCGTCGTGAACTATTCTCATACGCTGAACGGCTGAACATTTGTTGAAACATTGATCGACAGTTGTACCGGGACAAAGTCCGATCGGCAGTTGTACTGGTAGGGTCGGCTATCATACCTGGGTAGCGCGACTCCGTTGCTGCTAGCTTTCCACTGGGAGGAAGCGACCCGAATTTCCCAGCGATGGGACAATAAAATAATGAATGAAAAGAAGATCATGTTAGAATTGTTTTCTCACAAATTACAACAAATGTCAACATTAGCGCATCTGATTATGCATACATATTCTCGACCGTGTTTGGCCGACATCCGGTGAGACGACCCGCAGTCGGCCGACTGAACGTTTGTTCATTAAACCCGATAACGTCGGATTACTGTAGCTTCAAAGTTGCAATTAAGATTTTATAAAATTGTTTTTGAAGCTGGTAAATCAACTCCCAGCAAAATGGTCTATGGAGAAACTGGAAAGTACCCACTGGAAATTCAGGCGGAAAATAAAATGTTAATTTTTTGGTTTAGGCTGTTGAATGTTAATTGCAAGTATAAGTTTTCCAGTATAGTATACCGTTTTTTTGTATCGCCAGTATGTAGAGAATATTTATAAATCACCTTATTTGAACTGTATAGAAACAACGTTGAATAACCTTGGCCTAAGTGGAATGTGGATAAACCAGTGGAAGCTGAGTTGTTCTAGCCATTGGTTCAAACTAAAAACATCACAATGTTTGAAAGACCAATATGTACAGATGTGGTTTTCCGATTTAAATTCCAGTGAGATGTTTTATAACTATCGGCTTTACAAACAGACGTTTCTGAGAAACGCTGATGGCGTGATATCGCAAGCCGTTTTGGAAGCAATCAAGCACTGTCAGACATATTATGCTGAAACACGATTTCAGCAGTTCAAAATTTCTGATCATTGATTTTAAACAAGAGGCGAAGCCTTCAAGGCTCACGTAAGAAATAGACAAACAGTAACACAAACTCAATCACTCCGTCACACATACACACCCACACACACAGTAAGCTGAGGTGACGACTGTGCAAGAAAGAGAGACACTAGATCTAGATCTGTCTGTGTCTGCATGTAGCCTACTTACAGGGACACGACTGCCAAATAGTCTCGGCCCGCTCAAAATAACAATGACCGAGACCACACACACCACGCGAGAGAGAAAGACTACAGGGAGGCATGCCGTCATGATGCATTAATTGACGTCAAACACTTTTGACCGTGACGTAATCTTATGCGAGCTTTATCCATAGTCTTGGATAACCACTCACACATAGACTCGGAAATGTTAAAGTTTCTACCACAGACATACACACACACGCACACCCGCACAAACGCACGCACAGACAGACAAAGTTACGATCGCATAGGCTACACTTACGTGAGCCAAATATGCCTTACAGGGAAGAAGCTTGCCGGTTGACTGTACATGTGTTTGCGTAGAGGTGTTCTTATTGCATGTTCAAGCCAGTACAGATGGTGACATGAAACATTTTACACATTATATATGTATGCAGGACTGCTACTTTTAAGCTTAGGTGCAAGTGTGATGATATATGTGTGTGACTGATTATGGGCATTAAAATAAAACTGCAAAAAAGAATACTTACACTCTAGATTTGATTTTGTGTGTGTATGTGTGTGTGCGCATGAGGGTGTGTGTGGGCCATTTGACATACTTGCAGAAGAAACCAACAGAGGTAACTGATACACTGCATTTATTAACACAACGATGTAAACAGTGAGTTCACACATTTCACAAAAGTAAAACAAGGCAGTCTCACATGCATTCACAATATTTAGTACTCGCATGAATGGCCAAAGATTATAGGCTGAGAATGCAAGTTCTAATTTGGCACAATTGTACAAGTAGCTGCATCCGCTGGACATGTATCCTTCTTACAATTAAAAAAACCACCAGTGGTTAGGGCATCGGCCTGAAAATCTAGGTCCTAGGTTAGAATCTCTACAGAGGAATGTCATGTTTCCCCTTGGTTGAAATAAAAATGCTCAATCCAGAGAGAGCAACAGTAAAGTTACCAGCGTAAAAGTAAGCGTAAAAGTAAAGCGTTGAATGCAGCTATGAAGGTCATGCCAGCAGTGTGGGTCAAGATTCAGGCCGCCTTCTATGCACATAATTCTGTGTAGGATTCTCAGCTCTATCTTTACAAACACATAATCCCCAATAGTCATACAGTGGAACCCCCCTTTTAAGACCCCCTCCTTTTTAAGACCTGATTTTCTCAGATTTCTGGAGGTCTTAAAAGCGGGGTTCCATTGTAGCTGTACGAAAAAAGTTTGTTTAAAACACGTATGCCTTTTTGGGGAAATGAATTAATAAGAAAAGACATCACCACATTAAGAAGTCAGGGTGTTGACTTTTGCTATGTGACCAAGTGGAAGGAATTTCTTATCCAATGCAAAAAGCCTGATGACGGACTGACACAGTGAGGCGAAGTGTGTTAATGAGGCAGGACAGCCCTTTAAAAAAGCAGTTCACCACATCCAAGTGGCAGACTGTATTACAAAAGCAACATTTCAGCACAACACAAGAATGGATTGAACCATCCAGGATGCACCAGAACGACCCAAAAACAGAATCAATGAAAATGTTAAAGATAAAGTACTGACTAGGATTCAAAGGAAGAAACAGTCATGGGTTAACACATTTCATGTGCAAATTCTAATATTGCAAACAAAGTCTATACATGAACACGCATTGACTGAAACATACACACACATCTCCCAAAGCTAAGCTTGTGTGTAAAATACTGCCTGTGAACAGCTTAACTTAAACCACTCAAACAACATAAAAGATAATACCACTTTATGTAGTAAAAACAAACAAACCGCTGTTTGCTGTAAGACAATATCTGCATACCAAACACTACCTGTATTTAGCTGAATTGACAACTTACATAAGCCAACATGTACCCTTGATCCACACCGCACCACACATGATTTGTGTAGAATGTTATTGTTACTGTGTTACATGTTCATTTCACCACTAAGGCAACAGAAAAACTCTGTAAGTGTAAGCATCTTTAGATGGACTATATTAAAGCATTTCTGGTAGCTCTGTCAGCACAGAATGGACTGAATCTGATCATCATCCGCAGCAAAGCCAGGCACCATTCTGCAAGCTGCCTGCACGTCATATCTCGGCACCTCACTTCCTGGGAAATAAATATAAATGTATTACTGAGCACATCCAGACTTTGCTGTGCGCTGATGGGGATATGTTTTGGGTATCGAGAAGAGGGTGTGTGTTGGGGGTGGGGGTGCGGGAAAGTAGGTAGGAGGTAATACTTGTTCTTCACAAGATCAGTGGGATGGAGAATAGTGTGGGTGATACTGACAGTGACAATTATGAACTAAACTGTAAAAATTGTTCTGTAATATTACAGGTGCCATCATTCCTTCCTGTGAAAACCATTTATTTCATGGATATATTTATACTTTCATCATTAAAATTAAAAAGATAATCTTTCATCATTAAAATTAAAAAGACTTCCTCACAAGAACCTTTCTAACAACATGATATCTTGTTATGCTGCTGATGTGAGCAGCTTTTCTGGAATGTGATGGAAAGTTACTATTGTTTTATTTCAGCATATGCCCTCATCCCACTCACATATTTAGCGTTGACACCTTACAGTTTTGTTGAGAAATGTGATGTGAATTCATTCAGAAAATTCTAACTCTGCGCAGGGGCAGTCATGGTGTTGAATGTAGAAGTAGGTATCCAAGTACACAGGCGGTATTACAATTTACATTGGAACTCTTATTCCATGTATATAAAAAATAAAAAAATAAAATAAAAAATGGCCAGATCTGTGATTGTGAGCCAAGGAAAGGACTGACTGTATTTAAAATAATTCCAGTAATGAGTAAATCTTTCATTCTAGCTATTTCATGTTTTACTTTCTTGCACCGCAAGAGTTCAATGTTCATACAAACAGTATAATGCACCTAATGAGTATAGGGTTCCAACAAACTTTAAGATGGGAAGGAGAGAGAAAATAAAGATATTTGTACCATTAGGAAAAAAAAAAGTCTGGTTAAGGTAACATAGCCAAAATAAATAGGGTAGGAAGGTAGGCAATCACTTTTTTGTTAATACTTGTTTTTTCTTAATAGCAGAGCAACCAAGCGTGTAGCACTCGCAACCGAAGAAGATGCTGCCATTTTTGTCATGGCAAGCGTCTGTTTGGCCTTTTTAGTAATTTCCCTTGCATCATCTGTCGTCTGCATGACGACTCCAGCGCTTTCGCTTTCATTGCGTTTTCTGCACTCGTTTTCTTGTTTTCTTTTTTTGTTTGACAAATGTAATACAAAGTGATAGGGTCGGCCCCTAAAAATAGGGTAGGTCGGGTTACCGTAACCACACCTATTTTGTTAGGCCTTATGTGTACAAATTACATCATACCAATTACCATGCACATTATTACAATGCATCTTCAAATGTATGAATAATTTTATCTACAAAGTACTTGTAATACAATTTACAAAGAACAAAAGACTGCTGAATTATCTACATCAGTACATGTTTATAGCTTCAGAATACCAACACCAATACCTAATGTTAATATATTAATACATTTTACCATACAGATTTAACAAGCAAAAGCTGTAAGGGGTAAAGAAATGTGTAACCTACTCTTCAGGGGTAGTCTGTAATGTAAAGCACCATGCCAAGTCATCCGGATACCTCTCCAGTACATGTATCCATGTTTAAAGGTAAACTGTTGGAACTGGAAGACAGGAGCTGTATGAATGATGCACATCATCTCTGGTTTCTCGGAAGGCCTGAACAAAACCAGAACAATATTAACATAACATTTCTTGAAAATGAAATAAGTATTATTTCAACTTCACTATCAAAGCCACATCACTCACTAATTCAGTAATTGTTTTGTTTATTCTTTTACAACCATAGTTCATACACTGCTACAGCAGCATTTGATTCTGTGCATGCAGATTAAAGATATCAAACATTTTATAAACTTGAGTAAAAAAAAAAAGAACACAACAAAAACACACTCAGTGACTCACAGGCACACCCAGTTACTCAGTAACACACACATACACAGCAGATACATCTTGCTCAGTTCTACAAAGTCCACGTTTACAATGGTCATGTCTTGGATTTTAAAATCAATAACTTACCTGCTGGTTGATCCAAACCGATGATTGAAAATGAGTGAGACTGAGAGATGTCCTGTAGTGTACAGTGCAATTAGAGACATAGATAGAATGTATGTCTCTGGTGCGATTCATCGCCAACCTCCCTATTCAAAGCAGACCGTGTCCAAAATCAGCTGTACTATTCACATCCTGATTGCATTCCTTCAGAAGGGCAGTCAGTGTTTCAACTTCTTTATCGATATATTTCTCTGGTGGACGTGTTGAACTGCCAAATATTAGATTGTTTCCAATGTCAGTCACGAACGACGGCCGCCATGTTTTTTCGTCAACACTACTATTCATGTACTCCACTGAGGAAGAGCGTTTTATTGTGTCTTAAAACCGACTTGTCCGGAAAGTGATCAATCGAATGTTATAGTGGTCCACACACACTTGCTTCATATTTTATTTAAGGACTACTTGTATTTGCCTTTTTTTTATGGCGCACATTTTGTGCCCCACATTTTGTTTTGGCCTTCATTTTGGGGTCCACAAACCGGAAATGTGTCTCACAAATTTGTGGGCCTATTTGTTGGATTAATTACATCGAATGCCAAGGATACAGAGGGTGGGTGGTGCCTTGCCGTTCTGTAAAGTAACCACCGACAAAAATAGTTGTTATGTACCTGTTTAGATAAACTATGTATTATTTCAAAGCATTTGAAGCGTCATGTACATTCTTTAGAATAAATCACGTTGATATTGTTATTTCAACGTGTTACTCTTTCGTGTTGTTTGTCTCAGCTTGGTAAACAAAACAGGTCCCTGTCTGAGCGTGATAACATTTAGCGGGTCACCTCGTATCAGGCCTGATTTGTCAACAAGCATTGCAATGAAAATGGGACAGACATTTTGATAATAATTATACTCACTGCACTTCTTATCGATACCGCACACGGTGTCTGCCATGCAGAGGTCAGGGTTGTCTCTACAGTCCCTGTTAAGAAACAGTTCTGAACACAGAAGACATCGTTCATTTGTCAGTGTGTGCGAGTCTGGGTGTGCGTTCGTGCGCGTGTGTGTGCTTGTGTGCGTTCGTGCGTGTGTGTGCTTGTGTGTTTCTAAGCTCAAACATACGTGTGCGGATTAGTTTGCCTATGTGTTTAAGTGTGTGTGTGTGTGTGTGTGTGTGTGTGTGTGTGTGTGTGTGTGTGTGTGTGTGTGTGTGTGTGATAGAGAGAGAGAGAGAGGAAAAAAAGCGAGAGAGAGAGAGAGAGAGAGAGAGAGAGAGAGAGAGAGAGAGAGAGAGAGATATTTAGTGATAACACTTTGTTATGCTTGAATTACATGGGGTTATAGCATAAACAAAAAGAGATCGGGGAGAGAGTTAAAGAAGGATGGAGGTGGCGGAATAGGGAAGAAACAGACATACACACTGGGGCAGAAACAGGCAGGCCCCCAATGGTGAGAGGAAAACAGAGGGAAACTATAGGTGTGAAGACAAAAAACAACATGGTGTATGGCAGCGCAGACAGAGCTTGATTGTTTGTGACAGTGATCGAAGACAGAACATATTGTGTTTGTCAGTGAAGACATAGCTAGATGGTGTGTGTCAGTGAAGATAGAGCTAGATGGTGTGTGTTAGAGAAGACAGAGCTAGATGGTATAAGACAGTGAGGACAGAGCTATATGGTGTAAGACAGTGAAGACATAGCTAGATGGTGTAAGACAGTGAGGACAGAGCTAGATGGTGTAAGACAGTGAAGACATAGCTAGATGGTGTAAGACAGTGAACCAGAGCTAGATGGTGTGTGACAGGGAATATAACTAGATGGCATGTGACAGTGAAGACAGCTAGAGCTATAGGGTGAAAGACAGTGAAGACAGAGCTAGATGGTGTGTGGCAGTTAAGACATAACTCGATGGTGTAAGGCAGTGCAGACAGAAATAGATGGTGTAAGACAGTGAAGACATAGCTAGATGATGTAAGACAGTGAAACAGAGCTAGATGGTGTGTGGCACCGAAGACATAACTAGATGTTATGTGGCAGTGAAGACAGCTAGAGCTAGATGGTGTAAGACAGTGAAGACAGAGCTAGATGGTATGTCGCAGTGAAGACAGAGCTAGATGGTGTAAGACAGTGAAGACAGAGCTAGATGGTGTAAGACAGTGAAGACAGAGCTAGATGGTGTAAGACAGTGAAGACAGAGCTAGATGGTGTAAGACAGTGAAGACAGAGCTAGATGGTGTAAGACAGTGAAGACAGAGCTAGATGGTGTAAGACAGTGAAACAGCTAGATGGTGTAAGACAGTGAAGACAGAGCTATATGGTGTAAGACAGTGAAACAGCTAGATGGTGTAAGACAGTGAAGACATAGCTAGATGGTGTAAGACAGTGAAGGCAGAGCTAGATGGTGTACGACAGAGCTAAATATGGTATGTGGCAGTGAAGACAGAGCTATATGGTGTAAGACAGTGAAGACATAGCTGGAGGGTTTAAGACAGTGAAGACAGAGCTAGATGATGTAAGACAGTGAAGACAGAGCTAGATGATGTAAGACAGTGAAGACAGAGCTAGATGATGTAAGACAGTGAAGACAGAGCTAGATGATGTAAGACAGCGAAGACAGAGCTAGATGGTGTAAGACAGTGAAGACAGAGCTAGATGATGTAAGACAGTGAAGACAGAGCTATATATTGTAAGACAGTGAAGACAGAGCTATATATTGTAAGACAGTGAGGACAGAGCTATATGGTGTAAGACAGTGAAACAGCTAGATGGTGTAAGACAGTGAAGACATAGCTAGATGGTGTAAGACAGTGAAGACAGAGCTAGATGATGTAAGACAGTGAAGACAGAGCTAGATGATGTAAGACAGTGAAGACAGAGCTAGATGATGTAAGACAGTGAAGACAGAGCTAGATGATGTAAGACAGAGCTAGATGATGTAAGACAGTGAAGACAGAGCTAGATGTTGTAAGACAGAGCTAGATGGTGTAAGACAGGGAAGACAAAGCTAGATGGTGTAAGACAGAGCAAGATGATGTAAGACAGTGAAGACAGAGCAAGATGGTGTAAGACAGTGAAGACAGAGCTAGATGGTGTAAGACAGTGAAGACAGAGCTAGATGATGTAAGACAGTGAAGACAGAGCTAGATGTTGTAAGACAGAGCTAGATGATGTAAGACAGTGAAGACAGAGCTAGATGTTGTAAGACAGAGCTAGATGATGTAAGACAGTGAAGACAGAGCTAGATGTTGTAAGACAGAGCTAGATGATGTAAGACAGTGAAGACAGAGCTAGATGATGTAAGACAGTGAAGACAGAGCTAGATGGTGTAAGACAGTGAAGACAGAGCTAGATGATGTAAGACAGTGAAGACAGAGCTAGATGGTGTAAGACAGTGAAGACAGAGCTATATATTGTAAGACAGTGAAGACAGAGCTATATATTGTAAGACAGTGAAGACAGAGCTAGATGGTGTAAGACAGAGTTAGAAGGTATGTGACAGTGAAGACAGAGCTATATATTGTAAGACAGTGAAGACAGAGCTATATATTGTAAGACAGTGAAGACAGAGCTAGATGATGTAAGACAGTGAAGACAGAGCTAGATGGTGTAAGACAGTGAAGACAGAGCTAG
The DNA here is from genome assembly GCF_037325665.1 of Littorina saxatilis. Classification (NCBI taxonomy): domain Eukaryota; kingdom Metazoa; phylum Mollusca; class Gastropoda; order Littorinimorpha; family Littorinidae; genus Littorina; species Littorina saxatilis. The sequence continues at coordinate 12,787,182 of NC_090252.1, read as the reverse complement.
ATGATGTAAGACAGTGAAGACAGAGCTAGATGATGTAAGACAGTGAAGACAGAGCTAGATGGTGTAAGACAGTGAAGACAGAGCTAGATGGTGTAAGACAGTGAAGACAGAGCTAGATGATGTAAGACAGTGAAGACAGAGCTAGATGTTGTAAGACAGAGCTAGATGGTATGTGGCAGTGAAGACAGAGCTAGATGGTGTAAGACAGGGAAGACAGAGCTAGATGGTGTAAGACAGCGCTACATGGTACGCGTTTGGCATTAAGGACATAGCTGAATGATCTGTGACTACGAAGACAGATTTAATTGATGTTAAGGCGCTTAGATTCACGTCCTATAAATACCCTTATTATTAGGTAGTTTTAGAGAGACGAACAAAGCCCACCACTTTCCTTTCGCCACCTCATTTTCTCTTGCCCGCTCGAATGCACATTGTACATTTCGCGGTTTAGACGTTGCGGCAGAAAAAAATCGGTTAGCAGAAGAAGCGCTGACAACACATGTGCGATTAATTTGCAACCCGAAGCTCTACTCATAATAATTGTGTAAAACTGTTCAAAGTGAGACAGTTCACAAATTAAGGTCTGTCCTATAAATATAAGTATTCTATTGATATTAGGGAATAAATAAAACTCTAAAGTCGCGAAGCGGCTATCGGATCCTGGCCTCAATCTTTGATTTTCCCCATCGCGTCCTCTCCAGACCTTAAGGTGTTACAAGTGTGTTCAAGTTGCGGTTCTTGCTAATGTTTTCACTCACTGAGTTACTTGCCTTGATTGCGACGGCGTATACGCACGGTCCAGTGTGCATTCGACAGGGGGTGCCCAATATGCACGGCTAGAACTAAGATACTTCTTGATTTCAGTGAATAGTTTCATTACATGTCAACTAGTTTGTTTTTAAATGATTTTTTAGAGATCGCCAAATGGTATTGTGTGAATAACATCATTCGGCCGATTGTACGCACGGCGCCGTGCTTCTAGTAGCTCAGTCCATTCCTTCTTTCCGGTATGGAAACAGACGTGTTTCTGGCGAAATAATCGGCGTTTTCAACTCGCCATATCTTCATATTCATTTGGACTAGAACAACGAAATATAACTTTCTTGTAAAAAATATTCCGAGCCTTGCGACTCTGGTAGTTATTTTGTTATGCGAAGCGGCCTTTGGTAGGTACGACAGTTTTAGTCACCCAAGTAAATACATCTAAAACGCACGTGGACGAGTTTTTCAATGGCGTATTTGAAGTCTGTGAATGTTGTGATTACAAATCATTTTGGGGCACCCCTCAGTCTATACGTACAGACAAACAAATTGCATGGAACGAAAGTTGAGAGGCTGGACTGTAAGTTGTTGTTTTGACTTCTACAAATCTTGCAGGTCTTTTATGCAAAACAGACTCAAAATTGCATTTTTCACGCAAGTGTAGATGACGAGACTATCGAAGGAAGGGAATACACTTGCCTACAGGTATAATAGACAGACACTGTCTATTTATATCTATGACTTACCCTAGCCCATATGTTAGAATAAAGAACATACTTTGCTCTTTTGAATGATGTATGATTTGGCACTATACACAGGATTTTAGACCTGCCCCCGAAGTGATTTGTCCATAAACCCGTCGAAAAGCTCACTCTGTTTTGGCCGTAAAAAGCGCCCAAATGCAGTCAATTTCTAACCTGTGTTCGAAGGAGTACATCTCAGCGATGCCATTTAGGCTCCAAGCCAGCTAGGCCTACCGTGCACCCCCCTCCGGATCCAGCTTCAGTAGGCTAGAGATATTCATTGGGGTCTACTGAACACGTTTTGACAAGTTCGCCACGAAAAAAACTCATTCCCACTACTACTTATGCCCCTTTGTTTAAGGGTACCCCCTCGAACGCTAAATTTATCTGTGAAATCACAACAATGCACAGCTGCAATGAATGAACAGAGTACCACTTTTTTGAAATCAAATAAGTTAATTTGATCATTAATCTTGTAAAACATACCTATTACAGTGTTCAGTGTTTGATAGGTTGGCTGTAGTGATGCTTGATAGGCGCGAACCGTCATTTTCACAGTACGCAAAGCTTGTCAACTTTGATGAGTAAACAGTTTTAACAAATTTGGGTTTTCTGTTTCATTTTTTTAGAAACTACAATGCCTTTTGATAATCTCAAGCCACATTTGGAATTCCTGAGAGGATTTGTTGCAACACCAGATGAAATATTTCTCCCCTACCCCCTAAACGTGAAATTTTAGGAAAATGTCAAAAAACATTTTTCTTCAAATATTCATAACTTCTCACTGTTTTCCAATCAAATAACAAAAGTAATCACATTAACGACCAAAACAGTTCATTTGTCCATCTTTTAACAGAACTACAACATTATTATTGTCTTTTTAAGACTGAAATATAAAAAAATAAAACAAAATGTTCAGATATAGACATCTATTCTAGCTGTCTCTTACATATAGTGCTCTTGCTGCATAGTTTCCATATACAAGGTAGATTAACATAAGAAAGACAATATAAGAACTAATGTTTCTTCATGTAAGTGCAGAATGTTTGCTCATAAATGCAAATGTCTCATGAATCAATTTTAGCTTTATAGAAATAACATGAAAAACATTGCAAAAAACTCTGTCAACTTTTTCTTTCACACACACACAAACACACACACACACACACACACACACACACACACACACACACACATAACACACACACACACACACACACACACACACACACACACACACACACACATAAACACATAACACACACACACACACACACACACACACACACACACACACACACACACACACACACACACACACACACACAAATACAGTGAAGCAGTACAAACAAAAACGTTCACTTCTACGCCAAAACCAAAGAATGATACCAAACAAACATCAGAAAAAACAACAAGAAAACAGGATAGCATCAAAATAACCAAAGATCTTTCCAAAACTCAAACAAAGAATGAAAACCTGTATTCTTTCATTTCCATCCAAGATACAGAATCAGATTCTTCATGCAGCAGCAAGAATGATGAGTCAGAAGACGAAGATAAAAGACCCAATGTGTTGATTTATCACGACTCCATTTTGACAGAGGTGGATCCACACAGGCTCGGAGAAGGGTATGGGTTCAACGCAAAAAAAATCAAAACATCAACAACCAAAGAACTAGAAAAAAGACTTAGAAATCAACCAAAACACAGAAGTTGTTGTCATCCACGTCGGATTAAATGATCTCAGAAGCTCAGATGCACTCTCAACGTCAGAAAAGATTGTTCACGCTGTAAAAAATATCAGAAAAAACCATCCTAACTGTCGAGTTGCCATCAGCAAGGTCTGCACCACTAAAAGTACAGAACTACAGAAAAAAGGAAAACTCTTAAACTGCATGTTATTCATGCAACTACACGAAGAAGACAATGTATCCTTCATAGGACATGACACAATGAGACCTGAAATACATCTCCGTGATGAAGTACACCCACACAGTAAAGGTTCCAGTATCATCGTGATGAAGTACACCCACACAGTAAAGGTTCCAGTATCATCGTGATGAAGTACACCCACACAGTAAAGGTTCCAGTATCCTCGTGATGAAGTACACCCAAACAGTAAGGGTTCCAGTATCATCGTGATGAAGTACACCCAAACAGTAAAGGTTCCAGTATCATCGTGATGAAGTACACCCAAACAGTAAAGGTTCCAGTATCATCGTGATGAAGTACACCCACACAGTAAAGGTTCCAGTATCATCGTGATGAAGTACACCCAAACAGTAAAGGTTCCAGTATCATCGTGATGAAGTACACCCACACAGTAAAGGTTCCAGTATCATCGTGATGAAGTACACCCAAACAGTAAAGGTTCCAATATCATCGTGATGAAGTACACCCACACAGTAAAGGTTCCAGTATCATCGCAGCAAACATCGGACGTCACATAAACCAGATGCTCTGGGAAGTCCCCAACCATAACAAACGGAAGCAAAGCCTGTACAACAAAAGCAAGATACAACGTGGAAGCTACTACTCAAGAACGGGACAAAGACCAAGCCCAGAACAAAGAAGAGGATATGATGACATAAAAAATCAACAACTCGGAACCCGAAATACAATCGGCATCAGACAGAACAATGCCTATGTAAACCACCATGAGATTGACAAGCATCCAATTAGAAATCGTCCTTTTGATTCTTCAAACATCAACAGAGGTCAGTACAATGACACTCCTTTCTTCAAAAGAGAACAATCTTTGGAAAAATACAGGAGTTACAGATCATGGTACGACGAAAACAACACGAGAAGGAACAGGTATTTGCCACACAACAGGGAGAGATACACAAGACAAGATGAGAACTCATACAGAGTTGACTACAATCAACATTTACATTATGACAACAGAGGAAACATGAGCTCACGAAGGCAAGGGTACTGGAGATATTAACTCTCTCGCCTAACATTACACAAACGTAAAAACAGCCTGGAAATGAATTTGCTGAACCACTAAATCCATTGTTAAATTTACATCAAAAATATCTGAAACAAAGTGTTCTATCGTTTTGCAATTTGTTGTGTGATTTTTTGATAAACAATGTCAAAACAATTACTTAAAATATTGTCATGGAATGTAAAAGGATACAGAGAAAACATTGATGGATTAAAAACAAACAAACTGAAACTTCCGGAAATCACAGAAGAATTTGATAAATATGACATCATCTTCCAACAAGAAACACATTTAGACAGAGACAATGCAAAGAATGTTCACATACCAAACTTCGCACCTGGTGTACACTACACAAGAATGAAAAGAAACAAGAAGGGCAAAGCCCATACGACTCACATGCTTGACCTTGACCTTTACATGGCCTTGACCTTCAGCTAAACCTAGCAATGACATCATACACTAAGAACTGCTTTACACATTTTTCCTACCAAAATACATGTGACCTTGACCCAAGGTCAAGGTCATCCAAGGTCATGCAACACAAAGCGGTTAATTCAAGACATAGGAAGTACAATGGTGCTTATTGGCTCTTTCTACCATGAGATATATGGTCACTTTTAGTGGTTCACTACCTTATTTTGGTCACATTTCATAAGGGTCAAAGTGACCTTGACATTGATCGTATGTGACCAAATGTGTCTCATGATGAAAGCATAACATGTGCTCCACATAATTTTTAAGTTTGAAACAGTTATCTTCCATATTTCAGGGTCAAGGTCACTTCAAAATATGTATACAATCCAACTTTGAAGAGCTCCTGTGACCTTGACCTTGAAGCAAGGTAAACCAAACTGGTATCAAAAGATGGGGCTTACTTTGCCCTATATATCATATATAGGTCAGGTATTCAATCTCAAAAACTTCAGAGAAAATGGGAACAATGTGAAAAATAGCTGTTTTTTAGACAACATTTATGGCCCCTGCGACCTTGACCTTGAAGCAAGGTCAAGATGCTATGTATGTTTTTTGGGGCCTTGTCATCATACACCATCTTGCCAAATTTGGTACTGATAGACTGAATAGTGTCCAAGAAATATCCAACGTTAAAGTTTTCCGGACGTCCGTCCGTCCGGACGGACGACTCGGGTGAGTACATAGACTCACTTTTGCTTCGCATGTGAGTCAAAAACGCAATAAAATCCGTCAAAATCAATCGAATTCACTCAAAACTTCACCCACATGGAGGCAGACATCTTGGTTATCGAAAACGAGGCAATTGCGGACTCTCGGTTGTTTCCCCTGAGTAACAGAGTTTCCGACTGCTGTGAGGGTCGGAAGCGAAAGGCTTAAGGAACAGTGGCGCCTCCGTCTCTGCTTTATCGTGAACCTCACTGAGCAGGCTATCAATAACTGTCTGTGGGAGAACCAACTCTTCATTTTCTTCAGTCCACAGAGGCTCAAGGATTCCATTCTAACTGTCCCTTACATATAATGCCCTTGCTTCATAGTTTCCATATTAAAGATAAATTACCATAAAATTTAGAAAGACAATCCAAGAAATGTAAAAGACAATCTCTTCATGTTAGTGCAGAATGTTTGCTCATAAATGCAAATGTCTTATGAATCAATTTCAGTTTTATAGAAATAACATGAAAAAGTCATTGCACATAATTTTAAAGAAAAGTTGTGCATCTTCCTCCTTCTCTCCTTCCTTGTGAACCTCAGGGAGCAGGCTATCAATAATTGTCTGTGAGAGAACCGACTCTTCATTTTCATCAGTCCAAAGAGGCTTTAGGATTCCATTGTTCAGCATCCTTCTATGACCATCAGCGGGGTTGGGACTCTCTGGGAGTGGCAGGTGAGCGCGCTTGCATGTGGCTGTCTGGTAGTTGGCCCTTCTTGCATGTTGTTTGAGGCTTTTGTGGCAGGGCAGAAATGTGAGCAATTTGATTTCTCCTAGCCGGCCAGCATAATGCAAGAGAATGAAGAACACGTCGCTCTCTGGGCTCTTTATTTGATGGTCTTTTGATCAACATATGAGGGTATGACAGTGCCGCCTCAAATTTAACAAAAAGCCGGATATTGTTTTGAGTTTGTTTTTTTTGGTTTTAATGTCCCTTCAGCAGATGCTAGCTGCTATTCGAGACCGATTTTGTTTTGAGTGGAAACCAGGGGCCAGTTTCATAAGCCAGAAACACAGTCGACCAACTGCAGTTGTCCGAGAGAACCACAGTAATCCGACGTTATCGGGTTTCACGAACAAAATTTCAGTCGGCCGACTGCGGGTCGTTTCACCGGAAGTCGGCCAAATACGGTGATGCTCTCCCCCCAACACTGTGTTCGGTTTACTGCGGTAAACCGAAAATAAATGTAATTATCCGCACAGTCAATGGCAGAATGCTCACACGTTTTTGGATTGTGAGCCAAACCTTGTGATTGTTCTTCGAAATGTATCTATCATGACGCAGTAATCCAGGAGACAAGTCAGGGTTATGTCTTGAAGACGTCACATTATGGCGTAAGAGGGTTAGACGTCACGCGAAGGAATTACTGAAAGTCTCGGTCATTGTTATTTTGAGCGGGCCGAGACTAGTTTTTTCTTCGAAATCGGCCATTTCCACGTGCGAATGAGCAAACGGAAGTGGTAATGTTGCTAAATTTAGCCCTCGACTTGGCCATTCGGATTACTGTACAGTCGGTCGACTGCGGTTGTCCGCGGGTGACGGTGATTCGCTCATGAAACGCGCTTTTCGGTGACCCGTCGATCAACCACAGTCGATCGACTGGGCAGTCAATCGACTGTCAGTCGGTTCACTGCTATCTTATAAAACTGGCCCCAGTTCTGGCCCCCCAGCTAAGTCAAGCTGCTTCTGCGCACATGTGGCGAGGTCAATGTTCAGATCCGCTCGAATGACTCCACCTGAGTCACGTTTCTCCACCAGCATCTGGCGTACTGCATCGACACTGTGACACCATAGATTGAGCATTTGAACTTCTACAGCACATCCAGCAGCTCTTTATTCATCTCCCATGATTCTCCCATTCTTCTGAACGTTTTCACAAACTTGGGTTTCTGCTGCAGGATTTTGACCGGATACCTTTCCCTTGCCTTTCCATAGTAGGCGCTGACTGAGTCACAGCCACTAAAGGCGAAGAGAGAAAGCAAGACAGAACAGTGAGGTCGCGTGAGTTCTTCTGCAAGGGTAGCGATGTTGAGAAAACGTTTCATATTTGCTTTGCCCGCGTCAAAGAGCAAAGTGATTTCTCCTAGTTGGCCATCATAATGCAAGAGAATGAAGAACACGTCGCTGTCTGGGCTCTTTATTTGATGGTCTTCTAGCCTTTGTGAAGGCTCAGGTACCAACAAGGTTTCGACAGATCTGCTTGACGTCTGTGAGTTCTTGCAAAGAAAACAGAGTTCGTCTGGAGCACAGATGAGGGGTTCTGGTGACCAATTATTTTTTTTTCTGGAGACAGCATGAAGAGACCGGGTGGCTGGACAGCCTTCTTGTCAAATGACGGAACAAAAGTCGCAATTCATAAGATTTCTGTTGGAGGTTTGGAGCAGGGACGCCATGGCAGACAAACTCAAAGGCAGGAATGTTTGTTTCTGGTCAGCAAGGGCAAGGCATACACGCTCACATCATCTGGTGGCATCAAGACAGAAAGGTAACTACTGAATGATCTCACATCCAGCCAAGAAGAAACGGACTCAAGAATCATCGTCTACTGCCAGTGTGGCCTTCAAAAAGGCTACAATACCATCAAAGTAAAGAGTCCATACAGCGACGTGTTCTTCATTCTCTTGCATTATGCTGGCCAGCTAGGAGAAATCACATTGCTCTTTGACACGGGCAAAACAAATAGGTACCGTTTTTTTACATTTAGTCAAGTTATGACTACATGTTTTAACATAGAGGGGGGAATCGAGACGAGGGTCGTGGTGTATGTGCGTGTGTGTGTGCGTGTGTGTCTGTGTGTGTGTGTGGAGCGATTCAGACTAAACTACTGGACCGATCTTTATGAAATTTGACATGAGAGTTCCTGGGTATGAAATCCCCATACTTTTTTTTCATTTTTTTGATAAATGTCTTTGATGACGTCATATCCGGCTTTTCGTGAAAGTTGAGGCGGCACTGTCACGCCCTCATTTTTCAACCAAATTGGTTGAAATTTTGGTCAAGTAATCTTCGACGAAGCCCGGGGTTCGGTATTGCATTTCAGCTTGGTGGCTTAAAAATTAATTAATGACTTTGGTCATTAAAAATCTGAAAATTGTTTAAACGCTAATCCAGCTACTATCTCACGCACACACAATTTCATTCACACCTACACACACACCTACACATTCACACACACATTTACACACACACACACACACACACACACGCACCCACACCCACCAATCACACGGTCGCAAAAACCTGTTACATATTTGGTTTTGGGCGTCATCAGACAAGGAGTATTTATTCCACTAACAATTCAACAATAAAAAAACTCATACTTAAACAGAATAACAAATACCGATATATGATATGAAGTCGATTATACTCCTCTCCTCCCGCTTCAATCACATCAGCATTCAAAACAAACAAATTAACAAGATTAAAAAAAAACACGGCGACATTACAATTCTAACATACAACTCCTTGTGTATACAAAGCAATTAGAGGGTCCTTCGGACCACATTCTCAAAGCCAGCGCAGCCAACGATCATGATTGATCGTAAAAGGAAGAAAACACTTCAACCATTATATCATAGAGTCCAATGATCATGTGATAACAAACTTAACGCACAAATAAAAACGAAATGAAAAGAAACCACAGGGCAAATACATTAAAAACAAAAGGCATGTACGGAATTTAATACACATGAATAGTAACCACTTGGGGGAAAATTAACACGGCGGAGAAAAAGGGGGATGGGGGTGGGTTTGTTTATTATCGCTGCTGCTCGGTGCTGTGGCTGCTGCCGCCGCTGTGTGTGGTTATCCCTGCACTGACCAATTCCGTTTCCCTCCACGCTACCTGGCATCTTCTCTTTCACACACACACACTCACACCCACAGGCCACACCCACATTCTTATTGTCACTTACCCCCTCCTTCCCGACCTCCACCCCCCACTCGCTTCCTACGTTTAAACTAGCTTATACCTTGCAGGGATAATCTGCACTTAAACGCTAATCCAGCTACTATCTCACGCACACACAATTTCATTCACACCTACACACACACCTACACATTCACACACACATTTACACACACACACACACACACACACACGCACCCACACCCACCAATCACACGGTCGCAAAAACCTGTTACATATTTGGTTTTGGGCGTCATCAGACAAGGAGTATTTATTCCACTAACAATTCAACAATAAAAAAAAAACTCATACTTAAACAGAATAACAAATACCGATATATGATATGAAGTCGATTATACTCCTCTCCTCCCAAACCTCCCAAAACCTAGGATGACTGCAAGCCTTCATTCTCTCTCTCTCTCTCTCTCTCTCTCTCTCTCTCTCTCTCTCTCTCTCTCTCTCTCTCTCTCTCTCTCTCTCTCTCTCTCTCTCTCTCTCTCTCTCTCTCTCTCTCTCTCCTCTCAAGGTAGTGTTGCTAAGCACTGCACTCTATAATAATCTACAATAGGCTTTGGTAATTGGTCAACATAGGCGAGGTAAGCTGAACTTTTCCAGTCTCCCATCATTTTTATCACCTCCCCCGGCACACCCCGTGACAAAGCCCATGTTGCACCTCCCCTGCGAAAGGAGTGACTGGAGAAATTCCCCTCTTCCCCGGCGACTGCTGATTTCAATCGCTTATCAAAACATTCTCCACTGATGGGGAACGCCGGGGAATGAGCTGGGGCTGGTGTTGTTTGGTGGAATGCCAGACACATGGCTTTCACCGGACAAAGGGGGTGGGGGTGTATAGTTGGCAACATCACCTCAAATTCCCGCTCTTGAAATTGAATAGTCTTTGACCAACACACTTTAATTGTCATCGACCTATCCCCGTTGATGACAAAGGCTGTCCTTGAAAAACGTTTATCGATATGAAATAGATTGGACTTCCTAAAAAGCCCGAAAAACATGACAACACACGCAGCCCAGAAAACACAGTCGTCCCTTTTCCCAAAGTTCACTTTGTTGCGGATTTTCATCAACAGTTCTGGAGTCACTGGTGTTTTCCTGGCAACAGTTGTTCCTTTTATCCTATCAATACCGCGCAAGGTTGTCTTGAGATGGAAACTGTCTTTTGCTGGGTTTTCTAACCCAGCTTCCAGATGCATGATCCTAATGATGTTCAGGTATTGTTTCACCGAATTTGCTTTAAGGCGTCTCGCAAGATAAGCTGCGTATTTCGCAAGGGTCTCTTCCGTTGCTGGCACGGGTGGAATGCACATTTGCCGACAGAAATTGTAATAAGACACTCTATGTGAGCGATAAGTCCGCTTTGTACTCTCAGCAAAAGTGGCCGCTCTGTATTCCGCCACTTCGGCCATAAGATCATGGTCTAATTGAGCCGCGCCTGCAACATCAAAGAGGTTTTGGTAGACATGTGATCCCCCATGCGGGCCATGCAGTATGTGCGACCATGATGCCACCGACTAAGCAATAAATCGAGAGTTGCTACCTTCCCAGGCTCGTGTAGCCTGGAAATTGTGTCTGGTAACGAATTGAGTAATCCTGGAATGTGAATTGCTCTCAACTCAAAGTTGTAACGTACACTTTGCCAACACACTGCTCTCAGAAGTTGGTTTATATAGGCATTCTTTGAACGACCTCGATTTATGATTGCTTTAGCAACTGAGCTGTCGGTGTGCATCACGACCTTACGATTGGCCCACATGGGCGCCCATGTTTGGACTGCATCCACAATAGCACAAACTTCTTTATAATTTATATGCATATCGGCAACTGCCGGCCAATCGATACTAAAAATACTATATCGCCAATCTCCCTCACAAAAACTTCCTGCCGCTGTACGGCACGCGTCCACATGAACATGTACATCACTACTGTCCCTGTAAAAAATTCTGCCATTGAACATGTACATATATGAAAGCCACCACTTCAAATCCCGACGAAATTCGACTCCAAGTATGGCTTTATGCTTTGCCTGATTTAATCGGTTCATAGTGTCCAAGATTCTCCGGAGAAAAAAGCGCCCTCCCCGGATAACTTGTGCTGCCCAATTTAAAGAGCCTGCAAGGCTCTGCAGTTGTTTCAAGGAAGCCCGTTTCCTCTTCTGAAATTGCTGCAATTTGTTGTGCAGTTTGTCTAACTTTTCTTTATTCAGGGACAGTGTACAATCGACCGTATCGATGTCAACCCCAAGAAAAGTCACATGCTGTGTAGGACCAATAACTTTTTTCCAACTCACGTTTAGACCCAGGGAACGAATCAAGTGTATGAGACACAAAAGTGCCTCATTGCAAGCATCATATGATTCAAATGCCAAGAAAAAATCGTCAATGTAACACAAGATACCTTCATACCCTTTCCTTTTCATCATGCGCGTTATGGCCTGTGAGATTCGACTGAAATGGCTTGGTCCACATTTTGATCCAAATGGTAAACGCGTATCAAAGAGAATGGTTTCCGTGTCATTGCCCTCAAATGTCCAAGCAAGGCCGGCTGCTTTGTAGCAGTCTGGGTGAATTGGTACCGACCTGTATGCTGCTTGCAAATCTACCTTGGCACAAAAATACCCAGGTTTGGCAATTTTGCAGGCATCATCAATCGTTTGATACCTTACTGAATGATGTTCCACATAATCGTTCATCGCTGAACCACACGGTCGGCTACCGTCATGGATCAATCTGACGTCATCTGACCCTTCTTTGGGTATGGCCGCCAGAGGACTGATGATAGCCGGTGGCGCGCTGGCTACAACATAGTGACCTTGGTTAATCTGACTGAGCAACTCTGTTTCTACCCGGCATTTCAATTCTGCGGAAGTTGCAGATTTGTGATTTGGACACCTGGCTTGTTTCACATCACTACTTTCTGACGTAATGCGGAAACCATTTTTAATGCCATTCAGCAGAAAGGTCCTGTCGGGATCCTCAATAAGTTCGTCTTGCCAGTTACTTATTGCTGAAGAAATTGATTGGTAATTACCAAGGAAAGGACAGTTGAAGGGGTCTTGTGCTACAAACGGGGCCTGTTCGAAAGGGTTTGTGAGTTGGACAAAAGCATTTGGTCCTACCTGATCGGTTGGCTGCTCGCTGTCCTAATCTTTGTGGCCTGGCTCTGCCTGATGGTTGACTTGCGCGTGTGGCTTAGAACACACCAGACACACATGCTCGTAATTACACCGAGCTCCAAACGAACACTTCCCGTTGTTGTACTGAAGGCAGATGTCCTTTCCACCAGGGCCTTTTTTCTTGTCACGGTTGTCTGTATGGCGGCTGGTCTTCGTCGCTACGGTGACAGGCTTCTCTTTCAGGAGCGTTGTTGACAGGTGTTGACTGTCGCTGCCCCACCGGAAGGATGCTGCCGCTTGTTGTTGTCGGTACTCGTTGTCGTATACCAACACGCTTGTCCAGGTAAAGCGACAAGCCAGCTCTCCCACCTTAGCTGTATAGGACAGGTAGTCCTTTATTCCTGTGCCATTAAGGCGACCCTCATCCAATAGCCTGGCCATGATCCTGGCGTTGGCGGACATCCACTGCGCTGGTGACACCTCCCGCAGCTTCGTTTTTGTCCCTGTCTTGAGGTACAGGGACGTGCCAGGGATGAGGGCCACCTCTTCCACGTTTTCCGTGGCAGGCAAAAAATCCACGATGATGTGGGCTTTCTCACCTTGTGGCCTTTTTGTTGAAAGGTAGACCTGTGGGTCCAGGTCGACCCTTTCGGAAACCTTGTGTTCTGTATCCTGGAGAACTGATGGCGTCCCCAGCAAATCATGCATCAGCATGCTGGGCGACCGCTCTGCTGATACACCTTGGGGCACAACTGGAGAAGTCACTGACATGGGTCCCCCACCATTTTCTGCCTGCAACAGTCCTACAGCCCTGCGAAGGGCAGAGGCATCTCCTCTTTTTAGAGACAAAGCGTCAATGTCGGTCTCCCGTAATCCCATCATTGACGTCATAGTGACTATCTTCTCCGTTTCGAGAGCCACAACAACGTCCTTGTCAAGTTCGTTGCCTCGAACAAAGGACGGAAAAAAATCCTTGTCACACATTGTTTATTATCGCTGCTGCTCGGTGCTGTGGCTGCTGCCGCCGCTGTGTGTGGTTATCCCTGCACTGACCAATTCCGTTTCCCTCCACGCTACCTGGCATCTTCTCTTTCACACACACACACTCACACCCACAGGCCACACCCACATTCTTATTGTAACTTACCCCCTCCTTCCCGACCTCCACCCCCCACTCGCTTCCTACGTTTAAACTAGCTTATACCTTGCAGGGATAATCTGCACAAAAAAAAAATAAAAATTTATAAAACGATCCAAATTTACGTTTATCTTATTCTCCATCATTTGCTGATTCCAAAAACATATAAATATGTTATATTCGGATTAAAAACAAGCTCTGAAAATTAAATATATAAAAATTATTATCAAATTTTTTTTTCGAAATCAATTTAAAAACACTTTCATCTTATTCCTTGTCGGTTCCTGATTCCAAAAATATATAGATATGATATGTTTGGATTAAAAACACGCTCAGAAAGTTAAAACAAAGAGAGGTACAGAAAAGCGTGCTATCGTTCTCAGCGCAACGAATACCCCGCTCTTCTTGTCAATTCCACGTGCACTGCCTTTGCCACGGGCGGTGGAGTGACGATGCTACGAGTATACGGTCTTGCTGCGTTGCGTTGCGTTCAGTTTCATTCTGTGAGTTCGACAGCTACTTGACTAAATATTGTATTTTCGCCTTACGCGACTTGTTTTACATTTAGTCAAGTTATGACTACATGTTTTAACATAGAGGGGGGAATCGAGACGAGGGTCGTGGTGTATGTGTGTGTGTGTGTATATGTGTGTGTGTGCGTGCGTGCGTGTAGAGCGATTCAGACCAAACTACTGGACCGATCTTTATGAAATTTGACATGAGAGTTCCTGGTTATGATATCCCCATACGTTTTTTTCATTTTTTTGATAAATGTCTTTGATGACGTCATATCCGGCTTTTCGTGAAAGTTGAGGCGGCACTGTCACGCCCTCATTTTTCAACCAAATTGGTTGAAAGTTTGGTCAGGTAATGTTCGACAAAGCCCGGACTTCGCTACTGCATTTCAGCGTGGTGGCTTAAAAATTAATTAATGACTTTGGTCATTAAAAATCGGAAAATTGTAAAAAAAATATGTTTTTATAAAACGATCCAAATTTACGTTTATCTTATTCTCCATCATTTGCTGATTCCAAAAACATATAAATATGTTATATTCGGATTAAAAACAAGCTCTGAAAATTAAATATATAAAAATGATTATCAAAATTAAATTTTCGAAATCAATTTAAAAACACTTTCGTCTTATTCCTTGTCGGTTCCTGATTCTAAAAACATATAGATATGATATGTTTGGATTAAAAACACGCTCAGAAAGTTAAAACGAAGAGACGTACAGAAAAGCGTGCTATCCTTCCCAGCGCAACTACTACCCCGCTCTTCTTGTCAATTTCACTGCCTATGCCGTGAGCGGTGGACTGACGATGCTACGAGTATACGGTCTTGCTGCGTTGCATTGCGTTCAGTTTCATTCTGTGAGTTCGACAGCTACTTGACTAAATGTTGTATTTTCGCCTTACGCGACTTGTTTCATTATTGCTGCCCTTGCAGAAGAACTCCCGCGACCTCACTGTTCCGTCTTGCTTTCTCTCCTCGCCTTTACTGGCTGTGACTCAGTCAGCGCCTTCTATGCCACAACAGCCCCAAACAACATGCAAGAAGGGCCAACTAGCAGACAGCCAGCCACATGGAAGCGCGCTCACCTGCCACTCCCAGAGATTCCCAAAACCCACTGATAGTCATGGAAGGATGCTGAACAATAGAATCCTTAAGCCTCTTTGGACTGAAGAAAATGAAGAGTTGGTTCTCTCAAAGACAATTGTTGATAGCCTGCTCACCGAGGTTCACGAGGAAGGATAGAAGGAGAAGGAGGCAACACTGTTCCCTAATGGACTAGACGATTCACTTGAATATGAATCTGACTGTGAATCGGACGAACTTGTCCTGTGAACTGAACTTTCTTGCTCCAAAAACAGTCTTAAGATCGTGTGTGCGCATGTGTGTGTGTGTGTGTATGTGTGTGTGTATGTGTGTGTGTATGTGTGTGTGTATGTGTGTGTGTGTGTGTATGTGTGTGTGTGTATGTGTGTGTGTGTATGTGTGTGTGTATGTGTGTGTGTATATGTGTGTGTGTGTGTGTGTGTGTGTGTATGTGTGTGTATGTGTGTGTGTATGTGTGTGTATGTGTGTGTGTGTGTGTGTGTGTGTGTGAAAGAAAAGTTGACAGAGTTTTTTGCAATGACTTTTTCATGTTATTTCTATAAAGCTGAAATTGATTCATGAGACATTTGCATTTATGACTAAAATTCTGCACTTACATGAAGAAACATCAGTTCTTAGATTGTCTTTCTTATGTTAATCTACCTTGTATATGGAAACTATGAAGCAAGAGCACTATATGTAAGAGACAGTTAGAATAGATGTCTATATCTGAACATTATGGGTTTTTTTTTTACATTTCAGTCTTGAAAAGACAATAATAATGTTGTAGTTCTGTTAAAAGATGGACACATGAACTGTTTTGGTCGTTAATGTGATTACTTTTGTTATTTGATTGGAATACAGTGAGACGTTATCATTAATATTTGAAGAAAAATGTTTTTTGACATTTTCCTAAAATTTCACGTTTAGGGGGTAGGGGAGAAATATTTCCTCTGGTGTCGCAACAAATCCTCTCAGGAATTCCAAATGTGGCTTGAATATATCCAAAGGCATTGTAGTTTCTAAAAAATGAAACAGAGAACCCAAATTTGTTGAAGCCTTTTACTCATCAAAGTTGACAAGCTTTGCGCACTGTGAAAATGACGGTTTGAGCCTATAAAACATCACTACAGCCATTCTATCAAACATTGAACACTGTAATAGGTATTGTTTACAAAATTAATGATCAACTTAACTGTTTGTATTTCAAAAAAGTGGTTCTCTGTTCATTCATTGCAACTGTGCATTGTTGTGATTTCACAGATAAATTTAGTGTTCGAGGGGGTACCCTTAAACAAAGGGGCATAAGTAGTAGTGGGAATGAGTTTTTTCGTGGCGAACTTGTCAAAACGTGTTCAGTAGACCCCAATGAATATCTCTAGCCTAATGAAGCTGGATCCTGAGGGGGGTGCACGGTAGGCCTAGCTGGCTTGGAGCCTAATTGCCTAGCAACCTCAAATAAATATTTTTAATAACTCGCTAAATGAACGTTTTTTTAGTGTGAAAGAAAAGCCGGAGATTTGCTTCGTTTCTTTGCTGCGACACAAAACCAAAACTAACTATAGATCTGCGGTGACATTATGAGTTCGTTTTCGACATTGCAGGGAAGTTGCGTGGATCTTCGACGATTCCCGTTGGGTTTAATGTGGATGGAGCTTTGATTTAATGTAACTGCTTTGAAAAGTTACAACATGAGTCCTTGGGATCGATGTTTTTCGGTAAACTTCTTCGTATCCTTGACTTTACTTTTGACTTGAACAGATCCAGATCGGCTGGGGCTGTTGATCGCCTACACAGATCTATATGAAGTTGACTCGACACGGCGAACCACCGAATCCGTGCCCCGTCTCGTCGGTCCTACCCCCCAAATCCCTTACCAGCCTCAGACCCCACCTCACCATTTTAACCTCACTGGCGCACTATGTGTGATTATCCTTTCCTCATGTGTGTGTTGTTTGATGTGTGAGTGCGTGCAGGCGGGCGTGTGTGTGCCCGTGTGTCTTTATGTCTGTGCATGTCGTCTTGAGTGCGAGAGAGCGAAGTTTGAGAAATGGTGACAGATAAATAGTTTAAGAAAGGAATCTACAAAGTGAAAGTGGGCGTCCATTACGGCATTGCGAAGCGGACCTGCGCATCTACCCGCTTTGTGTGTCTGTTTGTTTATGTGTTCGTGTGTGGATGTGTGTGTGTGTGTGTGTGTGTGTGTGTGTGTGTGTGTGTGTGTGTGTGTCACAGTTAATATGTGTCCATTTGGTTGTATGAGTGTGAAAGTGTACGTATTAAAGGGGGGGGGGGAGGGGGGGAGGGTGAGGACCTATACGTTTGGCTTCATAGTTCCTTCATACGAGTAACTTTGTCAACAGTTCATTATTCGGACACAGATTAACAAGTTATAGAATGTTCGTGTAGAACAGACACGTACTTAGCTACAAAAAACACCTGGTTTTGAAATAAATTATTACCTCGATTCCGTTCAAAGGAGCTTTCCCCAAACACCTTTTTAACAATTATCCAATTGATCTATGAGGTTTGGGTCCATGCGACCCCGAGGCCCCCTATGAGGTACAGATGATGCCTGTTTGCAGACATGGGGCAAATTGAGAAGGGGGGGGGGGGGGGGAGGACCGATACTGGAACCCCCAACCTTTGTACACATTGCTAACAGGAACCTGTGCACAAAATGCATCTCACGACAGATTATATTTTCGGGGGGGGGGGGGGGGGGGGGGCGCATTCTTATGATTAGCCTAAGTCGCTGCCCGTCCTCGATTTAGACTTTTGAATTCAAAGTACACCCCTTTTACAAAGTAACTGATTCACCCAGGTGTGCGTGTGTCTGTGTGCTTGTCTGTGTGTTTGTGTGAGTGTAGTGCGAATCAGAGACACCTACTGGACAGATCTTCATGAAACTTGGTCTCCAGTTGGAAATGTCCTCCCTGTTGTGGATGGTAGGAGCGGGGTTTTGGGCAGGGAGGACATTTCCAACTTGAGACGGAGTTTGAGGTAACGTGATGCATTATAACTGAAATACATAATTAGTAGTGTCCCAATATGCAAGTGTGTTCGTATCATCAACTGATGATGTGTACGACCTCCCACAGTCCAATGCCGCGAATTGTTGTTACAGCCCCTGACTTTTTTATGTACGGAATCCGGTAGTCTTTTTGTTGTTGTTAAATAATTATATTGCCAAACGTTATGACATTTTGGGATAATTGAACGAGTTTCAATTCACATTTGCTGATCACCCGTGTGCTAAAAGGAAATGTCGCCTGTTTTTATCAAAACTCAAAACTAATTGTCAATGTTTATTCGTGCAAACCGTCACACAAACATGCGTGCCTCTATGAGTATGCGTGTGGATGCTTTAGTAGTTCAGGCTAGATTACAAATCAGCTGTGCAAGCATTTTGATAATTTACCCCACACCAAATTCCCCCCCACACACACCCCGATACCTGTCAAATTCACTCAAAATGCATGAACAATTCCGTTACCTTTGATCATCACCAGAAAAAAATCCTCCGGATCCCAAAGATCAGGACGAAAACAGCGAACCACTTTAGATATATCAGATACCGACTTTATGTAATGCGCTTCAAAATCATATTTGACAGAGAGAGAGAGAGAGAGAGAGAGAGAGAGAGAGAGAGAGAGAGAGAGAGAGAGAGAGAGAGAGAGAGATAGAGAGAGAGATAGAGAGAGAGAGAAGAGAGAGAGAGAGAGAGAGAGAGAGAGAGAGAGAGAGAGAGAGAGAGAGAGAGAGAGAGAGAGAGAGAGAGAGAGACTATGCATGTATTCCAATTGTTAATAGTCAAAAATATAGTTATTGACTGTGTACTTATTCTTATCGCTATGAGGGGTTGGTTTGCTTGTGTGTGTGTGTGTGTGTGTGTGTGTGTGTGTGTGTGTGTGTGTGTGTGTGTGTGTGGGTGTGTGTGTGTGTGTGTCTGAGGTTATTGGAATTGTAAATCGCTTTGAGCTGTAAATCAGGACAGATGTTTATGAAACCTTGCACACAAGTTTTGTGACCCCCACCCCTTCACCCGGATTCAAACACTTGGGTCAGTGCGCATGCTCTACGAACTGACCTGCTGGGCTCACAAATGATTTATTTCTTCACTTTTTTTAGCCAAAATATGGGGTGGGGCGGGAAACATTTTTGAGTTAGAAAAAAGGAAACGCTTTGAATGTTTTTTTTTTAAGGTATTGTGAACAGTGAACTTATCTGTATTCAAATGTGGTTATAATTTGACATGACATGTTGTGTTATAACGTGTTTACCACTAAATTAAAACAGTCTGGTTTTCTCCGCGTTTTAGATTTACACTCTTGATTTTTAAATACTGACACTCATCTTACAAACTGTTTGATCCACCCTGGTGTGTATGTGTGTGTGTGTGTGTGTGTGTGTGTGTGTGTGTGTGTGTGTGAGTGTGTGCCTGTGTGTGTGAGTGTGTGTGTGTGGGTGTGTGTGTGTTTGTGATTAGGGGGGTGGGCGGGTGGTGGAGGGGGTGGTATTGGATCGGGGGAGGGAAGGGGGGCGGGTGCACTAAAGGCACCAAGTGTTTGGGTGTATGTGTTTGTATTGCGATTCAGAGAAAACTACTATACAGATTTTTATGAAACTCTGCACACTTCTCCCTACCACCTGACCTGGGCTCCTAAATGAATGTTTTCATCAATTTTTGTCAGTCAAGATATGGGGGTGGGGGTGGTGCGGGGATAATTGTGGAGTAAGCAATAAGGAAACACCTAATGGTTTTCTTAGGTATTGCAACGGTATATAGTGACGTTAGCTGTGTTCAGATTTGTTTATGATCTGTCGAGCCAATTTTGTGTTACCACGTTTTTGAGTGATATGTGTATGTGTACACTCTCGCCAATCCTGGATAATTTTCGGCATGCACATTGATAAGTACCGTATTATAATAAAGTGATACTCTCCATTCTTTTATCTACACAAAGTAATGTTTTATTTATCTTTTCTAAAGATAAAAATGTCAGTTAGGTTGACCTTACGAATTACAGTCTTTTCTGTAAAGTCATATGTGTCCTCCCGGTACCCCCCAAAACTGACAAAACTCTAATAACAAAAATGAATAAGAAAACAACGGTTTTTTGTTTGTCTGCAGTTGTGGACATATAGCTTAGAGAAACATGTGCTCAAAATGTGTAATGGATTTCATGTGCGATTTTTTTTCTTGGGTTGAGGAGAGGGGGGGGGGGGGGGGGCGTATGCCCCTTGATCAGTCTCGGGCGCTCTGCGACCTCGATTTACACTCTTGAATTCTAAAAACACCCCCCTTACAAACTAACTGATCTACCCTGGTGTATATATGTTACAGTCAAATCGGAAAATCAGGTATTTCACGAGAATGTCTGAAAGTTTAGGCATTCATGGTAAATACCTGGTTTGATCAGGCAATTCCGGAAATGACTGAATTTTTGTAGGCACTATCAGGAAATGACTAAAAACTACTTGTGCAAAATTCCCGTTTTGCCTGACTGTTAGGCAAAACGGGTTGTTCTGAGACCTTGTCTGTTTTTACCTCGCCTGCCTTGAGCATGAATTTCTCTTCTAGCACATTGTCTATTCATCGTTTTCCCCATTTCACTGAGTTCGGAGTGATTGCAGTTTTTTTTTTTTTTACGGGTGCAGGTCACTACCGCGAGTGTAACACTATCGCGTGTGTAAGACTACGAGCACGAATTTATTGTGATTTTCTCGTAAAGTTCGGAGTGATTGGAGTTTGTTTTTACATAGCCGGCCTTGAGCACGAATTTATTGTGAGTTTCTCGTATAGCACATTGTCTTTTTTTTCCCCCTTTTCGCTGAGTTTGGATTGATTGGAGTTCACTTTCAGTATAATGCTCAGGGCCGGACTAGGCTAAGAGGAGGGGGGGAGGGGTTGCTAGAGGTGGTCCAGGGGGATATCCCCCCCTGGTGGCAGGGGCGGATCAGTTCATTTTATGGGGGGGGGGGGCGGGTTCAAAAGTATATTGTGAAGATATGGGTGTGAAGGCACGAAGCGCCGAGCCGACGGCGCGAAGCGCCTAGCTTGCTAGGGGGGCCCGGGGGCATGCCCCCCCCGGTAAATTTTGAAAAAAAAGGATGCAAAATGGTGCAATCTGGTGCATTCTGAGGATGATCATTACCAGTTTCAGGCAGCAGATTTTGTCACTGATTATAACCCCCAAAATTGAAACTCAATGTAAAAGAAAGAAATGCATACCTCATTCAATATTTTTATATTTTTATATTTTCATATTTATAAGGTGGGTCCGGAAACCCTAGAACCCCCCCCCCCCCTCGTCCGCCCCTGGGCGGGGTCAGGGGGCAGAGCCCCTTGTGGGGTCAGGGGGCGAAGCCCCCTGGAGCTGATGGGTAGGTCATATTCTGAGATAAGAAAATGGTCGCTCCTTGCATGAAACGGCATAAAATAAGCAATAATAACAAATGTTTTAAATAAGTAAGGTACATGTTCAGGCTAGGGGGGGGGGGTTGCGCAACCCCCATAACCCCCCCGGTAGTCCGGCCCTGATGCTAGTTCCATTGTGACGTTGCTCTCAATGTTGAGGGTAGCAATGGAGGAAACAGAATTGGTAGAAGACCGATTTAATCGGTTAATCTTTCAAAAGTACGCCAAAAATGGAAAACACTTGATGCCAAAGTCCAAATATTTTCAAATACTTGAAGAGATGATGGACAACGGAAGTCGGAAAACTCCACGTCAGTACAAGCTGTTTTCGAAGTAAGTAGACTCCTCTCTCTCTCTCTCTCGTTCCTCCCTCTCTCTCAAACCTGTCTTTATGTCTGTCTCTGTCTCTCTCTGTCACTTCTCTCTGTCACTGTTTGTCTCGATGTATGTATCTCTCTCTCTGTGACTCTCTTTCTCTCTCTCTCTCTGTCTCTCTTTGCGCACATGTCCCATACTTTTGTCCCACACTTCTCTCTAACATACACACACACACACACACACACACACACACACACACACACACACACACACACATACACGCACGCACACGCACACACGCGCAGACACAGATAATAAAATAGTGATCTCTTGATTTTGAATCAGGTATGAAATTGTATCACTTCTCTCTAACACACACACACACACACACACACACACACACACACACACACACACACACACACACACACACACACACACGCACACGCACACACGCGCAGACACAGATAATAAAATAATGATCTCTTGATTTTGAATCAGGTATGAAATTGTATCACTTCTCTCTAACACACACACACACACACACACACACACACACACACACACACACACACACACACACACACACGCAAAGTTTTATAGTAGGCTTCTGTGCTGAAATGCTTTCTGACTCTCACCAGAAACACAGATTGTGAGCGGTAGGCATTCTCCGATAATGCCTGGCAGCCTATTTCAGTCAATCACCGATAGTGCCTAAACAATTTCAGTCATTTCCGGATTTGCCTGATCAAACCAGGTATTTACCGTGAATGCCTAAACTTTCAGGCATTCTCGTGAAATACCTGATTTCCCGATTTGACTGTAACATATATATATGTATAGGTTACAACACGAGTGGTTTTTTATATGGCTTGTATTTCAGTCAAGACCCAGCGGATGAATATCATCGGGAGACACGAGCCTTTGGCGAGTGGCTCTCGATTGATATTCCCGCTGGGTCTTGACTGAAATACAAGCCATATAAAAAACCACGAGTGTTGTAATCTGTATATCCCATTCTACCATCAAACACAAAGTGTAGACTACTAGCGGCACTGTTGCGATCTGTGGAGTGTGAAACAGTGTTTTCAGCGAGACTTGGCCTTTTTGCAACCTTAAACTAAGTGACCGTCGCTGAAAAAATAAAACGAATGAGTGCATCTATAAGTACGCGGTAACACTACTTTCAGACCGTTTAAAAGCTTTAAGTAAAGGTTCATAAGTTGCAAGAAAGTAATGAAGTCGTATAGAAATCCATTTAGTTGAAGCGCACAATTCTTTTGCGTTTCAGGTCGGCGGAACGGGGAAACCGGTTTGGCCCCCATTTGGCTTACTCGACTCGATTCAGAATCGATTCCACGTTGTTTTTTTTCGAACGCATTATTATACAATTAGTCTTATTGACAGAGAAGCAAATTTTAGGGAACACATATGTAGATTTAACCATTTGCTCCCTATTTGAAATGTATCTACATGTTTTGCGAGTGTGTTTGCATGAACCTAAACTGGTATGGGTGCGAGGAAAACAGGACCCAAGTCTGTCACCGCCGCTTGATTGCATTTTGAAAGAATATGACTGGATTACGGAAAAATACACACATGTTAAGTTCTTAGATACCTTCATCGCCAATGTGGACTTACTGCAGAGCCAGGCAAAAGAGTAGACTTGCTCACAAAACACGTGAAACAGCGGATGATAGCGAAGCCCAACCGTGCCAGGTAAGGACGGTCTGACAGATTCTCAAAAGTCGTCTGCTAACGAAGCAAGGGGAGGGTACTCGTGTTTTTGTTTTGGTTCGCTAGCATCTGGTTATCTTGTAAGTTGAATGTTCGTTTTTTCCCACCTGCATTGCTTTCATAATGAAAGAAACGTTTGCTTATTGCATCTCATACATCAGATCAGTTCTGAGATTCATTTTTGCGTGCAACTGATATGGTTTTCTGAGCCGTGCAATACGATTTTGGAACTTCATACAAATGTGTCACATTGTTCGGCGCGAGGTCAAAGGTCGGGAGCAAAGTAGTTCTTCGCCCAAATCGGAATCTGCACTATCATATATTTTTTTGAGTCCATGATGTATTTATTGAGCTATAAAAATACAACATATATACCCATACTGAAGTAACAGAGACAAAGAAGGGAGGTCATGGGATATATATATATATATATATATATATATATATATATATATATATATATATATATATATATATATATTATATATATATATATATATATATATATATGTGTGTGTGTGTGTGTGTGTGTGTGTGTGTGTGTGTGTGTGTGTGTGCGGGCGTGCGTGTGTGTGTGTGTGTGTATGTGTGTGTGTGTGTGTGGTGTGCGATTAATAGAAATTTACTGGACAGATCTTCATGAAACTTTGCACACAAATGTTCCGACCCCCAAGCCTTCACCCTGATTCAAACTCATGTATCACAAGTCCAGCGCTCTACCAACTGACCTACAGCGCTCCCAAATTATTTCTTTTTATCATTTTTGTCAGTCAAGATATGGGGGTGGGGTTGGTACGGGAATACTTGTGAAGCAGACAATAAGGCAACAACTTATTTTGTTCACAGGTATTGTATCTGTATACAGTGAACTTAGCTGTGTTCAAGTTTAGTTATGTTCTGTCAAGCGAATTTTTTTTAAATACGTTTTTACTACTAAAGGAGTGATAATTGTATGTGTACGCCCTCGAGAAACCTCGATCATTTTCTAAAAATGCGCGCTGATAAGTACCGTTTTACGATAAAGTTATACTCTCCATTCATTTATCTACACAAACTAATGTTTCATTTATCATTTGTAAAGCTAAATATGTCAGTTGGGATCATGTTAAGAATCGCAGTGTTTTTCGCAAAATCGTACTTGACAACCCCCAGTAAAAAAATTCTAAAAAAAAGGTTAATAAGACAACCACTTTTTTTCTTTGCACAGATGTGTCCATATTGCTTAGTGGAACCTGTGCACAAAATGTGTAATGTTTCGGTCGAGCGATTTGAACACACAAGTAACCCCTTAAAGTGGGAAGATATGAGCAGTTAAAATAACAATCAGGTAATCTATATCCAATAAATTAAAGGTTTCCATACAGAAATAACCAAAACATGATTAAAGTTAACGAAAGTAGATTCGTACAATCGCCCAAATCAACGAACGTCGTTTGTGTTTTTGGAGTGAACTTCGTTTCACAGATGACCGGAAGTGAGGTGTACGCAACATTTGTGATGTAGCATTTCCTTATATGGCACGAAAGGAATGTGGTTGGTTCTTTCTTTATTTGGTGTTTAACGTCGTTTTCAACCGTTCAAGGTTATATCGCGACGGGGAAAGGGGGGAGATAGGATAGAGCCACTTGTTAATTGTTTCTTGTTCACAAAAGCACTAATAAAAAAATTGCTCCAGAGGCTTGCAACGTAGTACAATTATATGACCTTACTGTGAGAATGCAAGTTTCCAGTACAAAGGACTTAACATTTCTTGCATACTGCTTGACTAAAATCTTTACAAACATTGACTATATTATATACAAGAAACACTTAACCAGGGTAAAAGGAGAAACATAATCCGTTAGTCGCATCTTACGACATGCTGCGGAGCATCGGGTAAATTCTTCCCCCTAACTTGCGGGGGGTTGTGGTTGATTAAAATGAGATCGTTCTAAATCAAGCTAGTATTATTATCATTTTGTGTGCGGCAGTGACGACTGAGCTAGATGGTGTGTCTTAGTGAAGACATAGCTAGATAACGTATGAAGACAGCTAAAACATGGTGTGTGACCGTGAAGACAGAGCTAATTGGTGTGCTGCAGTAAGCAATGAAGACAAAGCTAGATTGTGTAAACCAGTGAAGACATAACTAGATGGTGTGAGACAGTGAATACAGAGCTAGATGATGTGTGGCAGTGAAGACAGAGCTAGATGGTGTAAGACAGAGCTAGATGGTGTATGGCAGTGAAGACAAAGCTAGATGACGTGTGGCATTGAAGACAGAGCTAGATGGTGGGAGGCAGTGAAGACAGAGCTAGATGTTGAAAGGCAGTGAAGACAGCACCACTCACTACAGATGCCTTCGTCACAGACTAGGCCCGTGCTGCACATGCCGATCATTCTTCCCTCGCACGACTGGCCCAACAACAGCCCTGAGACATGATAAACAACATCACACAAAAAACACCACTTTCTTCTCTCGCACGACTGGCCCGACAACAGCTCTGACACATGATAAACAACATCACAAAAACCACCATTTTCTTACCTCGCACGACTGGCCCGACAACAGCTCTGACACATGATAAACAACAATATTGCTATTTCATATGTTACGTGGATTTCCATTGGTCAATTGGGCAAAACTGAGCTCATTGTAAAAGTGATATCAACGACATTTCCGTCCATATCAGTTTTGATATCGACGACCTCTTTATTGCTTCCCCACTTCAAAAACAAAAACACCTAAATTTAAAAACAAACAAATATATATGAAAATGTAATGATCCCATAATTTAGTTGAGCAAGTGACTAAAGACTTTTTGAATACTGAAAAGTACAAGAAAAGAGTGAACAAAAAGAAATAATAATCAGAGGGAGGGATATGGAACAGCCAAAACTGAGACAAATACTTTTGTAATTTCTTTACAGTAAATACAAAATGTCCAGAGAATTAGCAATATATCTAACATTGACTGACTGTGTGATGATATCTTCTGCTATTGGTCTGTTTCGACAGTGATATCAAAATCTCGACCTCCTGTCTCGATTTTGATATCACTGTCTCAACAGACCAATAGCAGAAGATATCATCACACAGTCCGTCAATATTGGGTATTACAAAAAACACCATTTTCTTCCCTCGCACGACTGGCCCGACAACAGCTCTGACACATGATAAACAACATCACAAAAAACACCACTTTCTTCTCTAATCCCTTTTCTTTGATGGAAGTAAACCAGTTGAACTGCGAAAAAAACCAGCAACAAAACATGCTTTACTAACAATTTACACGAAAAACGAATACTCATACGACTCTACTTCTACATGTCCGATTACAGTGGACCCCCCTCCGCCTTTCAAAACACCCCCCCCCCCCTTCCTCCGCTCGATAGGGGACTCACTCCCTTTTAAGACCAATCCCACCCCCTGATAGATATAAGAAGTCTCCCTCCGTTTCAAGACTCGCCACCCCCTGATAAAAGTCTCCCTCCGTGTTAAGACTCGCCACCCCCTGATAAAAGTCTCCCTCCGTGTTAAGACTCGCCACCCCCTGATAAAAGTCTCCCTCCGTGTTAAGACTCGCCACCCTCTGATAAAAGACTCACTCCGTTTCAAGACTCGCCACCCCCTGATAAAAGTCTCCCTCCGTTTCAAGACTCGCCACCCCCTGATAAAAGTCTCCCTCCGTGTTAAGACTCGCCACCCCCTGATAAAAGACTCCCTCCGTGTTAAGACTCGCCACCCCTTGATAAAAGACTCCCTCCGTGTTAAGACTCGCCACCCCCTGATAAAAGACTCCCTCCGTGTTAAGACTCGCCACCCCTTGATAAAAGACTCCCTCCGTGTTAAGACTCGCCATCCCCTGATAAAAGGCTCCCTCCGTGTTAAGACTCGCCACCCCCTGATACAAGTCTCCCTCCGTGTTAAGACTCGCAACCCCCTGATAAAAGTCTCCCTCCGTGTTAAGACTCGCAACCCCCTGATAAAAGTCTCCCTCCGTGTTAAGACTCGCCACCCCCTGATAAAAGTCTCCCTCCGTGTTTAGACTCGTCATCCCCTGATAAAAGTCTCTCTCCGTGTTTAGACTCGCCACCCCCTGATAAAAGACTCCCTCCGTGTTAAGACTCGCCACCCCTTGATAAAAGACTCCCTCCGTGTTAAGACTCGCCACCCCCTGATAAAAGTCTCCCTCCGTGTCAAGACTCGCCATCCCCTGATAAAAGACTCCCTCCGTGTTAAGACTCGCCACCCCCTGATAAAAGTCTCCCTCAGTTTGAAGACTCGCCACCTCCTGATAAAAGTCTCCCTCCGTGTTAAGACTCGACACCCCCTGATAAAAGTCTCCCTCCGTGTTAAGACTCGCCACCCCCTGATAAAAGACTCCCTCCGTGTTAAGACTCGCAACCCCCTGATAAAAGTCTCCCTCCGTGTTTAGACTCGTCACCCCCTGATAAAAGTCTCTCTCCGTGTTAAGACTCGCCACCCCCTGATAAAAGACTCCCTCCGTGTTTAGACTCGTCACCCCCTGATAAAAGTCTCCCTCCGTGTTTAGACTCGCCACCCTCTGATAAAAGACTCACTCCGTTTTTAAAGACCATCACCTATCCCATGACAGGCTAAATGTCTGTTGAGACCCTCTTTTCTCAGATCTTCTCTTCGTAACCTCTGCAAATGTACCCCCATTTTAAGACGCCCTCCTATTTCAGACCTGACTTTCTCAGATTGTGTATGGTCATAAAAAGGGGGGGGGGGGCACATTATATGTATCAAAATAATGTTCAAAAGAACGTTGAATTCCAACTTAGTCACCCAAACTTGATCCTAACGCGACCTGTATTCATTATTGTAATTACAACAAATCCTAAGAATATCCCAAAGAAAGAAACCGTCACGACCCTCATGCTCAACACACTCCAAATTTAGGAGAAACAAGAAAAGCAAATCCTTTAATGACTGCCTTATTATCATTTCATTATTGTTATGCTTATGCTTATGCTTATGATGATGCTTATGATGATGATGATGATGCTTATGATGATGATGATGATGATGATGATGATGATGATGATGATGATGACGACGATGCCGAGTATGCTGCTGCTGCTGCTGCTGCTGCTGCTGCTGCTGCTGCTGCTGATGATGATGATGAAGATGATGATGATGATGATGATGATGATGATGATGACGACGACGACGACGACGATAATGATGATGATGATGATTATGGTGATGATGGTGATGATGATGATGATGATGATGATGATGATGATGATGATGATGCTGATGCTGACGATGATAATGATGATGATGCTGCTGATGATGATGATGATGACGATGGTGATGATGATGATGATGATGATGATGGTGGTGATGATGATGATAATGCTGATGCTGATGCTGATGATGATGATGATGATGATGATGACGACGATGATGATGATGTTTACAAGTCTGTTAAATTTGGAGGCTATAGCTTAAACAAATATTCTTCTTAAGTTTTTATGAAACAACATGACCTTTCTGTGACCCCATTATTTGACGAGGGTCTACCAAACTGGGGTCATATCAGGACATCATTAAACCCTAAAGGTGTGCAAAGTTTCACAGCTCTAGCTTTAAACACATTTGATATAACCTCAACGTTACGTGTTTTTGTCTACGGACGGCGTGTCGGCCTAACACTTCTCCCCAAGACTCTTCAGACTACTCAGTTGAGTCAAAACGGTTTCAGGAAGTCAAACCTGTAATCTAGCAAACGTTTCCAGATTTCAATCTTTACTTTACTCTGTAGCTCTTTGGGACATTTAAAGGGCAGCTGTCGGGTTGCCTGGTCTCAAAAATGCGCGGAGCCGCGTGCAAAAACGCGTTTAAGAGTTTTCCGAGTTGATTCAACTAAAGACTGTTGATTTGGTCCAGAAGAAGACACTTTCATCATTAGTTTGAAACCATTAAAATGCGTGAAACTTTCTGCTAGTTCTCACAATCCGCAATATAACGAAGCAGTTGGCAGGCCGAAACGACTCAAAATCCGCGACCGACAACTCTGTCAGCACAAGAAAGACGCCGCAGCGTTAGCCTTGCTGTGACGTCACTCGAGGAAGCCGATAAGGCCGCTGTGAAGTTTACAGTACAATGTAGACTACAGCTGGACATCTGTAATGCTGTACGCGTGATTGATTCTTGCACTTGTAAAGTAAAGTATTAGGATGGTAATATCTTCTCAAGACCCACGTTCACATTTTCTCTTCTTTGATCTGACCGACTGCAACCTTTACAAGTCATTTCAAAAGTGGTTCACATGCTGTTGCTACTCCTCCAGTCCACCCGGTTAAACCATAAAGTTGCTCAACCACAGACCCTCGTATCCCTTGTCAGCAGACACTGTACACTTATGAAGAAGGTCCGCTTGAGGTGTCACACCAATTAGCGTGTACGTGTGAGGTACTGAATTCAAGACAAAAGCCAACTCTGTCGGTGGGAAAATCTAGGAAAGAGATGATGATAATACATCTTCAGTTACTCACTCAAGTAGATAGACGAGATAAGATAAAGGGAAGAGAGACGGAGACAAAGATGAAACAGTGGCTCTAGTGTGGAAAATGGGGGAGGGGGGTTCGGCCGCAAAAAAATCAAAGATGAATTTGTCAAACTGTGTTTGTGATGGTTATCGTGTGTGTGTGTGTGTGTGTGTGTGTGTGTGTGTGTGTGTGTGTGTGTGTGTGTGTGTGTGTGTGTGTGTGATAACACGTATGTGTGTGTGTGTGTGTGTGTATATGTGTGATAACACGTGTGTGTGTGTGTGTTTGTGTGTGTGTGTGTGTGTGTGTCTGTGTGTGTCTGTGTGTGAGTGTGTTTGTGTGTGTGTTTGTGTTCCTCGACGCGTGACAATATCTGCCAATAAGTTGAAGAAAAACAGGGTTCAAGTGGAACAAAACCAGGAGGGGGACGGAGGACATGTTATGAACTCCGTTTTTTACTGCGAAATTTTGGCCTGGGAGAAGTCACCCCATCCTAAGTTTCTCTTCACCTACCCGTGAAGTATGCTTGAGGGCTTGACTAGACAACCCGATTGCGCCCATTACACGGCATAAAAAGAGCACAGTTCAACCCGGCCGATTCCGCGGCTGACGTCACGCGTCCAAGGGAAGTAATTTTCGAGCGGGCTGCATTGACTCGGCCAAGAATGCAAACTTTCTTCGATTAAATACATTGTAGCATGTCTAAAGTCTTCGGACTTGTGTTATCAAGCTGTCAAAATCACCAAGTAACTTTTAAG
This sequence comes from Littorina saxatilis, assembly GCF_037325665.1. Classification (NCBI taxonomy): domain Eukaryota; kingdom Metazoa; phylum Mollusca; class Gastropoda; order Littorinimorpha; family Littorinidae; genus Littorina; species Littorina saxatilis. The sequence goes on along the minus strand of NC_090252.1, from coordinate 12,756,031 downwards.
TATAGTTTCAGTTACATGATAACTCATTCTAAGGAACAGATTTTGAGAGCCACAACCCGACAGCTGCCCTTTAACAGCTGTACCTCTTGCAACAGTGAGTGAGATATGAGATCTTCTCACAAGCGAAAAGTGCAATGGAAATCAAAACAGAGACTAAGACGACAGAAGTGGAGAAATCCCATTGATGAAACGCTACCCAAAACACAGTCGTTTAAAATTTAAATAACAGAGCGCTCAAACGTTAATTTTAGGTATTCCTTGTGTGTGGTGACATAAATGCAACCTCAAGGCCAAATTGAATAGGCGCGGTTATTAACAATTTGTGGGGGTCCATTATATCCTGTTAACACTCACGGCACAATCCAGTGCGGTCGCAGAATGTTCCCGAGTTGCAACCGTTAGTGTTATTCCTGCAGTCCTTGCCTGGGCCATAGCCTTAAACACACACACACACACACACACACACACACACACACACACACACACACACACACCCACACACACACACACACACATGCACACACACACACGCACGCACGCACGCACACACACACACACAAACACACACACACACGCACACACTTAAAATTCAAATTCATTAAGATCAAATCTAATCTAATTGTCACTAACAATAGACATGTGGACATGAAAGTATATGTGCGTGGTTATTTATAAAGCTACGTCAAAATAACATTGCGGAAATAGTGCTGTCATCAGCAAGGAAGAGCACCCTTTACTATGCGCATATATGCTACTTACGTTAAATACAATCAACGTCGTAAAAAAAAAAGAAGAAAAAAAGACGCAAGCACACTAGTGGACTGGTTGTATCAGAAATGTGCAGTGGCTGATCTTTGATATACAGACAGAACAAGATCGGCCTGAGCACTGACCCTTCAGGCACCCCGCATTTCACAGTCTCCTCAGTAGATACTTTACAGTTTAGGACAGTATATATAGCTATTCTGATGAACACGTGGGGGAATTCGGGGGCTGTGATTGGATGGTCTCTTCCGATCATCAAAGCATAATGCGGCGGAAGTCGGCCATTTTTACTCAATATCCAAAAGCATATTGAGAAAAATGGCCGACGCATGATTCCGGTTTACCCATCTGTACCACGGCGATGTTTCTATCGACAACAGCATACACTGACAACTTAAAAAGCTGTTTCAACAACTGTGTTGTGAAGTCGAATGCACTTGGAGTCAGTTTTTCTTCCAAAGTCAGAAAGCGTGTAGCGGTGTGCATGTCTGCGCGAACATGATGCGCGTAAGAAGTTTGTCTGCTATCAAAACCTGAGATCAACGCATCGACGCAAAAACTGTCATTTTGTAAGTTTGGAACAACAAATCAAGGTCATAACAGCTATATAATCGCTATTGTGTTTTCAGCGTAGCAATAGGGTCCGATATTTAGACTCGAACAAGTATAATGCGACTCGTCTTCGACTCGTCGGCATTATAGCCTACTTGTCTCGTCTAAATATCGGACCCTATTGCTACGCTGAAAACACAATCGCTGTTAATATTGAGATTTGTCCTATAAATAAGAAGCAAAAAAGTTACACACTGAACTGTTTCTGATATACAACTGTAATTTCTTCAATAAAATTGAATGATCAACAAGATCAAACGCTTTTTTAAAGTCAAGAAACACAGCACTACTGATTTCGGATCGGTTTGTTGCAGACAACCAGGTGTCGCATAGCGTGGTAAGGGCGCTGTGACAAGAGTGATTTGTTCGAAAACCAGATTAAAATTGATGGAAACGGTTTCTGCTTTCTATGTACGCGAGCAAATGTTTGTGAATATGTTTTTCCAATGGTTTGGATACATTGGGTAATAAGGCAATGGGTCTAAAATGATTTGGGTCGGAAACATTTCCACCTTTATGGAGTGGAATTACTTTTGCTCTCTTTAATAAACTAGGTACAGTATTATGCTTTATGCAGATATTATACACATAGGTGAAAGGCTCCACAATATAATGATGGTAGAGCTAATTTGACCAAGTAAGCAGGAATCTTGTCAGGACCCATGCATTTTTTTTCCAATGCCTTCTAGCGCCTTACCTACCTCATGTACTGCCATGTCTGGAATAGTAAAAAAAAATCGTCTGGTTTACATTTGTCATTACAAAATCATGTAATTTTGAGAGAGAGAATCAGAATCAGGACTGTCGCATTTTGCAGATTCATTTAGCCTATTGGCAAGGGAAAAAAATGGTTATCAAAATCTTCAGGGGAGATGGTTGAGGCAGACCAATTTGAGTTCTGTTTAGATTTACCTAATAATATATGTTATTAACAGCACGCCAAACTGTTGCAATATCTTTCTTGTCCTCGATTAGTTTATTAAAATAATTTGCTTTTGCTTGACGTGTTAATTCTGTCACTTTATTCCTTTGTTTCTTAAAGTCAGACTTCATGTTGTTTGCTTTGTAAAAATTACGCAGGGACATGGCTTCAATAATCCGTTCCGTCAACCATGGGGGAAGATATGGATATTTCACTCTGTGGTGACGTAGTGGGGCATGCTTATCCACTATAGGATACAGTATATATAAAAGGGCGCCTAATGCCTCGTCAGCAACAACATGATTAAACACAGAGGAAAATGGTGCTGACATAAGATCAAAGAAGAACTTGGTTTCATCAAACTTGTTAAAGCTTCAATAGTTGTATGGCCCTTGTGCACCGGCTTAGGCAACTTGAACGACCAAGAACAACATATTGAACAATGGTCACTGATGCTTGAAGGTACAGTTTTCACGTTTGACACCATGGAGGTATTATTAGTGTAAATGTGGTCAATCAACGTTGATGTTGTATCAGTCAATCTGGTTGAGGTGTTCACAAGTTGATGGAATCCAAAGAGAGACGTTACTGAGCGCCAGGCTGTCTGAGTTGTATGCAAGTCGATGTTTAAATAACCAAGTAACAATACATTACGATTATTACATTTAATGTTATCCATCAAATCAATAAAATCGTCAGACCAAGCTGAATGTGATGCGGGATTTATATATACAAAGCCGAGGAGAAAAGAATTTGATTTCTTATACGAAATTTCGAGCCAAAGGCATTCAATATTGTTCACTTTCAGATCAGCCCTGCGCTTAACAAACTTTGCTATGGAATCATTGACATAAGCAGCAAGACCAGTATGTTGTACTTCCATACTGTCACGTCGGATTACAGAATAATGAGGAATCCGCAACATCATCATAGATGCGTGAGTCTAGCCTAGTCTCTGAAATCCCAAACAAATGGGTTATGGGAGAATGTTGATTTAATAACAGCAATAAATTAAATCACCAAAAGAATAGATGCTTTCACCAAAAGAATTGCTTAGTTAGCAAAAAATATTATAACAAAAAATCGGATGTTTCCACCCACAAAATAGATGCTTCTAGCAAAAAAACCGATTGATTCTACCAAAAAAAGAAATGAGACTTGCAAAAGAATTCTCAACCAAAAAACTAATTATTTCAACAACAAAATAGCTACTGTCAGCAAAAAATATAAAGTTTAAATAGTGTCACTCCATATCATAATCATAATGATAAAATCAGTGTACAGAGCAGTCAAGATCAGTGTGTTCACTGCCTGATAAGCGCTGGTCTCGACAGCTTTGTGCGCCCGCGCGTTCGCTGCTTCTGCCCGATTGGCCCGGGATGGTCTTGGCCTGGGCAGGGGGGTTGGTCCCCTCCAGACGAATCTCCATGCCCATGGAATGATGCCACACGTAGCACTTGAGGAACTCCGGAAAAACTGATTGTTTTCGTCGATCGTAATCTTCCACACCGACCTCCGACATGTGGCATACTCCTCGAAGTCAGCCCAGGACGATGATTCAACCTTTTCTTCGGTCTCTCGGATGACAGTCTTGAGCTCCTTTTCCAGGGTTGAAGATCCCACGAAGATCGTGTTCCCAGTCTTCAGCGACTAAGCTGGTGACGTTGCCCACTGAAACGCTGTTGTCCACATTTTCAGTGTGCGATGTGGTCAGTGCTTCAGCAATCTCGGTGTGCCTTCAAATTCCATTTTCAACTGACATAATCTGTGTCCTTGCTTGATTCAGCTGAATTTGTGATCAGAAATCACCTCTGCTTAAGCGAAATCAGTGAGTCAAAACAATGACCACCACTCACACTGTGTTTTACTGTGTTGGAGAATGACTATCCATTTCTTTTGTTGAAACTATATTTTATTTCCTTTTGCCTGAAGTAGTCAATCTTTTGCCTGATTATATTTTCTTTTGCCTGAGTATATTTGCTTTTGCCAGTTTATTTTATTTTTTGTTCAGACAGCAATTCTTTTGGCGGATCAAATTTGTTTTTGGTACTTTAATTCTTTGTCACTCAAGCCATCTTTTCTTTTGGTGAAAGCATCTATTTTTTTGGTAGAACCATCTCTTCTTTTGGTTCATTAAACTGGTGCCAACAATAACACGCAGCAATCGGGAATTTTGTTCAAAAGATGATCAATGTTCAAGTGACCGATATTCAGTCCAGCAGCTGAAGCAAATGACGACATATGCTTATACATGTTAAGACATACGCAGAAGCAGACACAATTATACGCACACACTGGACGTTGTAGAGGGAATGTTCCAGCTTTGCCAGTAAAAGCAAACAGTCCTTATCGTTTACGAATTACACAATATAGTTCTAAACAATGTGCTACGAAGTGTCACTGGCACGTCAGACGATATGGAGAAGTGTTACAAGAGATAGAGCGAGAAAGAAAGAGAGACAGAGAGAGAGAGAGACAGACAGAGAGAGAGACAGAGAGAGAGTGAGATAGAGAGAGAGAGACACAGAGAGAGAGACAGAGAAAGAGAGAGAGAGAGATAGAGAGAGAGAGATAGAGAGAGAGATAGAGAGAGAGAGAGAGAGTGACAGAGAGAGAGAGATAGAGAGAGAGAGAGAGTCGGAGAGAGAGAGAGAGAGAGAGAGAGAGAGAGAGAGAGAGAGAGAGAGAGAGAGAGAGAGAGAGAGAGAGGATGGGGAGTGGGGGGGGGGGGGGGGATGTGTCTTCAGGCAAGATCTTTTTTTAGACTTCACAGATTACATAGCTCTAGATTTTTCGTAGAGACAATAGTTTATTGTTGAACATTGTGCGACTTATTGGTGTTTTTGAGCATGCTGGCGTTTGCAAGAGGTTTGTAATCATGGAGACCTTTGAAGCATGTAGTGCGGTGTGCTCAAATAGAATTGTGCTAATGATTGCCACATAATGATTTCAAATACTCGTCTGACAAAGAGTACGTATTGTGCTCTTGTATTGGAATCATTATCCAAAGCTGTTGACTTCTTAGATTGTTTACTTAAAACCAAATTTCGACAGAAGCAAATGTTAGTAGACCTTTCCCCATGTTTATCTAGACACACATATGTTTGAAAAAGCACCTACAGCAAAATGAATGACATAATTATAATTTGTATTATGATATCTACAATATTATAAAACATGTCGGTAAATCAACTAAAATGGTGTCAAACAAAATGGGAACAGGCTGGGTATATATTTTGAAAGCTACTGTCAATCAATACGACCAAGTGATTTTGGATGATTTGTTGAAAAGTTACTTTGTGGGACGATAACGGTTCATTCCAGTGCAAATGATTTTATTTCCTTTGTGTATGGTTACGTACGCATCGAATGTTGTCACGCTCACTTAGATGTTTTGGACCTCAGTAACCAAATTATTTTCTTTTATTTTGCGCTCATGTCAATAAGTGCAGCGTGAGGATGCAGAACATGCATTTATTCAACCGAGGAAACACTTTGGAAGAATGTTATGTCTCAGAGGGTTGTTTGTGTCACATGTGATTTGTACGTAACAGCCCGGCCCGTTTTCATTAGAAGCAAGCATCAATTCCACCGAAGAAAAGCATACATGTCTACGTTTGCCGGTTTGTTAATCACCCATCCAAACAGATGCGTGACGGTTTTTTCTCACAATTTGTCGTGCATTAATGACGTATGTCACGAAAAAAGAAGGTGCAGTTAACATTTTGGAAGTGTACGTAGTCACACCCTATGTTACCGGGGAAGATGCAGGCCCCGTGGAAATGTATATTTGTAATTATGCAACAAACAAAAATCTTGAGAGTATGTGTGTGTGTGTGTGTGTGTGTGTGTGTGTGTGTGTGTGTGTGTTTGTGTGTGTGTGTGTGTGTGTGTGTGTGTGTGTGTGTGTGTGTGTGTGTAGAGCAATTCAGAGAAAACTACTGGACCGATCTTCATAAAACTTGACATGAGATATCCTGAGTATGGTATCTCCAGAATGTTTGTTTCATTTTTTTTATACATGTCTTTGATGACGTCATATCCGGCTTTTCGTGAAAGTTGAGGCGGCACTGTCACGCTTTCATTTTTCAACCAAATTGGTTGACATTTTGGTCAAGTACTTTTCAACAATGCCCGGACTTTGGTATTGCATTTCAGCTTGAAGGCTTAAAAATTAATTAATGAGCTTGCTCATGAAAGTTGTCAGTAACATCGATTTTTCGCAAACAGATTTAAAATTGATTGCATCGTATTCTTCATCACATTCTGAATCTAAAAATATATACATATGTTATGTTTACTCTTAGAATGTGATCACAATTAACAAAACTAGATTAATTAATCTTACGATTAAAATGTAATATATGTATAGGTTACAACACGAGTGGTTTTTTTATATGGCTTGTATTTCAGTCAAGACCCAGTGGATGAATATCATCGGGAGACACGAGCCTCTGGCGAGTGGCTCTCGATTGATATTCCCGCTGGGTCTTGACTGAAATACAAGCCATATAAAAAAACACGAGTGTTGTAATCTGTATATCCCATTCTACCATCAAACACAAAGTGTAGACTACTAGCGGCACTGTTGCGATCTGTAGAGAGTGAAACACTGATGCAAGCGAGACTTGGCCCTTTTGCAACCTTAAACGAAGTGACCGTCGCTGAAAAAAATAAAACGAATGAGTGCATCGATAAGTACGCGGTAACACTACTTTCTGACTATTTAAAAGCTTTAAGTAAAGGTTCATAAGTTGCAAGAATGTAATGAATTCGTATAGAAATCAATTTAGTTGAAGCGCACAATTCTTTTGTTTTGCGTTTCAGGTCGGCAGAACGGGCGAAACCGGGTTGGCACCCATTTGGCTTATTCGATTCAGAATCGATTCCACGTTGTTTTTCTCGAACGTATTATTATACAATCAGGCTTATTGACAGAGAAGCACATTTTAGGGAACAAATATGTAGGTTTAGATTTAACCATTTGCTCCCTATTTGAAATGTATCTACGTGATAAACTGTTTTGCGAGTGTGTTTGCATGGATGAACCTAAACTGGTATGGGTGTGAGGAAACGGGACCAATTTGGCGCTGACACCAAGTCTGTCACCGCCGATTGATTGCATTTTGAAGGAATATGACTGGATTACGGAAAAATGCACACATGTTAAGTTCTTGGATACCTTCATCGCCAATGTGGACTTACTGCAGAGCCAGGCAAAAGAGTAGACTTGCTCGCAAAACACGTGAAACAGCTGATGTTTGATACGAAGCGAAGCCACCCCAAACCATGCAGTACGGACGCTTCTGGGTCCCGCTACGCATGACACCAGACCAGTGTTGTTGCTTTGAGTTTGACTAACAAACTCGAAACTGTCATTTAAAACATGAGCCAAATGTGTATTGATTGTGTGATTTGTCCATGTGACAGGGCTTCTATTATCTGTGCTCCTAGCTTCTGTCAGTTCCCACACCGACACTGTGACAGACTCTCACGAACAGTCGTCTGCTTCGATGCAAGGGAGGGTACTCGTTTTTATATTTAGTCAAGTTTTGACTAAATATTTTAACATCGAGGGGGAATCGAAACGAGGGTCGTGGTGTATGTGCGTGTGTGTGTGTGTGTGTGTGTGTGTGTGTGTGTGTGTGTGTGTGTGTGTCTGTCTGTGTGTGTGTGTGTGTAGAGCGATTCAGACTAAACTACTGGACCGATCTTTATGAAATTGGACATGAGAGTTCCTGGGTATGAAATCCCCGAACGTTTTTCTCAGTTTTTTGATAAATGTCTTTGATGACGTCATATCCGGCGTTTCGTGAAAGTTGAGGCGGCACTGTCACGCCCTCATTTTTCAACCAAATTGGTTGAAATTTTGGTCAAGTAATCTTCGACGAAGCCCGGACTTCGGTATTGCATTTCAGCTTGGTGGCTTAAAAATTAATTAATGACTTTGGTCATTAAAAATCGGAAAATTGTAAACAAAAATAAAAATTTATAAAACGATCAAAATTTACGTTTATCTTATTCTCCATCATTTGCTGATTCCAAAAACATATAAATATGTTATACTCGGATTAAAAACAAGCTCTGAAAATTAAATATATAAAAATTATTATCAAAATTAAATTGTCCAAATCAATTTAAAAACACTTTCATCTTATTCCTTGTCGGTTCCTGATTCCAAAAACATATAGATATGATATGTTTGGATTAAAAACACGCTCAGAAAGTTAAAACAAAGAGAGGTACAGAAAAGCGTGCTATCCTTCTTAGCGCAACTACTACCCCACTCTTCTTGTCAATTTCACTGCCTTTGCCATGAGCGGTGGACTGACGATGCTACGAGTATACGGTCTTGCTGAAAAATGGCATTGCGTTCAGTTTCATTCTGTGAGTTCGACAGCTACTTGACTAAATATTGTATTTTCGCCTTACGCGACTTGTTTTGTTTTGGTTTGAAGCCATGGGCATTGTGATAGTGTTCGACTGTTCAAACTAGTGTTATGCACGGGTTAATAAAACTGCGGATAGAAATCTTTAGCAGCAAAACAATTAAGAGTGTATTACAATCTATTTGTTTGGCGCAAGGTCAAAGGTCGGGAGGAAAGTAGTTCTTTGCCCAAATCGGAATCTGCACTATCATATATTTTTTGGAGTCCATGATGTATTTATTGAGCTATAAAAATACAACATATATACCCATACTGAAGTAACAGAGACAAAGAAGGGAGGTCATGGGATATATATATATATATGATAGGTTGGATTCAAAACAAGCTTAGAAAGTTAACAAGAATACAGAAAAGCGCGCTTTCCTGCTTAGCACAATACGCTACCGCGCTAATCTGGCGTTTCAATATCACTACGTTTTGCACGTGGGAGGTGAGCGATTTTCTTCACGCGGGGATCACGGGGGATAACCTGTCAAAGGCCGAACAGAAGCCGAAGGCCGCTCATGACACGTGTGAAGGCAAGTTTTGTCTGTTTTCTAGGAATTGTTTGATTTATGTCGGGATTTAAGGTAAGCTACTGATTCAGCGATGACTAAATTTGTTTCTCGATGCATAAAAAGTCAGGGAGCGATTGATATTTGCCCGTAAATAGCCTTCAAAGCTGAAAATGTCCGCGATCGAGCACCGGAAATGGCTGTTCGATGGGTTTTGCAAGTAGAAATGTGCTTTATTTCACCAAATCAGCTCGTATTTGGTGTGGGTACGGGATTCTAGAGGACGAAGGAGTCATAAGAGGTGCAAAGAAGTGCTATTTGGGAGTAGAATAAATCTTCCGAGACAGTAGACAAGAGAAGGTCATATTTGAGAGAAGCGCGTAGGCCGATTGTCTTTCCGACAAGCGAATGATACAGCAGATTAATCATTCGTTTTGACCAGAAACCTAGTCTCTAGTTTTTATGAATGAGTTTTTTAATTAAAACAATCACGAGAACTCTCTCGCTTAGCCTAATGGCTGTTCGATGGGTTTCGCAAGTAGAAATGTGCTTTATTTCACCAAATCAGCTCGTATTTGACATCGGTTTGGTATATATATATATATTTTCTAATCCTACCGCGAACTGGATAGCAGACGCGGCACGACTGTTGCACCACACTTTGAAGGGGATATAGCTCAGTTGGTAGCGCGCTGGATTTGTATTCAGTTGGCCGCTGTCAGCGTGAGTTCGATCCCAGGTTCGGCGGAAATTTATTTCAGAGTCAAATGTGTGTGCAGACTCTCTACGGTGTCCGAACTCCCCCCCCCCCCCCCCCCCCCGTGTACACTACATTGGGTGTGCACGTTAAAGATCCCACGATTGACAAAAGGGTCTTTCATGGCAAAAATTGCTTAGGCACAGTTAATAATTGTCTACCTGTGTGACTTGGAATAATAGGCCGTGAAAGGTAAATATGCGCCGAAATGACTGCAATTACTGGCCGTATAAAATTTCATCTCACACGGCATCACTGCAGAGCGCCTAGAACTGTACCCACGGAATATGCGCGATATAAGCCTCATTGATTGATTGATTGAAGTAATCCCACACTTTGAAGTAAATTACTTCAAAGTGTGGGGATGTGCCCCACACTTTGAAGTAAACCTTCAAAGTGTGGGGGGATCTTCCCACACTTTGAAGTAAACTCAGTTTTTACTTCAAAGTGTGGGGGGATCTTCCCACACTTTGAAGTAAACTCAGTTTTTACTTCAAAGTGTGGGGGGATCTTCCCACACTTTGAAGTAAACTCAGTTTTTACTTCAAAGTGTGGGGGGATCTTCCCACACTTTGAAGTAACTTACTTCAAAGCGTGGAACTTTTGCATCGCCTGTTTGAGCCTGATGATTTTGTCAAAAAAATGGCAGTCTTTTGGATGAGTGAACAGAAAAAGTGAGCGAGCCAAGAAACATAGGGATGTTTGTTATCAGGCTAGCAGAGTAAGCCTCCCGTAAACCATCACAGATACGGTCAGGCTTTTACACACAGTACAAACACCCTTTCATTTAAACACTCACCAATTGAGAACATCCTAGGTGCCCTCCGTAAAGAGCGAACAATTTTCAAAGAATTTATTTTTGCGTGGTTTATCTTACCCCTGAGCCATCGTGAACCCGTGTGATCCAGTTTTCCCCCTTTTCACAATGCAGTCGTCATAGTTAGTCATTTGAATGCGACTCGACGTGAGCTAATCTACAATAGCACGTTTTTTATGCACGAAACAACGGCTGTGGTTCACAAGAACTCTAGCGATGGCTTTTGACTGTTGAGAGGAACGGCGATTTGCACTGATAAACCGGGCCGTCGTCTGCTACGACCCTTGCGTGACCCTGCTTCCGGGCTTTTCTTTTTTTTAAACTTTCACAACTTCGAATTGTTCTGATCTTGTCTTGATGAAAAACGAATTCTTTTATGATTAAAGAATGTTTGTGTAACAAGCTGTCAATTTATTATTTAGATTTTAAAAGTTAGGTCAAGCGCAAAAACGAGGCGCCATTGTTCTTCAGGGCCAAGTCCACGGAAATAAATTCTTGGAAAATGTCTCACGCTCGACAGAAAGCAGCCAGGATGTTCCCGTTCGGTGAGCGTTCAAATGGAAGTATGCTTGTACTGTATTTAGACGCTCGGGGAGCTCTGTGATGGTTTACGGGAGGCTTACTGTGCCTTTAAGCAATGTCCCATTGTTGAGTGTGACGAAAACTCGTGGTGACGATTTTAAAACATGTTGGGTCACGCATGGTCCAACCTTACATGGTCCAACCTGACATGGTCCAACCTTACATGGTCCAACCTTACATGGTCCAATCTTACATGGTCCAATCTTACATGGTCCAATCTTGCATGGTCCAACCTTACATGGTCCAACCTTGCATGGTCCAACCTTGCATGGTCCAACCTTGCATGGTCCAACCTTGCATGGTCCAATATAACATGGTCCAACCTTACAAGGTCCAACCTTACATGGTCCAATCTTATATGGTCCAACCTTACATGGTCCAACCTTACATGGTCCAATCTTACATGGTCCAATCTTACATGGTCTAACCTTATATGTCCCAACCTTACATGGTCCAATCTTACATGGTCCAACCTTACATGTCCAATCTTACATGGTGCAACCTTACATGGTCCAATCTTACATGGTCCAATCTTACATGGTCCAATATTACATGGTCCAACCTTACATGGTGCAACCTGAGATGGTCCAACCTTACATGGTCCAATCTTACATGGTCCAACCTTACATGGTCCAATCTTACATGGTCCAATCTTACATGGTCCAATCTTACATGGTCCAATAATATATATATATGGACCATGTAAGGTTGGACCATGTAAGGTTGGACCATGTAAGGTTGGACCATGTAATGTTGGACCATGTAAGATTGGACCATGCGTGACCCAACATGTTTTAAAATCGTCACCACGAGTTTTCGTCACACTCAACAATGGGACATTGCTTAAAGCCTGAAAACAAACATCACTATGTTTCTTGGCTCGCTCACTTTTTCTGTTCACTCATCCAAAAGACTGCCATTTTTTTTGACAAAATCATCAGGCTCAAACAGGCGATGCAAAAGTCCCACGCTTTGAAGTAAGTTACTTCAAAGTGTGGGAAGATCCCCCCACACTTTGAAGTAAAAACTGAGTTTACTTCAAAGTGTGGGAAGATCCCCCCACACTTTGGAGTAAAAAATGGGTTTACTTCAAAGTGTGGGGCACATCCCCACACTTTGAAGTAATTTACTTCAAAGTGTGGGATTACTTCAAAGTGTGGTGCAACAGTCGTGCCGCGTCTGCTATCCAGTTCGCGGTAGGATTAGAAAATATATATATATATATATACCAAACCGATGTCGGAAAGACAATCGGCCTACGCGCTTCTCTCAAATATGACCTTCTCTTGTCTACTGTCTCGGAAGATTTATTCTACTCCCAAATAGCACTTCTTTGCACCTCTTATGACTCCTTCGTCCTCTAGAATCCCGTACCCACACCAAATACGAGCTGATTTGGTGAAATAAAGCACATTTCTACTTGCAAAACCCATCGAACAGCCATTTCCGGTGCTCGATCGCGGACATTTTCAGCTTTGAAGGCTATTTACGGGCAAATATCAATCGCTCCCTGACTTTTTATGCATCGAGAAACAAATTTAGTCATCGCTGAATCAGTAGCTTACCTTAAATCCCGACATAAATCAAACAATACCTAGAAAACAGACAAAACTTGCCTTCACACGTGTCATGAGCGGCCTTCGGCTTCTGTTCGGCCTTTGACAGGTTATCCCCCGTGGGGGATTGACGAAGCTGTACTGTCTTGGTGAAAAAATACAGTGCGTTCAGTGTCATCCCGTGAGTTCGACAGCTTGAGTAAATGTAGTAATTTTGCCTTGCGCGACTTGTTTTTTTATATTTAGTCAAGTTTTGTTTTTCTTTTATTCAACTCAAATTAATCAAGTTTTATTTTTGGGCCATATTCCCGCTTTGTAAACCAGTTTTGGAGAATGGCTCATGTACGGAACATCGGTGTACCAATTACGGACAGAGAATGTGGAGTACACGTGTACTCTACATTCTCTGGTACGGGTTTCACTGTGACGTAGGCCCGAAGGTGCACTCACCACAAGTGTAGTTGGAGCTCTCGGACGTCGTGCCGTTGATACACACGCATATAGCGTTCTCGCAGATTGCGTTGGGGTCGGAGCATGACATAGTTGTGCAGCTCCCTCCAACGGCGTTCGCCAGAGGCTCTGAAGGGCAAGGGCAAACCGGGAGATCACCCTTTGCTCAACGCAGTACACCAATGACCTCTTCATTACAGTAGTTTTTCCCCAATCTCACAGAGTGGATGTGTGCAAGAACTAAATAAACGCACGTTTCAGGATGGTCAGTTCAGGTCAGTTGTTTTCCTACCATTTCTAGTCTCATATAACCTTCAACGGTGAAAACGACGTTAAAAACCAAACAAAGAAAAGTCTCAGCTGATTTTGACAGTTTGTCTAGTGCTGTAGAATATCTGAACTATTCAAATAAACAAGTTTCAGTTGAAGATTAACTTCTGCTACACAGTGGCTACAAGTTAAATGAGCAAGGGTATGACTATTCTTGATTTGTGATCATATATTTGCGTGAATTTAAAGTTTAAAGATGCAGTGCTGGGGTCACAGCATATCTAAACGAACGATTTGTTTGTTTGTCGTACATTGCAAGTATAAAGCTTCTCGCAACTATCTCACACATGCCTATATATACCTGCAGTGGTGCCAACCAAACAAAACTTAATGCGGTTAATCACCGTGACACACCACCCTGTGATCTCTCTGATGCATGCAGCTTGACCCTATGACGCACTTACCGCACAGTGACACAGCACCCTGTGATCTGTCTTTGGCATGCAGCTCGACCCTATAAAGCACTTTCCGCACAGTGACACACCACCCTGTGATCTCTCTTTGGCATGCAGCTCGACCCTATGAAGCACTTACCGCACAGTGATACATCACCCTGTGATCTCTCTAAGGCATACAGCTCGACCCTATAAAGCACTTACCGCACAGTGACACACCACCATGTGATCTGTGAGGCATGCAGCTCGACCATATTAAGCACTTACCGCACAGTGACACACCACCCGGTGATCTCTATAATGCATGCAGCTTGACCCTATGACGCACTTACCGAACAGTGACACACCACCCTGTGATCTGTCTAAGGCATACAGCTCGACCCTATGAAGCACTTACCGCACAGTGACACACCACCCTGCGATATCTCTCAGGCATGCAGCTTGACCCTATGAAGCACTTACCGCACAGTGACACACCACCCTGTGATCTCTCCAAGGCATGCAGCTCGACCCTATAAAGCACTTACCGCACAGTGACACACCACCCTGTGATCTCTCCAAGGCATGCCGCTCGACCCTATAAAGCACTTACCACACAGTGACACACCACCCTGTGATCTCTCCAAGGCATGCAGCTCGACCCTATAAAGCACTTACCGCACAGTGACACACCACCCTGTGATCTCTCTAAGGCATGCAGCTCGACCATATAAAGCACTTAACGCACAGTGTTACACCACCCTGTGATCTCTCTGAGGCATACAGCTCGACCATATAAAGCACTTAACGCACAGTGTTACACCACCCTGTGGTCTGTCTGAGGCATGCAGCTCGACCCTATGAAGCACTTACCGCACAGTGACACACCACCCTGTGATCTCTATAAGGCATGCACCTTGACCCTATGAAGCACTTACCGCACAGTGACACACCACCCTGTGATCTCTCTAAGGCATGCACCTTGACCCTATAAAGCACTTACCGCACAGTGACACACCACCCTGTGGTCTGTCTGAGGCATGCAGCTCGACCCTATGAAGCACTTACCGCACAGTGACACACCACCCTGTGATCTCTATAAGGCATGCACCTTGACCCTATGAAGCACTTACCGCACAGTGACACACCACCCTGTGATCTCTCTAAGGCATACAGCTCGACCCTATAAAGCACTTACCGCACAGTGACACACCACCATGTGATCTCTATAAGGCATGCACCTTGACCCTATAAAGCACTTACCGCACAGTGACACACCACCATGTGATCTCTATAAGGCATGCACCTTGACTCTATGATGCACTTACCGCACAGTGACACACCACCATGTGATCTGTCTCAGGCATGCAGCTGGACCCTATAAAGCACTTACCGCAGTCAGCTGACGCCTGGTCGACATTGGGGTTGACCGTGCATTGACACACCATCCCTCCGCCACTCCCAGGCAAGCAGGTTGCCCCTGACTGACACTGATGCCCACCGCTAAAGCAAGACTCGCCCTTTTTCAGCCCTGAAAGTCCAACAAGTGATAAACACGCCTTTGGCTAGTGTTTCTCTACATGTAATACTATGAGCCAGAGAGAACACTTTACTAGCCAAACGTACAATTTGTTTAACCTACGCCTGTCGTCGTGGGCCTGTGTGGACTCAGATGGGAGTTTAATTGCAAATCTCCTTTAACCAGTTGGAGGTTTTTAATGAGCTTTTAAGAATGCCTCAGACACCTAAACAGCTCTTATGTCCTAAAATATCATTACATTTCAGCGAGAAGTAAAAACAAAGGTCAAATTTAGACTACACACGGAAGACATCGTTGGGCCGTGCGGAATCATATTTCTCAAACTGAAGGAGCTTACATATAAACTAGGGAGAGAAGTCACAAACCTTCGGGTATTGGCTCTAAACATTATTTTCTACGATCTGTTTAATTTTGGAGTTAATAAGCAAATCGCGTGGAGCGAAATTATTACATAACAATGTGGGTCCACACGTCTACGCGACGTCTACAGAAGGGTATTCACGTTTTTCCTTTATTGAGAAGCTTTAGTTCGTACGGTAATAATTAAATTAATAATTAATAATTTTAAATACTTATCGCGGAAACCACAGCGTCTACGGAAGTTAATGCACGTTTTTGCTTCTTTGGAAAGCATGAGTCTAGGGAAGGATATGCATATTTGTTCTTCTTTGAGAAGCATGGGTCTGCACGGCCCCACGCTGTCTTCCGTGTGTAGTCGATAACCCGGTCGGGCAAAAGTTAAGCAACGTTACTCTCACTCGGCGAGTAGATGAACATTTCTATTCGCCATGGCAATTAACATACTGGCCACATTCAGGCATATAGATGAACATTTCTATTCGCCATGGCAAGTAACATACTGGCCACATTCAGGCATATACTTGGCTTCTGTCCAACAGATTGACAAACAATCTATAATTACATGTAACAGTTTGATAAACAAGAACATTAATAAGGTAGAAGATTGACAAAAAATCAATACATAAAGGTACCAGATTGACAAAAATACAATATTTTAAGGAAATGTCAATGGTTTGGAAGTATCTCTTAACAGGTGAATATCGAATGCCAAATGTTAATGTCACACGCTTTCCTTCTTTGCCACTACTAAAGCAAACGTGTGCAAGATTGTATGTTACACGCTTTGGACCATGTGCAAGAACGGATTCAAACTCGAAATCGTCCCCCCAAAAACCACAAAATGCACACACGACTTTTATTTCTCCTGCTGTTATCGTTTCTTCTCTTTACAAATTCTTCAACGCCCAGAATACTGAAAACGGCATCCCAGACGACAGTACTGTTTCCAAACGCGAATTTAGCTGCCCTTGGAAAGTGGCTCGCTCAGGAGGCCTGTTAGTCTGACACTATAAGGACAGAGTTCAGACATAGATGACAAAGATCCCGGAAAGAACAAACATTTCGCGGATGCAGACACAGAAAGACGTCATGAAGATTGCGATGCTTCAAAAGATACAGACTGTGACGATGACTGTGACGTCATTCACATATACCGAGACGTCATTTATAGTTGTTCGGTCACTTTCGTCAGAAAGTAGATCTCTCCACAATGGCTGCTCCTGTGTTTAGGTTTATCAAGCGTGAGTACGCAAAACGTGTTTGTTCTCTCCTCTGTTGAAGCTGTGAGACATAATCGCCATTACGAGCTAGTCGTGTGACAGAGTTTTCTTGCACACTCGACTGCTGCTGTTTCACTCCGGCTAAAGCCGTCGTGAAACATCTACAGTCTCGTGTGCAAGAAAACTCCCTGTCACACGACTAGCTCGTAATAGCGGGTACTAACATCTCAGGAACATTGTCAAAACAAAGATTGTTGTTGTTGTAATTGAAGATGTATTGTTGTGTGGCTAACCAAGACAAGCTGCCTGGGGTCAAGTAGTAGTCACGTGGTTGTTTGTTCACTGTGACATCAGTTAACTGTGACGTCACACTGTTTTTGTTGATTTTACCAGCCTGCTATTCACACAGAAAAGTCACCGATGTATGCCTGAAAATAATGCCTTGGTAGAGTGCAGCCGCAAACTGCGACAACTAGCCATTGTCCCAAGGCGTTTCCTGGCACTTTCTCCCTTGTACAAATCTGAGTCTCTTGTGACAATAGAAGAGGTTAGTGCAGCACAAAGGTGAAGATTTTAAAGTGTCACGTTCTGGACACAAATTTCGCCATTTTCATATAGCACAAGTTGATGTGTCATCTGAAACAAATGGTGTGGCTACTTGCAGTGTCTTCCCTTCAAACAAGTCCGGAGATAGGCTAGTATTGCGCCAGGCTGAAACAGGTAACGAGCCATCAAACCTCCGTGGCGACAGACGAAAAGCGGATGATCTCATCAGAAGATATGCGTTGGACTTGAAGGTTAGAGTATAAACGTCCACCACTCTTATGCGCCAGCTTCGCTCAAAGGTAGGAGGTGGGCGTTTACTAGGTATAGTATTCTGTGCAGAATCTGTTCCTCGTGAGAAATAGCGCGCGGTATTTGATCACTTCTTGTGAGAATGATAGTAGGATTTGTTTCTGTGCAAAAAGATCTCTACCCTATATATATTTTTTTTTCTCTGACACAGACACGTTCGTCTTTGTTTGTTTGTTTGTTTGTTTGTTTGTTTGTTTGTTTGCTTAACGCCCAGTCGACCACGAAGGGCCATATCAGGGCGGTCACGTGCTGCTTTGACATTTAACGTGCGCCACACACAAGACAGAAGTCGCAACACAGGCTTCATGTCTCACCCAGTCACATTATTCTGACACCGGACCAACCAGTCCTAGCACTAACCCCATAATGCCAGACGCCAGGCGGAGCAGCCACTAGATTGCCAATTTAAAAGTCTTACTCTTAGGTATGACCCGGCCGGGGTTCGAACCCACGACCTCTCGGTCACGGAGCGGACGCCATACCACTAGACCAACCGTGCCGGTCACGTTCGTGTGAGCAAGTGCCTCGCTAGAATGGAACATGGAAACTAACCACAACACTCCCTTTGTGTCATAGTTTTAGAACAGCTGGTCATATTGCAAATGACAATGATGACTTAAGATCTGCTTCGTATATTTAGCGTTGCGAGCAGCAGTGTGACTGAACAAAAATCATAAACTTGCACACACTGAAGGTCTAGTCAGTTTAGTTGTCCTAATCAAAGTCATCTAGCAAAATCGGAGAGGGGGGAACGGTTAGGACACGTGTGAAACACAGTGGCGTATTGCAAATCTCAATCTCTTTAAATCCCCCCAAGGTTGACCTCTTGAACCTCAGAGAGTCTCTTGAATCGTCGTCCACTTTTGTCATGGCTCTCCAGAGACTGCAGTGGCAAATGTATGCACTCAACGGTATGACTGCATGGCAGCATCTTTGCATTATTTACTCGAATGATACATCGGTAGTTTGTTAAGAGGTTTTACTCCTTTGGAACAAATGTGGGGGATGTGCGTTTACAAGGTATCATACCCTACACACAGTTTTTGACCCAAAGTAGGGGGTGGGCGTTTGCTCGATACTTGGCGTGTATAATGTACTTTACGGTACATGTATCGGATGCTGGTATCAAATGCGAGTTCTTTGTGGACGAGTTATCTATTCATACCAGTAGTACCTTGTTGGAATCAGTAAATTCTTCCCGCAAGGACACTCAGGACAAAGTTGCGAAATGGTGCATATAATTATAATGCCATGATGCTGCACTCAGACACACACTAAAAGCATTGTTATTACCACTTAGGACAAAATTTCGAAATGGTGCATATCTAATGCCATGATACTGCACTCAGACTAAAAGCATTGTTATTACCACTCAGGACACAGTTGCGAAATGGTGCATACCTAATGCCATGATACTGCACTCAGACACACACTAAAAGCATTGTTATTACCACGAGACAATAGCATCAGATAAGTCCTCTGAAATTACAACCGTCCTTAAGGACAACTAAAATACAACAAGGTAAAGAACATCGCATACTTGGTGTAACTGTCGATGAAGACATGATTGGCAAACACACAAAGAACCTCTGCAAAGTGTTATCAAACAATTTATATTTGTTGTCAAAACTTAAACATTATGCGAAGTCTGACACACTGAAAATGCTCGTTAAGGCTCTTTCGCCTCATATTACGTTTGCTTCGGCATTGCGGGATGGCTGAGGTTATATTCACTCTTAAAAACTCAATTATCTCTACTGTCGTGCTGCTCAGCTTATCCTGCATGAATCTCACATGTCTCCAGTATGAAGTTAACCAGCCTTAATTTCCTCCCCCCCAACAAAAAACCATATTGCATACAATAAGGCTGTCAGTATGTATAAACTAGTTTATAGTGATGTGCTCAGTTATTTATAAGTTATATGTGGAATCGTAGTTTACACGCGCGCGCGCGAGTGTGTGTATGCGTGTGTCTGTGTGTG
>NC_090252.1:12705966-12733466 GCF_037325665.1 Littorina saxatilis | reverse complement strand
ACATTAACAGGGTGAGGCTGACGATGTGTGTTTGTCGCCACGGGCCACTGAGTCACGTGGTGTGTCTGTTTTGGATACCTGGCTATCAATAACAAAGTTTCTGAATAGAGAAGGTACACAGCCACAGGATACATCAGAGGAAAAGGTTTCTGACCTAGGTTACAATCTGTTGGCCATAAAGGGGTATGTGTCGAAATGGAAAGACCGATCAGCTGTGCGTGCAGTGACAAATTTGCACAGGAATAACTCTTTTCGAAGATTGGTTCGTGACAACACAGATATCAGGGCGGTGCTGCTTTGACATATAACGTGCGCCACACACAAGACAGAAGTCTCAGCACATGCTTCATGTCTCACCCAGTCACATTATTCTGACACTGGACCAACCAGTCCTAGCACTAACCCCATAATGCCAGACGCCAGGCGGAGCAGCCACTAGATTGCGAATTTTAAAGTCTTAGATGACCCGGGCAGGGTTCGAACCCACGACCTCTTGATCACGGGGCGGACGCCTTACCACTGTGTGAAACTGACTATTTCGTGTTGGTCACCGATTGCAGCACCGACGAAAGTACAGGCACGTGCTGGATGATCAAGCAAGCAGCTCGCCACATGCTACGAGAAGAACAAGCTTCGACGTGGGTCACCAGTCGACAGGAGAAAATTCGCCGATCAACTTCGAACTGCGCTACACAAAGTGTCTGTACTCCGGGATGTGAAAAAATACTACCTCGGTTAACAGCAAAGCTATTCGGTTCGGATATCGTGTCGATGTTGTGGGTGTGATTCGGAACTTTTTTTCTTATTTGACATTTTGGAGAACAGTGTAATTTGCATTACACAGATCTAACGGACAAAACGAACACTGACGTGGAAACTACCATGTCGGGACAGGGATGTACACGGTGAACCACCCCAATGATCGGTGCATGTTTTCGAACTATATGTGAACATCGATTTCCATTCCCCTCCTTTCCCATTGCAATGGGGCCAATGGCCTAGCAATTACACTTCGTATTCTCTCTCTCTCTCTCTCTCTCTCTCTCTCTCTCTCTCTCTTTCTCTCTCTCTCTCTCTCTCTCTCTCTCTCTCTCTCTCTCTCTCTCTCTCTCTCTCTCTCTCTCTCTCTCTCTCTCTCTCTCTCTCTCTCTCTCTCTCTCACTACTGTAAGTGGTGACTGGTACTCTCTCGGTCTGTATGTCTTTCTCTCTAAAGGCGGTCCTGAATTAAGCCCGAAGTCAACTTCGCGAAGACAACACGAAGTCTTTTTACCGAAAACTCAGTGCTAAAGCTCCGTGCGGCCAAATTAAGGACAGTCAGTCAGCAAGCCAGTCAGTCAGCAAGCCAGTCAGTCAATCCTTTTCTTGCTCTAGATATCTCTCTCTGAATACGGTAAGTGGTGACTGGTACTATGTTGGTCTGTCTGTCTCTGTCTTATCTACCTCTATCTCTAAAGATCAATTAGTCAGCAAGCCAGTAAGTCAGTCAAAATATCTTTCTCTCCTTCTCTCTCTCTCCCTCTTTCTTTCTTTCTCTCCCTCTTTTTTTCTTTCTCTCTTTTTACATTTAGTCAAGTTTTGACTAAATGTTTTAACATAGAGGGGGAATCGAAACGAGGGTCGTGGTGTATGTGTGTGCATGTGTGTGTGTGAGGTGTTTATTGGAAGTGTGTGTGTGTGTGTGTGTGTGTGTGTGTGTGTATGTGTATGTATGTGTGTGCGTGCGTGCAGAGCGATTCAGACCAAACTACTGGACCGATCTTTATGAAATTTTACATTAGAGTTCCTGGGATTGTTATACCCGAACGTTTTTTTCGGTTTTTTGATAAATGTCTTTGATGACGTCATATACGGCTTTTCGTGAAAGTTCAGGCGGCACTGTCAAGCTCTCATTTTTTAACCAAATTGGTTTAAATTTTGGTCAAGTAGTCTTCGACGAAGCCCGGACTTCGGTATTGCATTTCAGCGTGGTGGCTTAAAAATTAATTAATGACTTTGGTCATTAAACATCTGAAAATTGTAAAAAAAAAATCATTTTTAGAAAACGATCAAAATTTACGTATTTCTTATTCTCCATCATTTTCTGATTCCAAAAACATATAAATATGTTATATTTGGATTAAAAACAAGCTCTGAAAATTAAAAATATAAAAATTATTTTCAAAATTAAATTTTCGAAATCAATTTAAAAACTTTCATCTTATTCCTTGTCGGTTCCTAATTCCAAAAACATATGAGCATGAGCGGTGGACTGACGATGCTACGAGTATACGGTCTTGCTGAAAAATTGCATTGCGTTCAGTTTTATTCTGTGAGTTCGACAGCTACTTGACTAAATGTTGTATTTTCGCCTCACGCGACTTGTTCTTTTTCTCTCTCCCGCTTTCTCTCAGTATAGGAAGTGGTGATAGGTACTCACGACATGTTTGCATTCTGGCGTCACACACTGCAGTTGAAAAACATTGTGACGTGATGGCACACTCGTGTCCCAGGTTATATTCTGAAACACAGGTGTATTTTGTATAGATCACTAAACTGTCCAATCGCTTGCTAGCTGCTTACCACCATCACTAATCTTATACTCAACACCCCCCACATTTTGAGAAAAAAGAAAAGAAAATGAACAACCCCAAATAAACCATACCAATTCGTTGACCCAGTTGCATCCAAATTGTTGGATCATTGACATTATAAGATGTTTGGTGGCTTGTTGACAGACCAGCTTTTTTGTTGGTCCAAGGGGACCATAATTGATCTTTATCGACCAAGGCCGCGGTTGATAAATATGAGACAAAAGGCGATGTGCTCCCAGAGGACCAACAACAAAATGCTGGTCTAACAACAAGCCACCAAACATCGTTTTTGTCATCATTTAGGTTGTGTAACAAAATGCACAATAACCCACAGGGAGACGAATTTTTAGAATCCAACTCTGGGCCACAAAGCATCGTCACAGTAGCACGAGATAACACGTCAAACTTGTATGTGACGTCAAACGTAGCTTGTTGACGCTTTTCTTCCAGTCTAAAAATGCACAGAGCTGCGATCATACCTGTGATTTCAGTAAGTGTTGAGCATATTTATTTTCTTTTGAGTGTTTATGACTTTTCGTTGTGGATTTTGCGATTACAGCGATCAGTTGCAAATTGATCATGAGTCGCCGCGGTAATTATCAACATTGAACTGTCCCAGCACTTTTAGTGGAATTTTACCTGTGCCAAAGAGTCTTTTCGAAGGCCTCTCAAGCGGGTATTTGTGTTTGGGTACCATCACTGCTGGCATCACAGTTACGTCTGCTCCAGTGTCCATCTTAAACTGAATGTTTGACTGCTCTATCTGGACGTCAACATGCCAGGCGTCAGTTCCTGCATTTGACACTGCTCCCATATATGCTTCATCGTTCACTTCCTTCACAGAAGCTTGGCTGATGAGCTTGCTGAAACAACAAACTGCATATTGTCCCTTTTTCCGGCATTTTCTGCATTCCGCTTTCGCGGCAGGACAGGGCTCTCTGCCATGCTGATTTCGACCGCATCTCGGAGATTTCGGCTTGGACGCTTCCACTGTATTTTCGGATGCTGTCCCGTTTGCATAGCATTCGGAGCCCACTTTAGGCGTTCCAATGTTGTTTCCTGAGACATTTCATGGAGTTGTTGCTGGGATGACTCATAAGCTCTGCATATGTCTACTGCTTTTTTAAAAGTCAGTGTTGAATCTTCAAGAAGATTCTCCCGCATGATATCACTTTTGACCCCAACGACAATTCTATCCCGTATCATACGGTCTTCCATGATGCCATAATTACAGTTATTAGCCAGTTGTCTAAGGGCTGCCACATACGCATCGATCGACGCAGATGAATCCTGGCGTCCAATGTGAAATCTGTATGTTTTGAACGCTTCATGCGTGGCTCCCACACAAAAATCTTCCAGTTTCTTGATGACAACGTTTATGTCTTTTTTGTTCTCACCTTCAGAGAACCTCATGCTGTCATACACCTCCATTGCATCTTCGCCAATGCAGGCAAGCAACACTGCACACCGATATTCTCCTTCTTCTTTGTCCAGTCGAACAGCAATCTCATAATTGTCCCAATGTCTTTTGAACTACTTCCAGTTTTGGGATTAGTTGCCTTCCATAACCAGCTTTGAAGGTACTGGAACATTGGCTGTGGAGTGTCTCCTCTCTGCCTGTAATGGTTGTTGTTTCGGCTGCTCTGCCATACTGGATCTCTGATGATTCCGTTCCACTGAACCACACCTTTCTTTATTTTTGAAAAGTGCGCTTCCTACTGCGACGCTGCATATCTAGTTTGCTGCTGTCGGAGTACGCGATTTTAGATCCAACAAAATGTTCTACGGCACGCGCGAACAACACTTTCGACTTGCAATCTCGTACATAAAGTTTGTCACACTCACTGCTTCGCTACCAGCCACTTCTGACACCATGTCGTGTTCTCGTCGTGTTGGACGGTCACATGCATATAAACAAACTGGTATAAATGAAGCAGACACAAGCATGGAGGGTTAGCGTGCTTTTTATTCCGCCATGATTCTCCCAGAATCCCCCCAGCAACCTCTTACGTCAGGGTTCTTGCATTTTGACAATAGAACACGGTTTTCAATGACGTCATAACATTACCTTCCCTGCTCATTTTCCCAGTTAAGAACAGCTATTGCCGGATAACATATGAGGCTAGTTTAGGCTACTATACTTGTTCAGACCTTAAGCAACCTGTGTGTTGGTTGTCATTCAGACTAGATGCGTTAGTCTGATTCTCATTCTCTCTCCCTGTCTTTTGTCTGGCTTTGTGTGAGCCAGTCATATTATGTATTCTTTCCTGTGTCACTCTACTGGTTCTACTCCGTTTGTCACATGCATTTTCATTCTCTGATATTTTGCTACTCTTCATTTGTATTACCTTTTTTTACCTGTACATAATCTTGTGAATTTTGATTATCATTCCTTTGACTAGTTCAGGTATGATAATGATAGTGATCTTCTGAGTTAAAATCTCAGACAATAGGAAGATACTGCTTGATGCACAATTTTGATTGTTAATTATCATGTTGCACTTTAAAGGCGGTTGCCTGCAGAAAAACGTTGCGACTGATCAAAATGAACATTGTGTGCCGTCGCGCTTGCACTTAAAATGTGTTTGCCTACAGAAGAGCTTTGCGACTGATAAAACCCAAACATTGTGTGCAGTCGCATAGGTGCATAACAGACTTTTAATCTAAAGCAATATGATTTAGTCGCGCTTCCCTGCAAAGTAATAGACTGTTGTCTTAACGCTTCATTTTGAAGCATGGGAGTGCGCGCTTACCCCATGCCTGAGTTATCTTTCTTATTCTTGTCGTTATTATTCAACTCGATGAAGATGTAATAATAATAATAAGAACATTTATATAGCGCTAAATCAAAAACTTTCGTTAAAAAGGCTTGCTCTAAGCGCTTGACATCTAAACTAAAACGTCATTCACACTCTTTACAATGATGTACAAGAACTTCATGTCACACTCTTTCATTCAGTATAGCACCATTCACACAGTTGTTATTCTGTACAAGACAATAAGTTAGTCTAACATTTAGAATATTCATAAGATGAAAACAAGAGAAAACCAGACTGATTAAAACAACTGCTTAGTGCTAACAAAGCATGAATCTTAATGATAACGTAATACATGTTTAACTGTTAAGACCATGAAAAAAAAACCTATATGCTAAAATAACTTCGAACTTTTAAGAACTTCTTATAAGATACACAGCACATCTAGATAAACACCAGAATGATAAAACAAAAGGCAGCTCGTTAAAACTATTAAATGCATCAATGTCTAAAACACGAAAGACTCAAATATAAGATACACAATTCTCTAGAATTGTTTATTAAAACTGAAACCGACCTGCTCAAAGTAAACCATACCCACCCCCTCCCTACCCACCCCCAACCCTCCTCCTACACTAAATACTAATTATTTCTACTCTTAACTTCCCAACTACACGTTATCCATAAACTATGCACAGGAACATGTGTGTCAGCATTATGTGGCACCGACATGACTTGTGCATATCTAGCTTACAGCTAAGGGTTAAAGTTAAAGGACTACTGCAGTGAAAAATTATATGTGTCTTCATGGCGATGAACATGCTTGATAATTTAAGTTATTGAGACATCCCAGTGCACTAAGGGATTTATAGAGCAAATCGAGAAAATTCATTATTGAACGAAGCGCATAGCGCTGAGTTCAATAATTATTTTCGAGATTTGCTCTATAAATCCCTTAGTGCACTGGGATTGTTTCAATAACGATATTGTCATTACCGCCAGAGAAAAAAGAAGATTCAAAACGCACATTTTGCAACGCGCATTTGGATAGGCGTAACTGTGTGGTCAGGTTTGTGTCACTGGATCTACTTTTGTGTGGGCTGTCTCAAGTGTGTCGTGCTTTCGTCACACGCAAACTCTTGTTTTAATTTCTGTTGGTAAATTCCAGTGAAGTGTTAAGCTAAAAATTGATGACCTTTCACAGAGACCTCATTTAAACTCGGAGAAAGGACTGTACTCTTAATTATTTGCGATTCGAAATCTTCATCGAGCTTCGACAGATTGACTGTGCAGAGTGTTGCCCCTTGAATTGACTCCGGTCAAGGCCACGGTTAGCAGACTCGGATTTTCAAAGTAAATGTGGTATGTTTCTTCTGTTGTATCTTCACTCATCGGGGAGACTGGTACTATTATATATGAACCGTAAGAATGCTGTGAACCCTACACGTAGTATGTCCCCATCGTTTGCTTGTTCACATTTGCCCAACATGTTAATTTGCTGCATGTTTATGTCGTCTGCTAGGGCGGCTAGGGCAAGCGAACCACGGCACTGCACTGCAGTCTCATTTCAAAAACAACAATTGCTCGTCTGCACGCATAAGGCAGGCGGGTAATAAGTTTTATACATGGTAAGAACGTTCTTAACCCTACACGTTTTCGATTCCGATTGTTGTTGCCTTGAAATAATAATTCGGAAACCATTCATTTACTGAACTGATGCAGTCGTATTTCAGTGTAATCTAGTCTGCTACGTAGCCTATATATTCCAAATGCTGATCTAGTTCAGAGGTACGTTATCGGAATAACACTTGTGTTTTCTGTTAGCTGCTGGGAATTGTATACTAACTCATCATTTGGTAATGTGGATAATAAGCAACGGCATAATTATGAGAAGATTCTTCGCAAGTCGAAACTGAAAAATAGACACAGCGGGTTCTATTTTGAAAGATAGTGGCAACTGTGGCACAGGCACATGCAATCTGTCAGAAAACAAGAGGCGAAGCCTTCAAGGCTCACGTAAGAAATCGACAAACAGTAACACAAACTCAATCACTCCGTCACACACACACACACACAGTACACACACACACACACACACACACACACACACACACACACACACACACACACACACACACACACACACACACACACACACACACACACACACACACAGAAAGAGCATAGGTGAAACTGTGCAAGAAAGCGAGACACTAGATCTAGATCTGTCTGTCTGCATGTAGCCTACTTACATGGACACGACTGCCAAATAGTCTCGGCCCGCTCAAAATAACAATCACCGAGAATTTCAGTAATTCCATCGCGTGACGTCTAACCCTCGTACGTAATAATGTGACGTCAATGTAATATGACGTCTTCAAATGTTAAAGTTTCTACCACAGACATACATACATACATACATACGCACGCACGCACAGACAGACAAAGGTTAGCATCGCATAGGCTACACTTCGTGAGCCAAAAACCACTTCTGCTTTAATTGAGAAGCAGGAATTTATAGTATTTTGGTATTGTGGAGAATATAAGCTACATGTCATTAATTAATTCTGAAGATGAGAGCACAGTCTGAATTTGTAAAGCGCCTGGAGCCAATTGATGGGACTCGCGCTATAGAAAAGTTATTTATTATTATTATTATTATTATTAGGCAAAGGGCGGAAGAATACGCTCTGTGGAAAAGTTAGCGCACTCCAAGAGTGCGCTAACAGTTTTAGCGCATCGCCATTAGCCAATCAACTGGTTCACATCAGTCATGTGACACCAGTACTTACTGACAATAACAATTATTTTGCAGTTGCGGTTCATGCAGTTGGTTAATTTATGTAGAGCATTTTCCTATGCAAGGCTTAGACCTAAGGGAAGATGTTGGTTACTTCCCTTGACATTAGCTGTTGTGGAGTTTTTTTTAACTCACTGTGGATTCTCTTTCAGAGAATGCTGTGTCTGCAGGATTTTGGCTGTATTGTTACTTGTCTATATTTGTCATGATTATTTTGTAAAATGTTACATTCATTGGTTTATGCTTTGTATTATGTCATGTGTGACTTAGAAGGCATGTTGTTTATAATTGTATTTTCTTTTATTTGTAGTGCCTTCTTCTGTACACTGCTTTCTGGTTGCTACCAGAATAGTCCCCTCTTTAATTACACTGCTTTCTGGTTTAATTGCACCATTAATACATATATTGTTTCTGGTTCTGGTACGGGTAGATACCAGAATTCATAGTTTCTATTTCTGGTTGCTACCAGAATAATAACCCTTTTTTCACTGCTTTCTGGTTGCAACCAGAATAATAATCATTTTTGTCACTGCTTTCTGGTTTATTTGCTACCAGAATAATAACCTTTTTTCACTGCTTTCTGGTTTAATTGCACCAGAAAAACATATATTGTTTCTGGTTCTGGTACTGGTAGATACCAGAATTCATAGTTTATATTTCTGGTTGCTACCAGAATAATAACCCTTGTTTTCACTGCTTTCTGGTTTAATTGCTACCAGAATAATAACTTGTTTTCGCTGCTTTCTGGTTTAATAGCACCAGAAATACAATATTGTTTCTGGTTCTGGTACTGGTAGATACCAGAATTCATAGTTTCTATTCCTGGCATATATTGTTTCTGGTTGCTACCAGAATTCATAGTTTCTATTTCTGGTTTAAGGGCAGGTGGGCCAGTGCAAAATTGACCAAATCGTTCAAAACACTGTTTTGGGTATTTTAGCAGATTATGTTTCCATAACATACCTATCATCCATGTGTGTCGGTGTTTTTGTCAAAAGTGTCCTATTTATCTGTCAATAAAGACAAAATGTGAACATGTGTGGCATTGATTGTCTTCTGTAGTCGATATTCCCCCGCCAAAAAATGTCTCATTTCAAAGGCTAGTTACGGCTTTGTCCTCAGCAAAACAGTGCATTCACGACATACGAAACTGCGCAGCAGCTCTTGACCTATAACATGACATCAGTGTTTTGATGAATGTTCCATTCACTCAGCCACTTGTCCGTTGCAAAGGCAGCAATCGTAATCGAACGGAAATGTCCTTATTTGGAAGGTACTCGACATCCATTGGTTCGTTTCATAAACCGAAATCGGGAACCAGTTTACTTTGTGAGTGCGCATGCTCAGCTTACGAATTTTGCATACGGAAACTACCGAAGAGACTCTCGGCCACGACGGGAACACCCGAAGTTCACTCGGTTTTACAACATCCTGGTTACACATCAAACGATCGGTGACAACCGAAAGCGAATTTTTCCTTGAGAAACAACCTTTGATACGATAACAATGGCTCGAAATAAGAAAGAGGACAATGTCTTTATTAGTTCGGTTAGCAACAACAAGTAGTTCCGCTGGTACTAGGCCAAAGTTTGGATTCTGTCGGTGTTTCCGATACAGAGGAAAGCTTTGATCTCCACGCAGATCCACAGGTCGCCATTTCCGAACACGCCATGCAGCACACTTTTTACGTCTCGGCACTGGCTTGCTTTGCGCTGAATTTGAGTCAGTTTCTGTGCAGTATCTCCTCGACAAGCAAGTTGAGCATTTGCTACGCAAAAAAACAAAAACAGGAGAAAGTATCCAACATCAGTCAGATTATCGGTAGTGTTTGCTGGGCCTGCCATTTCCCGAACGAAACTGGATCAGCAACTGTTTGTATCAATCTGCACTTTCGTAAATTCCGTCACTGTCTTGACGAACTGTGTCATTTTCTTCACCGCGATACACAGTTCATTGCGAAGAGCTTCCTCAGTAAATCGTTCAGATTCCACGTACGATTTGTTGTCAAAAAACAACTCAAACGAAAGTTTCAAACTCATCATCCTCCATCTTGCTTGTCGAAGCACCAAAGTACTGTATCGATGTAAAAACAAAAGCAGAAAACTTCGAGGAAACCAACAAATCGACGAGATAACGGAAGGAAATAAGTATCGTTCTGGCTCAAGTAAGTTACCGTTAAAAATACCGTTATTCTCGCATGCAAATACAAACGAGAATCGGGTCATTGATACACGTTTAGCGCTGGTTGACAGAGGGAAAGAAGGGATGGACGCATA
The DNA here is from genome assembly GCF_037325665.1 of Littorina saxatilis. NCBI lineage: Eukaryota > Metazoa > Mollusca > Gastropoda > Littorinimorpha > Littorinidae > Littorina > Littorina saxatilis. The sequence goes on along the minus strand of NC_090252.1, from coordinate 12,723,062 downwards.
AATTCGCTGCTGGCGTGCTAAAGGCTAAGTAGTTTGCAATTCAAATAAACTAAGCTGTTCATTCATAACACAGTTTTGTCCTTGTGTGTCTGTTTCAATAGTGTTTCTGTGGTGTTCAATCTTCAATGTCGTTTTTCTCAGTTCAGCCATTTTGCCTACGGTTACGTCTTGGGTTACGCGATTTCTCTGGCTGTAATTTAGCTAGAGCAATATTTTCTTTTGTAGTTTGTGCAGAATATAACATTCTGGGGGATTACGAAGGGATTTTGCTGAAATTTTATTATAGTCATATCCAGATTATTTCAAAAAATAATTTCGCAAGCGTTACCCTAAAGTTTGACAGTTGTAACAAAGAAGTGTTCCTAACTCCAAATATAAATATAATAAACAAGATCTGCTTCGTAATCCCCTAGAGCATACCCAGAAGGATAAAATAAAACAATAATTAGAAGTGTGACAATCACATCTGATGAAAATCCGTGTATCTCCTGTACTCCACTTTTGTCTGTATTTTGACTGTTTTTGTCGCGTAAAACAAAAACCAGCAACCGAAAATACAAAAAGTGACTATTCTTTGTCATCATTTGTTCATTTCTTTCATAAAATAACATTCAGACACAATAAAACATTCAAAATTAAAAAAAAGGTAGTCCCCTTAATTGCACCAGCAATACATATATTCTTTCTGGTACTGGTAAATATCAGGATTCATAAATCGTAGTTCTGGTCTATATTAGAGTTCTGTTATTATTTCTAATTTATAAATTATAGCATTGTCTCTGGTTGCTACCAGATTTAGCTAAACTGTTTTGGAACATTTCTGATTTAGATTTTGTTTGTTTGTTTGTTTGCTTAACGCCCAGCCGACCACGAAGGGCCATATCAGGGCGGTGCTGCTTTGACATATAACGTGCGCCACACACAAGACAGAAGTCGCAGCACAGGCTTCATGTCTCACCCAGTCACATTATTCTGACACCGGACCAACCAGTCCCAGCACTAACCCCATAATGCCAGACGCCAGGCGGAGCAGCCACTAGATTGCCAATGTTAAAGTCTTAGGTATGACCCGGCCGGGGTTCGAACCCACGACCTCCCGATCACGGGGCGGACGCCTTACCACAAGGCCAACCGTGCCGGTCTCTGATTTAGATAAGCTACCAAAGTGGTTATTCTTAGTGACATTTTGCTTTAATAAAAAATAAGTTAAAGCAACCTCTGTCTTCGGTGTCTTAATTGTATGCTCCTCTGCCTGTGCTTTATATCCTTTTCCTTCCACCCGACCTTCCCACATAAACAACACGGCTGTCAGCTTGACCCGCCCAGCTAGCGCCCCGTGTTCGGGTTTGGAAACAACACGGCTGTCAGCTTGACCCGCCCAGCTAGCGCCCCGTGTTCGGGTTTGGAAACAACACGTACGGTTGTCAGCTTGACCCGCCCAGCTAGCGCCTCGTGTTTGGGTTTGTAAACAACACGGCTGTCAGCTTGACCCGCCCAGCTTCCGCCCCGCGTTCGGGTTTGTAAACAACACGGCTGTCAGCTTGACCTGCCCAGCTTCCGCCCCGTGTTCGGGTTTGTAAACAACACGTACGGTTGTCAGCTTGACCCGCCCAGCTAGCGCCCCGAGTTCGGGTTTGTAAACAACACGGCTGTCAGCTTGACCCGCCCAGCTAGCGCCCCGCGTTCGGGTTTGTAAACAACACGGCTGTCAGCTTGACCCGCCCAGCTAGCGCCCCGCGTTCGGGTTTGTAAACAACACGGCTGTCAGCGTCCACTGATGTTACTGCCTCTCGTCAAACGTGACAGTCTCTACAGACTATAGCTAGGTTTCAGGGGTCCGGTACTACCCTGAATCGGAACCACATCTGAGTCGGTCGGCCATTTTTTCTTTCTTCGTTGTGCTGGACACCGAGTCACGTGAGTCGATAGTCCGCGTTCATTGGCTGACTACCAAAACGTGTTTTCAGATTTTTGAGCATGCTCTAAAACCCAAAACACAATGCGATAACACGAAACCGTGTTTTCAAAACGCGTTGTGGGGAATGTCACTCGGGAAAAACGCTGTTTTGTGTTTGTATCGCAAGAAAACACTGTTTTGCGTTTCACGTCTGACATAAGCTTAACTCAGCGCCCAAATGTGTATTTGAAGGTTTTCCTGGTGTGTCGGCACATATTTACAACTCGGATACTCCCAGTCTGAACTGTATAGCTCTTGGAGCGATTTGGGGCAGTTTTCCGGTTAGATATATTCCCTCTAAACAAACGTGTGTAATGTGTAAGGAACTTACTGCACTTGGAAAAATGACAACTTGTTCCAGACGAGCAGAAAGCGGTGTTTGCTCCAACACAGTCAGACTCCAATCTTAGTTCTGCAGAAAACATAATAACAAATTGATATAGGCTCCAATCCAGCTAGGTCCAGGGAGAAGGCAGCACTGTTCCTTAATGGACTGAACGATTCACTTGAATCTGAATCTTACTTTGAATCGGACTAACTTGTCCTGTGAACTTGACTTTCTTGCTCCAAAAACAGTCCAAGATTGATTGTGTGTGTGTGTGCGTGCGTGCGTGCGTGCGTGTGTGTGTGTGTGTGTGTGTGTGTGTGTGTGTGTGTGTGTGTGTGTGTGTGTGTGTGTGTGTTTGAAAGAAACAGTTGTTATTTCTATAAAGCTGAAATTGATTCATAAGACATTTGCATTAATGAGCAAACATTCTGCACTTACATAGAGAACAAGAGGCGAAGCCTTCAAGGCTCACGTAAGAAATCGACAAACAGTAGCACAAACTCAATCACTCCGTCACACATACACACACACACACACACACACACACACACACACACACACACACACACACACACACACACACACACACACACACACACACACAGTAAGCATTGGTGACACTGTGCAAGAAAGAGAGACACTAGATCTAGATCTGTCTGTCTGCATGTAGCCTACTTACAGACACGACTGCCAAATAGTCTCGGCCCGCTCAAAATAACAATGACCGAGACATTCCTTCGCGTGACGTCTAACCCTCTTACGCCATTAATGTGACGTCTTCAAATGACGAAATGTTAAAGTTTCTACCACAGACATACACACGCACGCACGCACACACATACGCACGCACGCACGCACGCACGCACAGACAGACAAAGTTACGATCGCATAGACTACACTTCGTGAGCCAAAAAATAGTTCTTAGATTGTCTTTCTTATTATGTTAATCTACTTTTAATCATGGAAACTAAGAAGCAAGAGCATTATATGTAAGGGACAGTTATAATATATGTCTATATCTGAACATTTTGTTTTATGTTTTACATGTCAGTCTTAAGAAGATTATAATAATGTTTTAGTTCTACTAAAAGATGAACAAAGGAACGTTTTTGGTCACCAATGTGATTATTTTTGTTATGTGATTGGAAAACAGTGAGAAGTTAGGATGAATATTTGATGACAAATGTTTTTTGACATTGTCCTAAAATTTCACGTTTAGGGGGTAGGGGAGAAATATCTCATCTGGTGTCGCAACAAATCCTCTCAGGAAATCCAAATGTGGCTTGAAATTATCCAAAGGCATTGTAGTTTCTAAAAAAATGAAACAGAAAACCCAAATTTACCTTTTTACCTTTTACTCATCAACGTTGTGACAAATGGATTTGTACATAATTTAGTGTTAGATGGTTTAAACGAATGTGTACAGATTGGCTGGCCATACTTTGTTGTTTCACGACTTGACCGCGTGGTAGGAATGTCGCATGTTGAGATAGTTGGCTGACTCGTGTGACCTGTATTGTCATTGGCTGCTACGGGCCAATCAGAGATGACTAAAATATGATAACCTTGAAGCCGCCATGTTAGTGAGCCGGCAGAACATCTGAAAACGCTCTCGGGAGAGGGTGTGTTGACACGACGCTGTGTTCAGATGTTGCTCCTTGAGCAGTGAGCCGACTGTTTAGTGGCTACTGTGAATGAATCTGTTATGATTCAAATGCTGTGAGAATACAGGTATTTATTGAATTGTATTTTTGTTCAGTAACTTTAACGTGTAAAATGACTGTGAGAGTCATGTTGTGAAAAGGGTGGAAAGCGTGCCGTGAGCTGTGTCAGCCATTTTGAATAGAGTGTGGTATGTTCTGTGGTAATGAAGTTACGTGTAAATGAGCTGGTGTAAATAGTAGTTGGCGGATAATTGAATAATACTGAGAAAGAATGGAAGTATTATTGTGTAGAGAAGTTTATCTAGAATTGAAACTTACGGCAGCATAAACTTTCTATACAGCTTCCCAGTGGGGGCACGGACGCGCTCGACTGGAAGGGTAGAGGGGTGAGAAGAGGAGCGTCCCCTCCTTGCGGCCAGGACCAGAAGTGTCGGCGCGGGAGTGTAACGCAGCGCTGGAGAGCTTGCAGCTGGTGTGAACCCCATATTATGTGAGATATGGTGCAAGTGTCGGACCCGCTGATTCGTGAGTAAACATACGTGTGCGACCTGGAGTAGTGTGCGCACCTACAGAACTTTGTATGTGAAATAGGATTGTGAGAATCCGGCATAAACTTGTAACCACTGTATTGTGAGTTGGCAAGTAAAGATAACCAGCTAAGTGGTGTAGTAACGGATTGGATGAATCCAGAATAGATGTACGGCCGTTGAAATGTGAGCCGACATGTGAATTATTTTAGTATGTGTGATTCTTAAACGGAGAATCAGCAAGGACGACATCATCGAGGGAGAGACTTTCTTTTCATCTTACTCGAGATAACAATGTTATATTGGATGAAAGAGTCTTTGAGTGCATGAGATATTATACTGATATTTTGTTGTGATTGTTGGTTAATGTGTGATCACTTGAATACAAGTATGAGGGCAAAGGGCAGGAATTGTGTTTAGTCTTTGTGCTTTGTTCGAGTGTTGTGTGTGTGTGTGAGGAAGGAGTTGTGAACAGAAATAACACACGCATTTTTCTGATAGGGTATTTACGACACACATACATACATTTACACACAAATACCAGCCGTAACAAACGTTGACAAGCTTTGCGCACTGTGAAAATGACGGTTCGCGCCTATCAAGCATCACTACAGTCAACCTATCAAACATTGAACACTGTAATAGGTATTTTGTACAAGATTAATGATCAACTTAACTGTTTTGATTTCAAAAAAGTGGTTCTCTGTCCATTCATTGCAGCTGTGCATTGTTGTGATTGCACAGATAAATTTAGCGTTCGAGGGGGTACCCTTAAACAAAGGGGCATAAGTAGTAGTGGGAATGAGTTTTTTCGTGGCGAACTTGTTAAAACGTGTTCAGTAGACCCCAATGAATATATCTAGCCTAATGAAGCTGGATCCTGAGGGGGGTGCACGGTAGGCCTAGCTGGCTTGGAGCCTAATACGGTAAAACGCGTTTCATGGGCGAATCACGGTCATCCGCGGACGACCGCAGTCGACCGACTGTACAGTAATCCGAATAGCCAAGTCGAGGGTTAAATTTAGCAAAATTACCACTTCCGTTTGCTCATTCGCACGTGGAAATGACCGATTTCGACGAAGAAACCAGTCTCAGCCCGCACATAATTAGACTGACCGAGACTTTTAGAAATTCTTCCGCGTTACGTCGAACCCTCTTTCGCCATAATGTCACGTCTTCAAGACATAGCACTGACTTGTCACCTAGATCACTGCGTCATTATAGATTAATTTCAAAGAATAATTACAAGGTTTGGCTCACAATTAAAACACGTCGCGTAAAGGCTGTTCTTAACCAGACGAACCATTGGTTCGCCGAACTAAGGTTCGCGAACCATGGTTTGTGTCTTAACTGGGTGAACTTGTTCGGCAAACTCAAGGACTAGTTCGTCCAGTTAAGACACGAAACCTGGATCGCCGACAAACGAGGGGAGCTCACTCCGAGTCGACAATAAAAGCAAGTAAGTTATTCCCCTTCCAAAAATGGCTGCCTCCAAGACGAAATCACCGATTGAGTGGTAACTCCGTGCTGGTTGTCGATTTGGGTCTCTCCTTCCCACTTGATCATGGTGCACGAAGCCTGGTATTCTTGAACTTTAGTGTGTTAAATTCATAGCTCAGAATCGAGTGGCATACTTTACTTATTTTAGATCCAAGTACCTGTAATCAAGCCCAAGAACATTTATCATGAAATTAATTGACGGATTAAGCTCCAAACCTAAGCATAATTAATTAATTTGGTTGTTTGATCGGCGAAAATGGCGTAGGTTGTCAACCAAGGGACTTCAATTACACGACAAAGTTGCCTCCCCTGTCCGCTGACACGGATAATTCCTTCTTTGACGCATGTAATTTGTAAACAAAATGCATTCGTACCAGAGTACGCTATGATTCGTACAGTTCATCGGAGTTCATTCCGTGACTTTAAAGGGATCTAAAAGACTTGTTATGATTACAAGTGCAGGTTCTCCAAATTTGGAGGCTTGAATGCCTCTGAATTATGAGCTATGAATTTAACACATTAAAGTTCAAGAGTACCCGAAGCCTTCTATGTCATTTACCCTCCTGGGTTAAAGGTTATAAATTGATTCGAGAAAATAACATGACTGGTATGGACTGATCATTGTGTCTACCGTGGAGCCATCGGGGTTCTATGGGAAATGCTACACAAAAAAACTTGCCTGTGAAAAGGGAAAGACGGTGACCAAAAATAAATGATAGCGATATTTCTAATTGTGGATCAGCAGTCGAGAAGCATACATGATGTTTACCAAAGTGTGTGTGCGTGTCTGTCTGTCCACGTGTGTGTTTGAGCTCTTTTCGGTACAGAATATGAGTTTGGGGATTGAGTGAAGAGGGAGACCTAAAAAAAAACTACTCGGGATTTTGGTTCTTTTTATCACAATTCAGTCTGTTTTAATTTTCAAGTTATATCAGAAATTTTCTATTTGCACTGATACACTGGAATCCCTTGTGGATGTATTGCTTTAAGGGTCTACAAATAGTACTACTGAACCAAAATCATCCTGTTTCTTTACGTTTTGAGCAATTCAATTGGTCTTGGTTTTTGTTTTTTAAAAATTTGATTCCTCTTCATTCTTCTAAAAAAAAAGCTTTCATTGCGATAAACAAAACATTACTGGATAGACGTTTTCTTGGAGAACGTCTGTATTAGCAAGCATTTAAAGTAGGAGGACGATATGGAACGTACGATAAAAGGATGTGCTTTAGCTTTCTGTCTCATCATTTATAAATGTTGCCCATCAATCACACACACACACACTTTTGATCCAGCTCCAACCATATTTCATAAGGCTTTATTCAGGGTTGTCTCTTGTTCTTAAACATCCGATTTCTAAGCACACGTCTGTGCTGAGAATATGAACATGAACCGATATGAACATCAATGTCAGCCGCCTTTTTATTATGAAATAATGTTCATTTGTGTTCCAAACACTTCCGAAGAATACTTGTTGGTGTGTCTTCAGTCGCCCTGACATCATCACAACTCGACCCTGTCCTGCAAAAATACAAATATATACAGGGTGACACCCAAACATTCAACCCAAACAAATGCTTATTTCTTTTACATCTGTTGACCGAATTAGTTATCTGTCTTTTTTTCTTTCTTTTTTTTTTGTGGTCCCTGTCCTGTCCTGTCTTGTCTTGTCATGCCTTGTCTTGTCTTGTCATCCCTCTATTGGCCTACTGGCAACCTTTTCCTAACTTGTCTTGTCTTGCCATGTCTTGTCTTGTCTTGTATTGTATATACATTTAGCATACATTTGGGTAAAGGTTTGCGAACAGGTAAGGGGTGTAAGAGAGAGAGAGAGAGAGAGAGAGAGACAGAGAGACAGAGAGACAGAGAGACAGAGAGAGACAGAGATGGTGGTGGTCTATGTTACATTACACAGGTCAACACAGTTGCAAGTTCATAGGTTAAAGGCTGCCCTTTTCGTAGCGTTCATTAATTAATTCCTATTGTTTACATGTGCCAATAATGTTATAAAACTGTACCTAAGGGGATATAATAACGATTGGCTGTAGCTTTCGAAAACAGAAAAAAATATTTCAGTATTGCAAAGTGGTGTTGATAGTGTCGAATGTAAACAGAACAGTCTCAAAGTGAAAGTGGATGTTTTCCGGAAATTGCGAAGTTAACAAGAATACAGAAAAGCGCGCTTTCCTGCTTAGCACAATCCGCTACCGCGCTAATCTGGCGTGTCAATATCACTACGTTTTGCACGTGGAAGGTGAGCGATTTCCTTCACGCGGGGATTGACGAAGCTGTACTGTCTGTGTTGACGGTCTAAAAATAGCCCAAGCCCTGGAGAACTGTTTCTAAAGATAGCAATAAACTTTATTAAGAATTGATTATTTCTTGTAATTGGTAAGGACTTCAAACCTAAAACTTTGCAGGAAGCTTAATTTATACATCCCCGCAACGATGGGAAAAGCCCTGGAAGTAAGTAAACTAATTAAATAGGACTTTGTCAGCCTTTAAATGAGGGGTTATTGTGTATAGTGAGGAAATAATTTTCTGATGTATTTTTAATTCATTATTGGTGTTTTATGCAAAACGTACGGTCAATATTGAAAGTTTAAAAAAAAGTACTGCCCTCACATTAATACGAAGGCGGGATCACAGCTGGATAAGACAAGGTACGGCAATTTCGACCCGGAGGTCTCTTTCAGGGCGCACAGAGGATGAGACAACACAGGAGAAGAAAAAAACCCACAGATAATAGCACACGGAAGGAACGATTACAGCAGTTATAATTAAATTACTTTGTGGGTCAGGGTTTTTTAGGAGTACAGGAAGGGGTCTAAAAATGGGGGTAATTTACAGAGGTTATGAACAGAACATCTTCTTCTTCTTCAGCGTTCCAGAAATTCTGGTGACGTGTGAGCTTGTTTGCCCATCTGGGTTCCCCACACTATACTCTGAGAGCATAGTCAGCTTCACTCCGCTTTCGTTGAGTAGGCATGCTGGGTATTTTCGTGTTTCCATAACCCACCGAACTCCGACATGGTTTACAGGATCTTTTCCGTGCGCACTTGGTCTTGTGCTTGCGTGTACACACGAAGGGGATTAAGTCACTAAGCAGGTCTGCACATAAGTTGACCTGGGAGATCGGAAAAATCTCCACTCTTAACCCACCAGGCGGCAGCGACCGGGATTCGAACTCACGACCTCCCGATTAGGAGGCCGACGTCTTACCACTGCGCGCCACTTCACCCGTCACAGAACATCTAAAGAAGCAAGATCTTAAAAAGGAGGAAGTCTGAAATGAATGGGTCTGAAAGGGGGGTTCCACTGTGGAAAAGTACCTGTCAGTTTACCTGTATGTATTAGAACTGGGTGGCCGAGTGGTAACGCACTTGCGCTCGGAAGCGAGAGGTTGCGAGTTCGACCCTGGGTCAGGGCGTTAGCAATTTTCTCCCCCCTTTCCTAACCTAGGTGGTGGGTTCAAGTGCTAGTCTTTCGGATGAGACGAAAAACCGAGGTCCCTTCCGTGTACACTACATTGGGGTGTGCACGTTAAAGATCCCACGATTGACAAAAGGGTCTTTCCTGGCAAAATTGTATAGGCATAGATAAAAATGTCCACCAAAATACCCGTGTGACTTGGAATAATAGGCCGTGAAAAGTAGGATATGCGCCGAAATGGCTGCGATCTGCTGGCCGATGTGAATGCGTGATGTATTGTGTAAAACAATTCCATCTCACACGGCATAAATAAATCCCTGCGCCTTGAATATGTGCGCGATATAAATTGCATAAAAAAATTAAAAAAAATAATAAAAAAATTAAAATCCCTGCGCTTAGAACTGTACCCACGGAATACGCGCGATATAAGCCTCATATTGATTGATTGAATAAGACCACCCCTGACATGCGGCACATACCAAATATCTACAAGTGCTTTGTGTGAACAGTAAAAAAAATTGTTTTCCTTTTTGCAAATTCATTTCATTAAACACAACAACAACAAAATTCATCAAATTCCAGCTGAGCAGAACGGCTATCACAATTATGACTGGGCCTTTAAAGGCATGTTCCTCACCATATTACCCAGCATATCAGACACCACATGTTTGACTAGGTTTTTACATGGGAACAACAAGACTATACAGGATGGTAAAAAAACCTCCCTATTTTCTTTTTAATCACATTTTTGACTGCGAAAAAAAAAAGAGATCAAAAAGGAAATAGGGCGCTTTTTTTTTAGACACCCCTTTTTACGTCCAGCTTCTTTTGGTGGAGATTCAAGTTACAGACACATGTGAAATTCATTAAGCAAAAAGGTTCCCACTATGCACTGCCACAGAACACAACCAGGTTATTAATGTGCGGTACAGTGTATAATTATGTTAAAGTAAAAGGATGCCCTTCTTTTGTTTAATTGGAGCATCTATGATGTCTGACATTTTGGTTCTAAAGGTAAGGAACGTATGTTTAGGCTCTAATAAGGACAGTTTGTCTTGTCAAAAGCCTCATGCATATTCCTTCCTCCCCATGCAAGACTTTCTTTTATTTAAATATCTGCCTTTATAGTACAAAAATTAAAAAAAAAAGGTCGCACTCTGCGCATAGCGACAAAAATCGCAATTTTACCAAGAAAACCTCACACTCTTTATGTGGAGAAAGACCCTGACTGTTGCAGTATGTTATGCATTTGAAAACATCTGAAATTGTGTACTTGAATTCTACAGTTTGATCAGTTCTGTGTGTTTAAAAAGTTACCTTGATCATTCTGACATGCTCTTGCTCAAATCACATCCCAGACAATATTGTAGACTCCATTGATAGACGCTGTGGTGCATGGGAGAACTGCATTCTGAGGAAACGAAAAAAATATACACTGAGGAAGAACAGTCACAACAACATTTGCAGCAGCAACAGGCTATATAATTTTATTCAAAGAACACTTAAATAAGGTAAAATGAAAATCAGTGTTGTGTCAGTAAATTTTATTTGGGGGAGATGGAAGGATTGGGGTGGGGGTTTAGAGGCGGGGATAGAAGGATAGCTGGGAACCGGGGAAGGTGGGGTGGCTAACACAGTTTGATCATGTAATGACTGGTACAATGTTTAATATATCTAAAAAGGCAGCAACTCTGTAATGCATTATGTGAACCAACTTCTCCATAAACTAAATAAAGATCAGTAAAAGTTACCTCTTTCATTCTGGAATCTTTTTGGTCCCATCACAGCTCAGACGCAGACTCAATGGACAGATACTGTAATGATGAAAAAAACACCAGCATTTTAAGGGAGAACAAGAATTATGCAGAGAGAAAAAACAGTAATGAGTAAGAACAACAGCAGCAGCAGCAGCAGACTCAATACTCTTACTCTACGTAACACTCTCACTGAATGTCTGATTCAGTAACTAAATCCCAGTGAAGTGCAAGTGATCAAAATTACTGATGTAAAAAAAGAGAGAGAGAGAGAGAGAGAGAGAGAGAGAGAGAGAGAGAGAGACAGAGACAGAGAAACAGAGTGAGAGAGACAGAGAGAGTGACAGTGATAGAGAGAGACAGACACAGACAGACAGACACACACAGACAGACAGACAGACAGGCAGAGACAATGCGAATGTGTGTGTGTGTGTGTGTGTGTGTGTGTGTGTGTGTGTGTGTGTGTGTGTGTGTGTACATGGGAAATGCAGTGCCATTGAAAACAAACACTTGCTTCATTTAAATATCAACAGTTATACAACATAAGAGGCACTAGAAAAGTTGTACATGAAAATAAATGTTGCTCTTGCTGATGGAAAAAGAGCAGGGGGAGAGGGTCGATGTTGCTTGCACTTGCAGATAATTATGCACTAACATCCAGCTGTTTTTCTGGGTGTACTGTAACCCTGTAATGTTTAAGCAGAAATGTTTGTGGATCACGTTATGCTTCTGCTTTTAGATCAGTTTGAGTATTTGCAATATTACCTGGATCATTGCGGCATCCTCTTGATCACATCACATTTGAGACTTTGACCTATATAGACTCCATGGGCAGACGCTGAAGTTATTACAAGGGCATTCTGAAAAATGACAATACAAATGCAGAGATGTAGAACTTTACATTACACTTACAGAAGCAACAACCAGAGAGCTGATTTATACAGGTAGAGAGAAAGAGAAGAAGAAGTAAAAGAAAAAAGAGAGCATAGAAAGAGAGAGGGGGTGGGGGATGGGGCAAAGGGAGTGTGTAATGTGACGTGAGGAAGGGGAAGAGCAATGGAAAATGAAACTCTCAGTACTTTTAATTTATATTAACAGTTATGGAACTATTTGAGCACTCCCCATAACCACAAACAAGGTACAGACGGCAACATATGTTGCACGGAAGGGTGGGGGTAGTTGGACTGGAGAGTGTTGTTATGGGTTTAGGGTGGTGCTGGGGCGGAGTGTGTATGTAACTTGATAATAATAAGCATGATCAGTTAGAGCTAACAACTATCTTGATCTTCACAGACATAAATTGCACAATGATTTCACCAGCATACGTGTACCTTTATTTTTGCCCTTGCGTTAGGTGGAAGACAATGTTGAGTGGTGAACGCAAGTTGTATTGATCACTGGGTCATCCTGCGGTCCGGGCCATTGATCTGCACATTGCACCAGCACAAACAAACACAATGTTATGATCTCAATCAGCCTGCATGGTCAATCATGAATCTAAGAACACAAACACTGTCCAGATCTAATTGAAAACGAGATCATCATTACTTGGGAAATTCAATGAAAATCTAGCAGTCAACGAAGCAGATAGATCTGTCCTTGCGATTGTTGTTGCAAGCAGATAAATGTGTGAACTTCCTTATCTCAACGTTATCATTTAACATATTGATATTTTGCCTGATGGATGTTGTGCCGATGAGATAAACAAACAATCAAAATCAAAGTCATAAACTTTTGAAGAAAAAAATTAAACAAATTGAGCAGAAAGAATCTAGCTTACTGCTGTGCTGATTTCGACAAAATCAATGCGTTTACATGCCGAAGTCATTCCTGCTTTTATTCATATCATACTAGATGATCCTAATGCACAACAATACGAAAACGAGCTCAGCGAAATGAGTAACACTGCCTCACCTGCACTAACACAATGCTGCAGAAGCGAAGGTCGTCTACGACTGGAAATTTCGAAGTCGAACAGCGGCGTTTTTTCACTCTCAGCGGTTGTCTTGCTCGGAAAAGTGAAAAGCTTAACTTGAAATCGAACGGAAGTCACCATTCTACCTTTTCGTTCAAGCGTTGTTTTTATAAAATCTCAGAAAATGTAATTTTGACTTGGGTGATTTCGTCCGCCATTGAGATTCAGTTTTTCAATAATTTGTCTTCCTCCTTGGCAGAAGAGTCAAAGGTTCGGCCCGATCTTCAAGGTTCCCAAGACATGACTTGCAAACCCCGAACCTAGTTCGCCGAACCCCCCAAACCTAGTTCGAAAACTCAGGTTCGTCTGGTTAAGAACCAAGACAAGTTCGCCGAACCAGTCTTGAGGTTCCCCGAACCCCGCGAACCTAGTTCGCGAACCAAAGGTTCGTCTGGTTAAGAACAGCCTTAAGGCAAAAATACAACATTTAGTCAAGTAGCTGTCGAACTCACAGAATGAAACTGAACGCAATGCAAAGCAGCAAGACCGTATACTCGTAGCATCGTCAGTCCACCGCTCACGGCAAAGGCAGTGACATTGACAAGAAGAGCGGGGTAGTAGTTGCGCTGAGAAGGATAGCACGCTTTTCTGTACCTCTCTTCGTTTTAACTTTCTGAGCGTGTTTTCAATCCAAACATATCATATCTATATGTTTTTGGAATCAGGAACCGACAAGGAATAAGATGAACGTGTTTTTAAATTAATTTCGACAATTTAATTTTGATAATATTTTTTTATATTTTTTTAATTTTCAGAGCTTGTTTTTTAATCTAAATATAACATATTTATATGTTTTTGGAATCAGGAAATGATGGAGAATAAGATGAACGTAAATTTATAAAAACAAAAACAAATTCAACAATTTTCAGATTTTTAATGACCAAAGTCATTACCTAGTTTTTAAACCACCAAGCTGAAATGCAATACCGAAGTCCGGGCTTTGTCGAACATTACTTGACCAAAATTTTAACCAATTTGGTTGAAAAATGAGGGAGTGACAGTGCCGCCTCAATTTTCACGTCAATTATGACGTCATCAAAGACATTTATCAACAAGAAGGGCAAAGCCCATACGACTCACATGCTTGACCTTGACCTTTACATCATACACTAAGAACTGCTTTACACATTTTTCCTACCAGTCAAGGTCATGCAACACAAAGCTGTTAATTCAAGACATAGGAAGTACAATGATGCTTATTGGTTCTTTCTACCATGAGATATGGTCACTTTTAGTGGTTCACTACCTTATTTTGGTCACATTTCATAAGGGTCAAAGTGACCTTGACCTTGATCATATGTGACCAAATGTGTCTCATGATGAAAGCAAACATGTGCCCCACATAATTTTTAAGTTTGAAACAGTTATCTTCCATAGTTCAGGGTCAAGGTCACTTCAAAATATGTATACAATCCAACTTTAAAGGACCCTTGCGACCTTGACCTTGAAGCAAGGTCAACCAAACTGGTGTCCAAAGATAGGGCTTACATTGCCCTGTATAACATACATAGCTAAGGTTGCCATTCTCGATAACTTCAGAAAAAAATGCGAAAATGTGAAAAATGGTCGTTTTTAAGACAACAATTACGGCCCCTGTGACCTTGAACTTGAAGTGAAGTCAAGTTGCCGCACATGTTTTTTGAGATCGTGTAACCATACACCATCAGGCTACATCAGGTGTTGATAGACTTAATAGTGTCCAAGAAATATTCAACGTTAAAGTTTTCCGGACGGACGGACGCCGGGACGGACGGACGGACGGACGGACGGACGACTCGGGTGAGTACATAGACTCACTTTTGCTTCGCATGTGAGTCAAAAAAATGAAGAAAAAAAACGTCTGGGGATATCATACCCAGGAACTCTCATGTCAAATTAATTTTCATAAGGATCGGTTCAGTAGTTTAGTCTGAATCGCTCTACACACACACACACACACACAAACACACACACACACGCACGCACATACACCACGACCCTCGTCTCGATTCCCCCCTCTATGTTAAAACATTTAGTAAAAACTTGACTAAATGTAAAAAGTGAGGGTTCTGCCATTGACTGTGCGGATAACTACATGTACATTCTATTTTGGTTTTCGCAGTACGCCGAACACAGTGTGGGGGGAGAGCATCGTGTTCGGCCGACTTCCGGTAAGACTGCCCGCAGTCAGTCGGCTGAAATTGTGTTCGTGAAATCCGATTACGTCGGATTACTGTGGTCATCTCGAACACCTGCAGTCGGTCGACTGTGTTTCTGGCTTCTGAAACTGGCCCCTGGTGTGCACGGTAAATATACTGAAATCCATATCAAAGTTCGGTGGGTTATAGAAGCACGAAAATATCCAGCATGCTTCCCCCAAAATCGGCGAATGCTGCCCGAAAGGCGGGGTAAAAACGGTCATACACGTAATATTCCACTCGTGCAAACATATGGGTGAATCTGGAAGTTTCAACCCATGAACGAAGAAGAAGAATACCGTGAAGAAGAGAAGTCCCAGCTAAACACACACACACACACACACATACACACACACACACGCACGCACACACACACACACACACACACACACACACACACGCATGCACACGCTACGTTCCCTGTGACCCACTACTATATTACCAGACTCTCTCTCTCTCTCTCTCTCTCTCTCTCTCTCTCTCTCTCTCTCTCTCTCTCTCTCTCTCTCTCTATATATATATATATATATATATATATATATATATATATATATATATATAGCTATTCTGATGGACACGTGGGGGAATTCGGGGGCTGTGATTGGATGGTCTCACACATCCCTTTTCCGATCATCAAAGCATAACGCTACGAAAGTTGGCCATTTTTGCCGATATCCAAACGATATCGGCAATAACAAAGACGCATGGTTCCGGTTTCTTCCACGTGTATAAAGTACACGCATACCTCGCCAGGTTTGTTTCTGTCACTCTGTGACTAGTCGACAGACGATGCAATTTGCTTTGTGTGTGTTTTTGTTGTTGCTTACTGTACATGACATACATTACGTGTAAAATCCAGTTCTTTAACAGGCAACAAACCTTGCAAATTTCCAGAAGCTGCAATCTGAAGCAACCTATCTCTGATTCTAGCAGACGATCTCTCCAATGTTTAACACAAAATCAGCAAACTCTCCTGTCACATAGAACGTCCATTGTATAGTGCAATGTTGAAATGAAGTTACCGGTCTAAAACATTTCGTTGTTTCTTCTGAGACTATCCTTGTTCTCTTATCATCTACAGATTTACCGCTGTCTTCACCACGCGAATTCCCAACAGAAGTCAGACTTTCGAACATACAATCTACGTAGGCAAGCATTATACGTCATGACGTCATATGATTCCTAACATATTGACGTAATGCTAAGCATCCGGTTATCTCGAGTTTTCTCCGTAATACATGTCCGTGGGTTTTTCAATGTTCGGTTATTTCCGTGGCTTCATGCGGAAAGGGAACGGTCGTCTGCAATCAACGACATGGACCATTCTGGTACTTGTCGCTGACAAAAACATGATTCTAACACAGAATTTAATGTCAGAATAGCTATATAAACGCTATTGTGTTTTCATCGTAGCAATAGGGTCCGATATTTAGACTCGAACAAGTATAATGCGACTCGTCTTCGACTCGTCGGCATTATACTTGTCTCGTCTAAATATCGGGCCCTATTGCTACGCTGAAAACACAATAGCTGTTAATATTTCTCTCACTAACATAATATCATTAACACTTACGCAGACACACACACACACGCACACACACACATACACACACATACACACACACACACACACATACACACACACACACACACACACACCACGCGCGCGAGAAAAAGAACCCAGGGAAGGATGACATCACAATGCATTGGTCACCTAAAAGTTAGTTAAATGTTGAGAGTATAACTAGGCTATAGGTTCAAAAACGTCAGAGAAATCCTACACTT